>NC_090447.1:1389574180-1389896430 GCF_031143425.1 Pleurodeles waltl
GAAGAACACTGCAAGCCGTAGAAATGAAATGATGATAGGACCTGCTGCTAAAGCTGAGAAAGTAAACTAGTGTTAATAGATTTAGAAAGGATCTCAAAACTCTCCTTTTTAGCTAGCCTTGAGTGATCGGAGGCTACATGGAACATGGCGTTGTCTGCTATATAAGTCTTTAAACCAGCACATAAATTAATTGACTTGACTGGTGCAGAATACCATTAGGAGCAGACACTGAGATTTGGTCCTATTAATTCTTTATCCAGACACTACTGAGTAATCTGAAATGCACTTTGATACTGCTAGAAGGGAAGTTTCAACATCTGAAATAAGCAGGATAATATTGGCCACACATGCCAACATTTTGTAAGTTGTATTGGCAAATTCCATTATTTTTAATTTACTTGCATGTATGTATTATCTATTTATGTATGTGTTGGTATTTGTAGAGCATGGACCTAGTTCGAGAGCAATGGAGCACGACCATTATCCCATGGGTGCTGGGGGCGCTGCAGCATCCTCTGAAATAACTATGCTGGTGTTCAGAAGGTCAACGAGTACTAAAGATGCCTTTAATTTGTGTCTTTACCATGACATGTTTGCTGTGCCAATTAAGACAAAGACAAATTGCTGCTTATTCCTTTAACATGGAAATTGGTGTTTACTTTTTCTTATCTGGCTACAAAGTGAGAGAATTTTATGAAGTGAACTATGTGGCAATCTTGCTATTGTAAAGGGAGCATGAAAGGAAAGGCTGTACGTTGTCCTTTTTTCCCTAAAACAACATTTAGATACCTCAAAATGAGCTGCACAAATATTTCAAAAATGTCAGCAGTTATGCAGTTAAGAAAGCACAAATAAATCTTTTTTGTATTCTGAGGAGTGATAGAAACAAAGATTTTTAATAGATCAAGGAATATTACTTAGTGATGTGCAAATAATTATTTTTTGCTGAACCCCGATATCCTCACATTGTCGTTTGTGTGCTATATAGTTTTACTAAGAACTCTAGTGCCTATTTCAATGAAAATCGTGCTGTCTCTAAATGACAGTGCACTACCACACCATGCTTTAGTGATATATTTGTGCCAGTGTGCTCTAGAATTCACACCAGCTGGCTACATTCCACACCTTTACCACTCTTCTGATTGGGTGACTTGGGTAACATTGATGGCAGCATCCTCACTATGAGAACTGTTCCAGCACCACTGCATTATCCAAGAGAAAGGGTTTGATTGGAATATTTAACAATACGAGGAGAGGGGGCAATCTTGTCTCAAACTCTCCTGCAATCTTAAGTATTCAGTGGAAAAAAACGTTACTTTTAATATAGGATTTTGTGCATGGCTCAGTGTTACTGTTCTTTTGAGTATGGATAAAAGTATTGGCTTTTGTCGTTGCACCTTGTCAAATGTGTTTTAATGTGTAAGATGACAGCTGCAGAGTGGTTAAATGAAATTATAGAAGAGTTGATTGTGTCGCCTAATAACATTCTATTTTCATTTAAATGTGTGTTTATCATAAACCAATTTGCGCTGCATACAAGGAAATGTATAACCAGTTGGAGACAAATCAGTTACCTTTTTTTTCTAATGTAATTCATTTATCTGTCCATTACCCAAAAGCAATCCCAACACCAAGGTTAAGTCAGATGCCCTAAATGGTGTAGGTGTTTCTACTGATAGAGCGTTCCGACCTAATAAATTACCTGTATCTGGACGCTCTTAGGTCGATGAATCTTTTGACCAAGTGGGGCTCTCTTCACCCGAGAGTAATCAATTCAATCAAATCAATAATCAATAACGAACATAAGCAATGCCCTGATCAACATAACACTTCACAATTAATCCAGAAAACATTTCGGCGAACCATGACCTTTCGGCCACGAATAACCACACCCGTTTATTCAAAGTTAATGAATTTATTTCCCTATATTAACAAAGCTAGCACAATATAAATGTGTCTCAACACCAAATGATATATGTAAATGAACTTTAATAGCTGTTCATAACGGCGAAACAGATGCAATCTATGCAGCATTTGAATCACAATGCATTCGATAATAGCAACGCAAACCACTAAAACTATAATCTGTAATGAGCTAATTGCATACATTAGTCAGCATAACAAGGTCTCAAATTGCATCGTGCAACAAATGAATCCTCATCTAACCTCAAATTAGCATCTGCACGTGGGACTTCATGCAAAAACAATTTAGCAACATTAATTTGGAAAACTCCTAACTAGGGCTCTTATCAAAATCAGCAGTTGGTTACCTAAAAAGAAACACAATGCAATTGTACATTTTCCTTTCATATTTACCAAATTCAATCAGCATTCAAGGAAGTCTTCGTCTCACAGGTACCGGTTTCCGATCAGCATGGGACGGGGGCAAAGGGGCAGGGTGGACGGGGCAATTGCCTCACAGCGGCAAGATAAAAGGACAACTACTACTTCATGCAAAGGGGCAAATCAAAGTTAAAGTCTCTAGGGCGAGAATTACTTAAAGTCTCTTTCTCTCGATTAGAGAAAGCATCAAAGTCTCATCGAACATCAATTGGCATCGTAGGAGATGGCAAAATGACGAGGTCGGCAAGATGGGCCATAATGGCTGCAATGTCCTGCAAATGGCAAATGTCCAATGGCTAATGGCTAATGGCTGCTGGTAACGACAAATGTTCAAAAAATGGCTGCTTTCTTCTTGTGCACCGGGTTTAAATAGACAACAGTTCAAATCCAGTAGGGTCTTCCATTGGAGGGTTCATAGGTTGGCTTCAAATTGTCCAATCAAAAACAACAATTCACAAGCTTCTACCTAGGCATACATTATCCTTGGAGTCCGGAACGTAAGTTGCAACATATTTTATCAATTAACTCACTTTCAGAGCTTCCATTGTCTGCACCTGCAGATTGACCTTGGAGCAAAGAAGAAGATGCCAGGCTGGCACGAAACCTTACAGATAAGCATGTGAACGATCTCACTGGAAAAGTACAGCTTCAAGCAAGAATACACGTTTTATTAGCACATTGGAAAAACACGAGCATCTAAACCGTGAGACAAGGCAACTAGGCCAAAGCCTCCACTAAAGTTATGCTAAGCTAAAACATTTCAAACAAGCAAATCATAGCACACATTTACGGTTATGTCAGATTAGTACAATTCTAATACATCACGTTATATAAAGCACGCTTATAAATGTTGGCAAACTACTCTGAGGGCACATTTGTCCCCGTACAATCTTTATTAGTTCGGTTAAAGTCACACTTGGTTATTGCAGTACTACGTTTATGCGCTAATAAATGTAAAACCTTAATTTCTGCGTCATCACTCCCATTTAGCAAGCCAGCAACGTATTATATCTCTTAGGGTGTTCTTCGCAGATTTAAACTAGAAGTTCTAACTAGATTCTTTAGTGTTTGTGGCAGTGGGACTCAGATCTATCAAGAACTACAAACCAAGCCAAGAAACACAACAATCCTGACTAAATAACAAGAACCTGGATGGATTCAAACCTCAACTTTAACCAAATGCTGAGTCAATCAGATGCACCTAGGACATGGATCCCCCCCTGAAGGAATACATTTTTAACAAAACCAATGCAGCAGAGCAACAGCTTTCTGTGCTTAAAAAAGTGAATACATATTTCCCAGCAAGGAACTTCAGAACTACAGGTGTAACTCTTGCGGCGTTGCATCTGGAGGGTCAGAATGCCATTTCCCGTGACCTCGAGCCCTCCACACTGGCCCACTTCAAGGACTTTCTAAATACAGTAGCTGGGCTCATTAGGAGCCTGAAGTAATATTACCATATCACTCTAACCTGGTGGAACTCCACTGACTCCCTTGTTGGTCAGTGCTTCAAAACCAGCTGCATCATTTACAAAGCCCTCACGACTGAGACCTCTGCCTACCTGTCTGACAAGGTCACCATCTCCTTCACTCTGCTGGGATGTTTGCCTGTAACTTTGCAGATTCTGTTCACTTTTGCTCACATTGCGTGCTTGCATCCGGGCTCGTGAGTAAACGGGTTGTAAAGAGTCTATTAAGTTTAAAACGTCATCTAGAGCGATCTCTTGATCAAGAAACGGTAGACAGAAAAGTGGTTGCCCTATTTCAACACTTGCAAATAAACATCTGTGTAAACGTTTTCACGTGCCTCTGAAGTCCTAAGAGGCTCTATTTCCACTGTTAATCCTCATACTATAACCTTAATATACCCCACGTATTTGTTTGCAGACAGATCAAATTTATTTGCCACCCTAACAATGTCTTGCATTTCTAATTATCTTCTGTACTTTAAGTGTTTGCAGGCAACACTAATTTTCTGCTAGTTTTGTGGTTAATAGTACCTGCTGAATGTGAACTTCTTTCTGTCTGTTAGTTCCACTGCACTAATCTTAAACCCTATTCCCCATACTCTTAACCCCTAACACTTAGGCCCAGATCTACAAGAATCTGGCGCATCAGTACTGATGCTCCAGATTTCTTGCGCCCCACCCACCTAATGACACCATGGGTGCGCCGTATTTACAATATGGCGCACCATGGCATACATTAGGCCAATAACGTCAAAAGTTTTGATGCTATTGTGGCTCATTGCTGCACTAGTGTCAAAACCTTTGACAAAGTGCAAGGAGGCCCATTGACTTCAATGGGTGTGCTACTTTAACGCCTGCTTTAAGCAGGCGTTAAAAATTACCCAAAATGATGCAATAGAATCTTGTAGATTTCATTGCACCATTTTTGCGGGCCTCCTAATGCCGGAACAAACCCTTTGCATACATTGTGCCTGGTGCAGGCATAATGTGGCGCACGGGGACGCAAGGTTGTGCAATGCATGCATTCCACCACTTTGTAAATATGGTGTGGCAATTTTTGCCTCCTTGAGCCACATTAGCATAAAAAATGACACAAATGTGGCGCAAGGTGGCGCTAGGGCCTTGTAAATATGGCCCTTAGACTTATACCATTAACTCTATACCTTTGATCCTTTACCTTAACTCCATACCCTTAACCCCAGCTTTTACCATTAACTCAACATCCCCAAACCCTTAACCCTGTACCCCAAACCCTTAACATTTCACTTTTAACCATATACTCATGGCTCGAACCTTTAGCCAATACCCTAACTCTCTATAAACTATTCCTCAAGCCTTTACCCTAAAACCTTAACACGTTCCCAATCCCTTAACACTATTAGTGAAAACCTTAACCTTATTCCTTTACCCCTACATAGCTAAGCTCATACCCTTAACCCATGTATGCTATACCTCATGCCCGATAGCCCTAACCTAGAACCATTAATCCCTTCCCCCTTTCCACGCTGTCCTTACTTCAATATATTTTTGGAATAAACAATTTGGGAACTGTTCATTTTTAGAAATATTTATTATTAGAACTAATATGTTATTTTTAGAAGTTTTACTTTCAAAGTTTTGACATTGAGATACCCTATTGGGGATAGTTTACAGCCCCTCACAGTCGAAGCAAACTTACTTGGGTATAGGTATGAGAGAAACTGGTGGTTTGGACAGATGGTAGTTACCAGCACAGTACAGAGATTTCCAACTTGAAACAGATGGGGCGCGGCAGCCAGTTAACACAATTGTGGACAAAAGAAAACTGAGGCAATGCTGGGACCCCATCAGAAGGCAAAAGAAGGTCTCCCTAGAAAGTGAGAGCAGAGTAGTAAATGTATGTTCTGATAAAAGAAAAACAGGAGGACGGGAGAGACACCCCAATGATGGCAAGAAGACCAAGGTCCTTGTTATGAAATATGAAGGTTGGGAATGTAGTCTAGAATGTGAGGGTGGAGTGGACAGTTATGAGGCGAGACGACGGCAGATGGGTGTAGGTCAGGAAGGGGAGACAGTAGGTTGTGATTAAGGAATAAACCTAATCTCATTTACATGAAAGTTTATCGTGTTTCTTGGTGAGAACGGCACTTCATTTTGGCAATGAGTTACAGCAAGTGAGGACCTGCGCAGCATCATAACCTAGTCTGACTCTTTAATTTTGCCTACTGGAAAATGGCTGTCGGGTGGCAAAGGAGAATTCATTGAGCATTGTTTGGTGAAAGAGGTTGGCTTACAGAGAAAACCTTTTTCAAGGATATTGGCCTGGAAGTCTGGAAGAGACCCACTGACGGTTGGAGCAGCTCAAGCGGCTTCTTGTGCACTCTCCAGTGACGTCAAACGTGTACCCACGGTGATCGACGTGGCTATCATCTTGGTTTGGTCGTCAGGGCAGCGAGACACTCCATAAATCAATAAGGAATATAATCGGCGATCGGCACGCCCCTGCTGATTCGACGTTGCAACGTGGCAGCCATTTTGCTTGGGTTGTCAAGCAACCAGATGCTATATAGCGAAGCGGATTGGCAATCGGATCAGCGATTGGCACGCCTGTGCTGATTTTCTAGGTACACCTGTCGGAACGAGGAGACGTGCAAGAGCAACAAGGATCGGCGATCATCACACCTGTGCTGATTTTCACAATTCGGCATCGGCGATTGGCACGCCTATGCTGATTTTGTTGGTACACATCTCGGAACGAGGAGACGTTTGATAATTAGCAAGAAGGATCAGTGATCAGCACCCCTGTGCTGATTTTCACGATTCTGCTTGTCACCGTTTACACATTCACACAGGAATTATGAACATATGGTAGTGCAGCGTTTAGTGAGTGCTGGTTCACGGTGATTAGCACTCCTTGCATTCATATATTCTTTTGTGTGTTGCATGTGTAAAATAATATGACTTGGCACACTATTTGTATTTCAAATTCACAAATGTTTTTGAAAAGTGCATTTGTGGATTTATCATAGTCACAATGGCTGCACACAATGCAATTAGTCCACCTCCTATGTTTCTTAATTCACCCAAGGTTCCTACTATAAGTTGGTAGGATTGGATAGAAATGTTCGAGAACTACATTCTTGTTTTGGATGGTCAAGAATTCTCACCCACTAGAAATAAAGCCCTTCAATTGAACAATTCAGGCAGCAAAGGTAAGAGGACATTTCAATATCTACCTGTAACTTTAGGACAGAATGGTCAACCTTTGGACAATGTTTATATAGAGGCCCTCAAAAGACTAGAATTCAGATTTGCTAAAAAAATCAATTTAGTTATGGCTAGGTACAAATTTTATACACAACCACAGGCAGATCACGAGAAACATAGAACAGTTTATCTCTAGACTTAGAGAGTTATAAGTCAAATCCCGGTTTGGGGGAGATGACAGATGAGCTTATTCATGATGAACTCATATTACAGTGTAAGGACAAGAAGATACAAGAAGATAAAAGAAAGGTTGTGGGCTGCTAAAAATCCTTCATTAAAATAAGTATTTGAGATGGCTAAGGTAATTGAAGAGTCACAGCGATGTATGAAAGAACTCAACAGTAAAGGTAGAGGTATGGCTGATGTTGCAACAATGAGGAACGATAGTACTAGCCCTGAAAGAGATGTTAATGTTATCAAGAAAAACACCTAAAAAAATACTAATCTTCCAAAGTAAGGATAAAGTGTGTAGTCGGTGTGGAAGCATCCACCATAATTCTGATTTTAAAAAGTGTTATGCCTTGGATAAAGAGTGTAGGAGATGTGGATGCAAGGGCCATTTACCTAGGATGTGCAAAGAAGCAAGTAAACAACACAAATATAAAACTAGAGTAGGGATTGTTGATACTTCAACTTCAGGTCCAGACGTGGACAGAATTGTAGAAGTAAGGGGTGGTCACATGGACTCTCTCTATGAAAAAAGGCATTCAAAGAGGCCGATGGCTGCATTTGAAATTTGTGAGTGCCATATTAAACTCATGATAGATTCAGGTTCGATGTACACCTTAATTCCGGAAAATCTTTTTAGAAGTCATTGGTGTGGGGTTAATTTACTTCCGAAAGATATTAATCCTGGGGGGTATCAAGGAGAGGCTATTGAAATTTTAGGATATTTACAGGGAGTCATCAAATTTGGTTCATGTGAAGTCTTTGGGAAAGTTTATGTGTCAACTGATGGTCCAGCCATTTTAGGTGGGTACATCAGTATGATCTTAACATAGTGGTTGATCCAAGGGCGCCCATTCAAGTCATGGTAGTAGAGGATATGTCATTAGATGATGTTGTTGAGAGTGCGAAAGGGGTATTTAAAGACAACTTAGGATGTCTTAAAGGTTATGTGCACAAAATTAATTTGAAGGAAAATGCAGTGCCAATGCAACATAAGGTGAGGAGGGTACCCATGGCTGTACGTGAACAGTTGTTGGATGATATGCTCAAATCAAGAGTGATTGAATCGATAGAGACATCTCCCTGGATTTCTCCAGTAGTAATCACACAAAAAGCGGATGGGCGATTGAGATTTTTTGTAGACTTGAGATCACTCAATCAAAATGTAATAGCTGATAAATTTCCTCTACCAAATATTAATGAACTTTTGATGACCATAAAAGGTGGCAAGTACTTTTCAAAACTTGATTTGAAGAATGCATACCATCAAGTGCAGTTGCATGAGAATTCTAAAGCTCTTACAGGATTTATCACCACAGAAGGAACTTTTCGGTTCACTCGGATGCCATTTGGCTTAGTATCGGCAGCGAGTGTGTTTCAGCATATGATGACAAAATCATTTTCTGGCATGGAGCATGTGGTTTATTTCCAAGACGACATTTTGGTTTTTGGGGACACAGAACAACATCACCATCATGGTCTTTTGAAGGTATTGAAATGAATAAAAGAAACAGGATTAACGCTAAAAAAAGAAAAGTGTGTGTTCATGGCAAAGAGCATCGATTATTTGGGTTATTCGGTTACTGAAGGAGGAATCAAACCAAAACAAGACTTACTTGAGGCCATTAGGTTGTTGCCATATCCAGCAGACAAAGAGCAGTTAAGGTCATGTTTGGGCATGATTGAGTATCATGCAAAATTTGTTGAAAAATTATCAGATAAAACTGAAGGTTTGAGACTGTTGTTGAGAAAAGGGAACAAATTTGTGTGGAGTGAGGAACAGCAAAATTGTTTTGAAAACATTAGGAAAGAGTTGTATGAGGCCAATATCTTATCTGCATTTGACATATGGATGAAATCTATTATCACAGTTGATGCAAATGCTTGTGGATTGGGGCAGTGTTATCACAAATACATGGAAAACCAGAAAATACAGTTGCTTTCGCCTCCCGTTTTTTGACACAATCTGAACATAATATTCGGTGATTGAGAGGGAGGCCTTAGCAGCTGCCTGGGGTGTTGAATATTTCTGCATTTACTCGTGGGGATCGAACTTCGTTTTAAGAACATATCACAAACCTATATTGAAGGTATTACTACCTGGAGGCGCAGGCAAAGGTTCAGCTAGGTTGCCGCGATTAGATGCTAGACTGCTAGACTATATGTATGTTGTGGAGTTCATTCACAGCTGGAGAAATGTTCAGGCAGATTGTCTTCCTAGATTACCGTTGGATTCAGGTGGTGATTCAAGTGCTTGTGGTGGTGAAGAAAGAGATGGTGCAGTAGCATGGTTACAGGATGCAGTACATTTAGCATTAGGTGCTTTCACCAAGGGTAAGTGGGAAGGTGAGATTGAGGGTGATATTATTTCATCCGTGGTAATGAAGATGATACGGAATGGAGCTTCAAGGGAGTGTGTGATACCATTAGCTGTAAGACCATACTTTAAAATATTGGATGAGTTAAGTGTGGTTGCAAATTGTGTGATCAGGAGGGGAGATCGATTTGTACCACCTACTGGGTTGAGGAGTAAATTAATCGAAATGTGTCATGAGGATCATTTGGGGCAAACTCAAACAAAGAAACGTTTGAAATGTGTGTTGTGGTGGCCTAGTATAGATAATCAAGTGGTTGAGTGGGTTGAGAGGTGTATGGTTTGTAAAGAAAGTAAGAAGAGACTTTTGGTTGGGAGTGAGGCTGTTGAGGGTCATATTACTGATAAGCTTTGGCACACTATTTGTCTAGATTTTATAGGTCTCAATCATGAGCTACCGGGTGATTTACGTTATGCTCTAGTGATTGTGGATGTGTACTCTAAGTGGTTGATTGTGAAATTTATGAGAGATGTAACCACCAGAATGACAGTAAAAGAGTTAGGTCCTATATTTCGTGAAGAAGGCAATCCGTCTATTTTAATCACGGATAATGGTACTCAACTGATGTCTTTGGAAATGGTGCAGTTTCTTGAGTTGGAGTTAAGCACACACCTCTCTTTATAATCCAAAATGAAATGGAATGGTGGAAAGGGCCAGTCAGTTGATAGAGGGTACCATTCAGATAGATATGGTGAGCAACATTGGTGTTAAGGAATTAGTTGACAAAATGATTTGGGCTTATCGCACAACAGTGCACTCAGTTTCTGAAAAATGTCCATTTCAGGAGACGAGAGGGAGGTCACCTGGAACTGAAATGGTACCAATGTGGTTGAAGGAGTGGGTGAGCTCATCGTATAGTGAGTTAGTAAAGAATGGTGTTATTTCTACTCACTATAATAATTCAACCAACAAAATTGAGAAAGGAGATTGGATTGAAGTTAAATCTGGGCGAGTGGGAAGTGGTTTAACAAAATTTATGGGTCCTTTCAGAGTTCATAAAGTTAGCAGATATTCAGTTGTTCTAGAAGGTGGTGATAGGTGGAATTTTAGAAGAGTGGCTCTCTATAAAAAGAAAGATGAGTATAATGCCAAAGGGCATGAGGAGATTTCATCAGGTGCGATGTTTATGAGTGATGAGGAGTTGGGAGTAAAGAAAGGTGTGAGATCTGAAAACTGTGGGAAGATTGAGAGAGGACAGAGAGATATGTAAAGAGTCTGAGTCTAGTGTAGGAGATGTCATTGGACAGGAATTTCACAGAGTACGGAGGTCCTATAATCCTCCTCGGTATCTAAAAGATTATGTGAGATCATAATGTGCAGGACTTTGTATATGCACATTTCTGTTACTTATTAATGTACATCCTGTACGATTTTTAGGTTTAATTGAAATGTTGTATTCTATTTAGTTTTTATTAATTAAGTTTTTCCACAGTTGGAAGGGAAGGAGATGTGTTATGATGTAAATTTAGGAATATTGGGAATGTAATCTAGAATGTGAGGGTGGAGTGGACAGTTATGAGGAGAGAAGACGGCAGATGGATGTAGGTCAAGAAGGGGAGACACCAGGTTGTGAATAAGGAATAAACTTAATCTCATTTACATGAAAGTTCATCGTGTTTCTTGATGAGAATGGCACTTTAGTTCTCTGTGACTATGATTCAGCTTGCCACCCATTTTGCCAACCCACCCACAGCCCTTGTGCTCCCAAGTGCATATTGAAATAGCACCACACTGACACCCATCTCCACTCCCAGAGCGACCGGGACTCCCAGGGTGCTGATGGCTCTTGCCGCAACAATCTTTTTTGGCATTCCTCTAATGTACTCTTGCTCCATGGACACGCTCGCTACCCCCCTCCTACGGTGCCCCTCAACTCCCCATAGACCCTCACTCACATCATTTTTCATTTGTTTTATAGCACTATTCATACCAGTGTAGGGCGTCAGGGCACTTTACATCACACATCCATTATGCAGAGATAATGAATCATATGAGTATAATTCAGGCTATAGGAAATGTAACATTAGGCAATGAGGGTTTTTAGGTGTAGGAATCTCTCTTCAGCAGGAACATTAATCACTAGTGTTATCTTGACATTTTATTGTTGCCTCAAAACTGCTGGACATACAAGAAACTCATCAGCAGGTGCTTTTTATATCCTGTATTATTTCTAACAGAGCACTCCCCAAGGTAGGCGCTTGGCGGAAAGGCACCGGTAGCACCGCCTTAGAGGCAGCCCTGTCCACCCCAGTGTCGGAGGCATAACAGGCTAGGACAATGCAAGAGTCGCTCATTGCTCCCTAAGAGCATTACTGGGGCTTGGCAGTGCTTTGGTTGAATCATGGCAGTGATGTGGAGAAGTGTCAAAGAGCTGGTGCTTCATTGGCTATGGGTGGGTATGGGTGGTCTGATTTTGTCTAAGGCTAAGAAGTACCCAAAAAATGTTGTGCATTCATAAGGCGAGTAGGGAAGCAGTTTGAAACTGAGGAAGTGAAAGATGATGAACGGAATGGAGTGGCAGATGGTTCAGTCACAGAGAATGGCCCAGTGAATGTTTGCCAAAACCTTTCAATTGTCGACCTGCGGCCTTCACGAGAAGCATCACAGATGATCCCACCTCCTAGCCAGAGCCAGGTATAGATAAGATGGCATGGAAAAAGAATTTATTTATGCTAGAGGCCACGCCCTGCCAGAGACCAGGGATTTGCGTGCCTTCTGTGCTCTGGAGTGAGGCAGCTCTGGCCTGGTACATTTCTCTGGCTGTGGAGGAAAGAATTTGGAAAGAAGAGGTCTTGAGAGGAGATGATCAATTTGGAAAGAAGAGGTCATGAGAGGAGATGATCAATTGGGAATGGAAAGGTGTTGACAGGAGATGATTGTGTACTAAAAAGTTGAAAAAAGAAGAAAGACATGAAGTAATTATAGTGCTTGCTTTAAAGCACTTCACATCTGCAAAAGTAGCAAGATCATGGGTACCACAGGAGACCTTCTCCCTGAAGACACCAGCAAGAAGACAAATGCCGCTGGAGTTTGTGTTGTGCTTCTGCCACCTTTTCCTTGCTGCTTCCTCCTGTGTCAGTGAACATTCTGACAGCGCCACTACAGGTGATGTCCCATTGCTTAGACTTTCACTCTCCCCAGTGTCATTCATCAGTGTCACCGAGCATTCTGACTGCAGCACTATGGGTGGAGTTCTATTACTTAGTTACTATCAGGGCCAGACTGGCCAAAGAGGAAGGGTGGGGGCTGGTTCTGGAGAGGTGAGTGCCGGTTTTGTGACTGGGGGCCGGTTTTGCAACAGTGCTGGGAACTCAGCCCCAAAACAGCAGCAAGCTTGCGCTTGCACACCCCCTATGAGGCTTTAAAAACTGTGCATGGTACCTTTGCACGCACAGTTTTAAGACCACACTGTGCGCGAAGAAGTAAACCCTGCCCCCTCCCCCCGGGGGGGGTTGGTCAAAAAAAGTTGCCAGTGCTGCTCTGTGTTCCAAGTTCGGCCGTGGTCACTATCTTCACCCAACGAGCATTCTGATAGAGCCACCTCAGCTGGTGTTCAATTTCTTAGACTCCCGCTCCACCCCCCATCACGGGCAGTCCTGAGCAGTCCCTCCAAAGACCTGACTCACCTGCAGAGGCCACCACTCCTCGAGCAGGTTTCATCTCTACACACTCTGGTTGTGGCTGATGGTTACCATTTGGACATCTTGGCTGCAGCAATCTATCTATATCACGTGATGATGCTGAAAAGTAAAGGCGGGCCATCTAGCATCATGAGCAGTAGTTTGCTAACCATTGTGTCATAAGAAGCTCCTTCACCAGAGACCAGTGGTAACCCTGCGCTGCCTACTAAACTTGCATTGTTTTTGAAAGGGGACACACGTTGTTGAGTAACCCCCTGGGAAGACTAGAAACCAGTCTATTAAATACACATTTTATCAATAAAAATAATTGTTTTACATTACCACAAGATAGCATTGTCAAGAGCTGGTCTTCTAGGTGACGCTTGCAGGGTCTTTTTCATTCAGAGATAAGGCTATTTACTTCAAAATAAATGCATGTTATGCTCATAAATATAAATATTTTCATTTTTACTGCTTGCAGTTTATGCGAGGAGCCAGCATGCAAAAAAAATTACCAGAGAAAGCCTTGCATTGTAAACAAACTCGGCTACTGGTAAGAGGGTTTTCCAATTGTCTAGAGTACCAGAAATATAGCACCTCAAAAACGATTCAAGAACTTTAGTCAATCTTTCTGTTTGGCCACTGGACTCGGAATGGAAGCTGGAAGTTAAGGCCCTTTGAATGCCTCGGTTTTTTTTTTACAAAGAGACTTCCAAAACCTGTAGACATACGGAGGTCCGCTATCAGAGAGGGTTTCTAAGAGTAGACTGTGAAGTCACAAAATGTCAGAATAGAAAACCTCAGCCATTTCAGAAGCAGTTGGTAATTTGGGAAGAGCAGAGAAATGGGCATCTTGGTGAAGGAATCAATTGTGATCACGATTGTAGTGAAGTTTTCAGATGGAGGTTAATCTACAATAAAGTCAGTAGAAATTATTTCCCACGGTTTAGAAGGTATTTCAGGGGAAAATAACAATCCTGCTTTCTTGACAACTTTTAAGATACTCTGGTGAAGGGACAAACACCAAATGTTTCTTTGGTTACTTGTTGGCCTCTGGGCCAGAAATTAGTGCCTCATAGTACAACTGTAATATACATGTCTAGGACATTTCTAGGACATTTTGGTGGAAATGAATAGCGTGTCTTGGACAAAAATCAGTCTGGTGGAATTTTTACCTCAAAACAGGGGTGCCCTTGTTTTAGTCTTTGTAACTTGAAACAACTTGTCTCCAAGTGAAATGATTTAATAAATGTGAAAGTTACAGCAGTGACAAGGGCTCTAGGATAAATAATCCTTTCCATACTTTTCAGGATAACGTTTTGACAGAGAGGCTGCCACCAGGTTTTCAGATCCAGAAATGTGCGTGAGGAAAAAGAAATACGCTCAATGGGTTTGTCTTCCATTCCAACGGGCTTGTCTTCTCTTTTGGCATTCCACTTGCTGAAGTCCTTAAAGATTCCTGTGATTTGTGCGAACGATTACTCAATGTGTGCATCAAGTAAAAAATGACTCCATTCTATAAAGTCTATCTTGAAAGCTAAGAGCTCCTTTTCCTTTCAGTTGCAGAGATTTGTTTTAAAGAAAATGCAACAGGATGCTCTTTGTTGTCTTGATCCAGCTGAATCAAGAGTGCTCCCAGTGCTTGATCTGAAGTGTCAGTTTCCACTATGAAGGGCCTCAGGGCATCATATTGTATTAGAACAGGAGCTTGAATTAATTCAGATTTCAGTTTTGTGAAGGCAGAGGTAGCATCTTCATTCAACTGAAGTGGTTTATTCTTTTAGGTAGACCAATGACAGATAAGACACGTTTGGAAAACCTTGATGAACTTGTGATAATAGTTTGCTAGACCCAGAAAACTTTGTGTTTCTTTCAAGGAAGAAGGAATGGCCCAGTCTATGACAGATTAAACCTTCTGGTTATCCATATCATTTCTTGGGAAGACAAAACATAACCTAAACAGTCAACTGTGTCCTTCTCAAACAAGCGTTTTTCAGGTTTGGCTAGTGACGTGTTTCCTCGTAATTGTTGCAGGACCATGGTCAGAAAATGCCACAGGATCCTTAGAAAACACTAGAATATCATCTAAGTAAACTACCATGGTCTGAAGAATTAGATCAGAGAAGATAGCATTCATAAAGTGTTGAAAGACTACTATAACACTTCAAAGAGCGAATGGCATTACTCAATACTCTAAATGGCCAAAGGATTTTCTAAATGCTGTTTTCCATTTGTCTTCTGATTGGGTTCTAATCAGATGACATGCCCCTCACTCATTGAACACCTTCCAGAATATCTGATATCAAGGGCAGAGGGTAGTGATCCTTTATTGTCACAAGATTTAAAACTCTATGGTATACACAGTGTCGGCACAAAGAACAGAGAAGCTCCAGCAGGTAAGTTTGAAGGACTGATGATCCCATTTGCCAGATTTGCTTCTAGATATTCTTTTAAGTCCACTGTTCTGTGTGCAACAAGGAGAAAATCTGTTTGTAAGGGACTATTGAATTAGGAAAGATTTCAATAGCACAGTCAAACGGACGATGAGGAGGTACTTCCTTGGTATTAGAGTCTTGAAAGACATCAAGGAAGTCACAATACATCTCCGGCACTTCAGGAAGCTGAGCCACCGTGTGAGTAGGATTGTCAGGTAGAAATGTAGGACATTCAAGAAAATACTGGTCAATAGAACAATACTCTAATCCCAAAAACAAAGTTTTAACAGTCTTACCAACAAATTCATTCCTAATATAATTGTTTAACAGGGAGAGGAAATTAAAACAAATGTAATGGTTTAGTCATGTCTGGGTATTCGTAAGAGGTAAGTGTCGAGTTCCTTCTACTACTAGGGTTGATGCCACCAAAGTTCCATTCACAACTCCAACAGCCTCTGGAATCTACTTCTTGGCAATCAGAATTTGATGGTGTGAGGCCCACTGTATGTCCATATATACATTACAAGCTCCGCAGTCAGTGAGAATGGAGATCACTAGCATTTTAGGCTGAAGTAAAAAAAACCTTTGTAAAGCAACAAAGCTGGAAGATTCTAGAGGAGATGGAAGTGGTACCTGATTAGTATTCAGCTATATTCGCTGCACTAGAGACAAGCTTTCTTTTTTTCTCTGCTTCTGAGAGGAGCAAGCTGGTTAAATAGGGCAAGGACTGAAAAGGTGGCCTTCCTGACCAGAATACATACATAATCTCAATTTTCGTCATCTTATCCTTTACTCCTCGGGGAGAGGACCCTTAGTATAACTCACTTGCATGGGCTAGTCTTCAGGTTTAAAAGAGTTGAAAACAGTTTTTAATCATGGAGGTTTATAGGTGGATTTCGACAAAGATTATTTCCTGCGTTTCAAATGTTATTCCCGAAGACGGCTATGGATCTGGAGAACTAATTGGATAGGATCCTGCAGAGTAGAT
Organism: Pleurodeles waltl; assembly: GCF_031143425.1. NCBI lineage: Eukaryota > Metazoa > Chordata > Amphibia > Caudata > Salamandridae > Pleurodeles > Pleurodeles waltl. Next base: position 1,389,590,825 of record NC_090447.1, read on the forward strand.
GGTCTAGCAAACTTAGCGAGTTCAGTTTTTATTTAATCTTTAAACCCTTACCAAAGAGGGTAAAATGATTTGGAGCAGTCCAATCAATTTCTCTGGTCAAGGCCTTGAACTGAGAGATACAAGAATGGAGGTCCAAAGAACCTTGCAAAAGCTCCAAAAGCTTTTCTTGGGCAGAGGATTTATGATCTTTGTGATCAAACACCTTCTTGAATTCAGCAACGAATATTGAGTAGTTGTCAGGGAAAAAACCAGTATCTAAAACAAGGGCCAATGCCCATGCCAGGGCATTTCCAATTATGTTACATACTATAAACCCCACATTGGACTGAGTAAAGCATAAATGTGGGGCTTAAAAGTGAAGTGTACATGACAAGTCTACAAAGAGGCCTTTAATTTTCTCAGACTCCCATCAAATGTATTCTCTGCTAGACCAGCCAAGTGGGAATCCACAAAGCTTTGTTGCAAGAAAGCCAACAACTGGAGAAGTGAAGCATTCTCCAAGGTTAGCTTCTGTACTTATAGCATGAGGTTTTTCACCACTGCGAAAATTGCTTGCACCTGAGGTTTCCAAAATGTGATCCATGTCTAAAGTGAATAGGCATCAAAACCTGTCAAGAGCTGGTCTTCTAGGCAACATTTGCAGGGTCTTCTTCATTCAGAACTATTGGCAATTACCTTCCAAAGGCAGAACCAGATGCCCGATTGACACAGTAAGTCTGGAGTTGTTCCAGAAATTAATCCAGTGGGAAGCAGAGAAACTGGAGGCCAGAAAAGCCTTCTAGCTGACCAGGACAAGGACAGGAGATGAGCAGGAGATACCAGCAAAAGACTGGAGAAAACGTAGAGCCCAAAGAGTCTAGAGAATGAGCAACAAGACTGTTTATGCGTATTTCAAATCAGACTATATCAACATTAGTCAAGCTCAATTAAACAGAATATGCAAGTTTGGGTTGGGCATAGGTTGTCTCTACAGCTAACCAAATTAAGACATACATGTGTGGGGATGGGCTAACTCATGCAGGACTGATGCAAAAGAAGGCAAAAATAATTTGCAAAAATATATCTAGGGCTATAGATTACTAACCAGAACAATAAAAAGAGCGGGTGTCAGCATGCTAGCATCTATTCTAAAAAGGAAACATGTCAAGGGAAATGACAATCAGCAGGGAGGGATACGTCTCCTAGGGTCAGCATTCAAGGAATCTTCATCAGCAAAGCCATCAGACCAGCAGCAAAGTCTGTTAGAAGCTCCATCAGGGAAGTGCAGAACATGAGCTGCATAGAGAACAGCAGGGTCAAGAGCCAAGGAAAGACTGACTAAAACTTACAAAATCCATCTATATAGTAAAGCACACAATTAGTTCTGATTTTTAAGTTCAGTGGCCTCACATCACGCAAAAGAGGCATCATCTAGTCAAAATTTAATGAAATGTCAGGTTGCAACAATCTGATTTTCTTTCTCAGGTCTGGTCTGGAATCATCTCCTCTTTCTGTGTGAAACCAAACAGTCAATTACAATTTATTCTCACTTGTGTCAATCCAGTTTTTCTTCCCAGGGTGTACAATGGACTGGTCTCTGTCCCATGTGAATCTGTGTTAGTTGAAACAATTTATTTCACATTATGTCCACAGGCTTAAATATTCTGGAACCAAGGTCATTTAACTACAAGTCTGTGTATGATTGGACATAGAACCTGTTACTACTTGCAAAGCATTTCATGAGAACAGAACCTAGAGGAAAATTTCACGTTAGAGAGAACTGTGGTTCATCAATTTTACAGTCCTGCAAATCCGAGCTCTGCAGGCCTAGTTATGCTTACACACGAAATATAAATGCATTAATATGTTTGTTAATAAAACACACATAATATGCAAACTTGTAAATTCATCATTAATAATATATTATCAGAATATGCAAGACATTTTTTAAAGAATTGTAAACTTGTTAAAGCATCATGTTAAATATGACAGAGAAGTGTATTTATTTCTATGCACACATCTATTTAAACTCATAAATCACACATTAAACATTGGAGAACAAAATTAGTTTCGATACTTGCAGTTATTCTAGTGTCTAAAATATACTTTGATATTATTTAAACCTAATTAGCAAACTGTTAAATCCGATATGCACAATGGTGACTACCACAAATGATAACATGAGCACGTTTAAAATACGTTAGTGCAGTTTTCTACATTAGGCTTTTAATCAAGGAGCCTTCTGCTGACATCTGGATCACTAAAAGCATTACTAAAATTTACGCTCCCACAATATATAGAAACAATTGTGGCACAAATGGACTGAGCAATGCAGCTCCTTTTTATAGAGGAAGCACAGAAAGTGAACTCATTATAGGAAATAGGTTCAGCACTTTTGCCTTGGGAAGAACAAAAACATAAATTTGTAAGGATTCTTTTAATATACATAAACCAAGAAAGGTTAATAAATAAATAAATGCACGCTACGCTTTTAAATCTATATATTTTCATTTTTCCTGTATGCAGCATATGCCAAGTGCCATCATGCAGGAAATTGCTCCTCAATGCCTTGTACGGCAAGGGAAGAAAATGGTACTGGGGGATGACGCTGCTGTATCCTTGCAGAAAAGGAAATGTGCTGCGACATGGAGCTGCTTGATGAGACCACTGCGGCACAGCCCACATGAGGAAACGAAGTAAGTTAAAACTCCATACAGGTATTCTAAATTTGTTAAACGGAGTACTGTTCAAACATCACTTTCAATTATGTTTTTTTTATCAGGTAATGTTTTAGATTTCAGTTTATTTTATGACATAGTTACAAAATTATGATAATTACAAAACTATAAATGAACAGAGGCTACAACTCTGTTGTTTTTTCTAATTGTTAAATTTTTTGCATCTTTGTAAAAGTAATGAGATGTGGTGTTGCAGAAAATTGTATGTTCTTATTTGAAAATGGCTGCCATGTATATAGATGTAAGCAGCGGGAAAGCCTACCATCCCTGCCAGTTCTGCACTTAACTCCATGAACATGCATGTCCAGATCTACAGTCACATTCCTTGAATAGCAGCTCAACACATAACATCTTCTGGGTCCCTTCAGCGCAACAGTCTGTCTATATCACCTAGCTAAATGTCAGATCCAGTTACGGTAAGCACCATTTTATAGTTTGTAAGGAAATGCCTCTTATTGCCTGATAAACCATAAAGCTCTGGACTTAAGTTGCTGGTTTTTCAACTCTGAGGGTGCACTGAGGCCTTCTAACTAGAGTTCAGTGCAACTGTTCAAACACTTTACGAAGTATGTGTGCAATTAGCATAGGATAACTTACTTATAAGTCCCAAGTATATGGTACCAAGAGTATCTAGGGTATTTAGGTTAAAGTGTCCACCACGGGCTACAGCACTGATTGTGCCACCCTGAATGTCACAAAGTGCAACATGGGCCTCAGCCTGCCACTGCAGACATGAAAAACAGTTTTAAACTGCTAATTTGACTTTGTATGTAAACCAATGGCAAGCTCAAACTTCCCTCAATAATATATATGTCTCCCATAAAAAAGGTGTATTGAGCCCTAAGGCAGGGAGCTGTATTTTATTAAGTAAGACATACCCCTAACTTTTTGCCTGCCTCCCTCCACTTTTTGGACACTGTTTTTGCTGGTTTTTAGACTCTGCGCACTTTACCACTGCTAACCAGTGCTAAAGTGCATATGCTCTCTCCCTTTAAACATGGTAACATTGGATCATACCCAATTGACTATTTAATTTACTTATAAGTCCCTAGTAGAGTGCACTATATGTGCCCAGGGCCTGTAGATTAAATGTTACTATTGGACCTGCAGCACTAATTGTGCCACCCACTGAAGTAGCCCCTTAACCTTGTCTCAGGCCTGCCATTGCAAGGTCTGTGTGTGCAGTTTCACTGTCAATTCCACTTGCCATTTAAAAGTACTTGTCAGCCCTAAAACTCCCCTTTTTCTACATATAAGACACCCCTAATGTATGCCCTAGGTAACCCATAGGGCAGGGTGCTGTGTAGGCAAAAGGCAGGACATGTACCTATGTAGTTTACATGTCCTGGTAGTGTAAAACTCCTAAATTCATTTTTACACTGCTGTGAGGCCTGCTCCCTTCATAGGCTAACATTGGGGCTGCCTTCATACATTGTTTGAGTGGTAGCTGCTGATCTGAAAGGAGTAGGAAGGTCATATTTAGTATGGCCAGAATGGTGATATAAAATCCTGCTGACTGGTGAAGTTGGATTTAATATTAATATTTGAGAAATGCAACTTTTAGAAAGTGAGTATTTCTCTGCACTTAAATCTTTCTGTGCCTTACAATCCACGTCTGGCTGGGTTCAGTTGACAGCTCCCTTGTGCATTCACTCAGACACACCCCAAAAACAGGATACTAAGGGCCATATTTATACTTTTTGACGCAAAACTGCGCTAACGCAGTTTTGCGTCAAAAAAATTAGCGCCGGCTAACGCCATTCTGAAGCGCCATGCGGGCGCCATATTTAATCAATGACGTTAGCCGGCATTAGCCGCCGGCGCTGCCTGGTGTGTGTGGAAAAAAACGACGTACACCAGGCAGCGCCGGCGTAGGGGGATATGGAGCTTGGGCGCCAAAAAATGGGGCAAGTCAGGCTGAGGCAAATTTTTCGCCTCAACCCGATTTGCGCCATTTTTTTCGACTCCGAACCCCCATAGAAATGACTCCTGTCTTAGCAAAGACAGGAGTCATGCCCCCTTGCCCAATGGCCATGCCCAGGGGACTTCTGTCCCCTGGGCATGGCCATTGGGCATAGTGGCATGTAGGGGGGCACAAATCAGGCCCCCCTATGCCACAAAAAAATATATATATACTTACCGGAACTTACCTTAATGTCCCTGGGATGGGTCCCTCCAGCCTTGGGTGTGCTCCTGGGGTGGGCAAGGGTGGCAGGGGGTGTCCCTGGGGGCATGGGAGGGCACCTCTGGGCTCCTTCCGAGCCCACAGGTCCCTTAACGCCTGCCTTGTCCAGGCGCGAAAAAACGGCGCAAAAGCGGGCGTACGTCATTTTTTTTGACCCGCCCACTCCCGGGCGTGATTTTTGCCCGGGAGTGTAAATACGGCGCACATGCCTCAGAGTCAATTTTTTAGACGGGAACGCCTACCTTGCATATTATTAACGCTAAAAAATGACGCAAACTCCATGGACTTTGGCGCTAGACGCGTCTAACGCCAAAGTATAAATATGGAGTTAGTTTTGCGTCGGAATTGCGTAAAAAAAAACGATGCAATTCCGGCGCAAACAGAGTATAAATATGCCCCTCAGTCTCACTTGCATACATCTGCATTTTTAATGGGTCTTCCTGGGTTGGGAGGGTGGAGGGCCTGCTCTCAAACAAAGAACTGCCACACCCCCTACTGGGACCCTGGCAGACAGGATTGAACTGAAAGGAGACCTGATGCACTTCTAAGCCACTTCTTGAAGTCTCCCCTACTTCAAAGGCACATTTGGGTATATAAACAATATAAACAGGGCCTCTGCCCCTTCCAACTCAGACACTTCCTGGAGAAGAAACTTGTAACCAGAACCTCAATCCTGCCAAGAAGAACTGCCTAGCTGCCCAAAGGACTCACCTGACTGCTTTCTGTGAAGGACTGCAACCTTGCTGTTGCACTGCTGTCTTGCTGCTCTCTGGCTGTGGTGAAGAAGTGCTCTCCAAGGGCTTGGACTTGGATAGAGCATGCCTCCTGTTCCCTGAAGTCTCAGGACCAAAAAGACTTCACTCTTGCAACTGGACTCCTTGTGCGGTGAAAATTCGATGCACAGCCTGCTAAAACCAACGCACAGCCTGCCCCGCAGTGAGAAATTCACTGCACGCCGAACCTGAATGACGCAGCGACTTCGCAAGGAGAAGATCGTTGCGGTGCCTGCGTTGCGACCGGAACTTCGACGCACAGCCCACTGGATCGACACACAGCCAACCTGGGACGATGCAGCCCGACTTCCAGAGGGGAATCGACGCAGTGCCTGCCATGTGGGAAATAATTCCACGCAACGCCCACCAGATCGACGCAGCCCTTGTGACTTCGCTCTGCAAGGCCAGGATTCCACGCACAGACCCTGGGGCGTCGCCGCCCAGCCGTCCCTGCGTGGAAACTAAACGACGCATCGCCATGTGCGGCCCGAGAAATCGACACACACCCCTTTGTTTCCACGCTTCTCCTCCTCTGTGGCCCTTTGCGGAGATTTTTCACGCAAATCAGGTACTTTGTGCTTGAAAGAGACTTTGTTTACTTTAAAAAGACTTATGACACTTTATATCACTTTTTAGTGATATACCTACATTTACTTATTGCATCTTTGATCGTTTTGACCTGCAAATATCTAGATAAATATTATATATTTTTCTAAACACTGTGTGGTGTAATTTTGTGGTGCTATATGGTGTTATTGTATGATTTATTGCACAAATACTTTACACATTGCCTGCTAAGTTAAGCCTGACTGCTCAGTGCCAAGATACCAGAGGGTGGGCACAGGATAATTTGGATTGTGTGTGACTTACCCTGACTAGAGTGAGGGTCCTTGCTTGGACAGGGGGTAACCTGACTGCCAACCAAAGATCCCATTTCTAACATTGGTGATCAGCGGTGAGGATAGGACTTGTATTTGTCCAGTGACATACAGTAGCTAATTATTTCACTACCTACCCACCATTGAAGGTCAACTTGATTTTTATCTCTTTTTTGCAAATTTGTTTTTCCTGTCAATTTTTTGACCAAAATCACCACTCACCATGTCTCAGGCTGGGTCTCAAGCAGGAGATTTTGACCTGGTCCTGTTGGAGACATATACTGTCAAACATCTGAAACGGTTCTGCAGGGATATGGGAGTACCCACCCAAGGGGCCTCCTGAAAGGGGGAATTTCAAATGGCGCTGAGGGTGTGGGCAGAAGCCCATTCAGAGGAGGATGCGGAGGAGGAGGAGCCAAAAGATGGCTCCCCAGAGGATTTTGTGCCATCAGTGGATGTTACCACTGCAACTGTGCCCCCTGCCAAACCAGGGAGCAATGTCTCTGATCAAGGCCTGACCGCAGAGGAAAGGAGAAAGGAGAGAGAGTTTCAGTTGCAAATGGCAAGGCTAAAAATTGAGGCTCAACAGGAGGAAAGGAGAGCAGAGAGAGAAGCCAAGCAAGCTGAGGCTGAAAGAGCAGCCAAACAGATTGAAGCTGAAAGAGCTGAAGCTGCAGCTGAGAGAGCCTTGGCTGAGAAAAAAAGTTTATTGGCTCATGAACTGAGTCTCAAAGAGCTGGAGATCAAGGCGAGACAGTCTGAGTCCAGAAGTGATGGTGGCAGCATACATGCAGGACCTGTTGGAGAGAAAAAGGTTTGTATACCCAAGAATGTGGTGCCAAGTTTTGTGGTGAGAGATGACATTGACAAGTGGCTGGCTGCCTATGAAGTTGCACTAGGGCCCATGGGACCTCTGAGGAGCACTGGGGGTCCCAGCAGTGGTAAGGGACACACTTCTTACACTTGCTCCAGAGAATAGAAATGACTACCCACACATGAAAGCAGCTTTACTGGCTAAGTTTGGGCTGACCCCTGAGAAATACCGTCAGAGGTTCAGGGACAGCACCAAACTTTCAACACAAACTTGGGTGGATTGTCATGATTTCTCCAGTAAGGAACTAGATGGATGGGTGCGGGCAGCAAAGTAGATGATTACAAAGGGTTATATGACTTGATTCTGAGAAGGCATATGCTCAGTATTTCTTTTACAGAGTTGCGCCAGCACTTAGTAGATAGTAAGCTGACTGATCCCAGGAACCTTGCTGAGGAGGCGGACCGCTATGTTAGCACCAGAGTGTCCAAGAAGGCATATGGGGGGGACACCCACAAAGGTAGTCAGGGTTCCCAACAGAAGAAAGAGGGGGGAGAAAAACTTAAATATAAGGAGTTCTCAAAAGGCCCCCAAAATAATTCCCAAGGGGGGTGGTAACCATTCCTCTTCTAGATTTGGGAAGAAGCCAGGGTATTTTAACAGAACATTAGGGAAATTCATCCCTAAATGCTTAGAGTGCTACCAGCATGGACACTCTAAGGGCAACTCCCAGTGTTCCAAGAGAGCACAGTACACTACTGGACAGACAACTGGGTTGGCTAGTGTAGCGCTTGGGGGGGAGACAGTCCCGTTAGCTTTGGGGAGCAGGCAGAGGTTTCCCTGGTGTCCCTGGGAGAAAGAGAGATGGTGCCTAAAGCCTACATGCCAGACAAGTATAGGCAGCGGGTCACCATTGATGGGCAAAGGGTGGAGGCTCTGCGTGACACAGGAGCCAGTATGACTACTGTCAAGAGTCAGCTGGTGTCATCAGAGCAGATAGTCCCTAATACATTCCACCAGGTCATGTTCGCTGACAATCGCGAGAGTCACCTACTGGTGGCTCTGGTTCCCTTTGAGTGGGGGGGGGGGTCTTTGGTAATCTGAAAGTAGCTGTGAGTCCTGCCATGCCTGTAGATTGTCTGTTAGGCAATGATCTTTAGCATGCTGCCTGGAAGGAGGTAGAGCTCAGATCCAACCTGGAGATGTTAGTTTTGCCTGAGTGGGTAAGCATGACCACGTGTGCAGTCCATGGCTGCCCAGGGAGGGAGTCAAGGGCATCTGGAGCCTAGAACATTGGCCCTGACAACTGCAAAGAGGAAGGGCACGAGGCACGGGAAACCCACCTCAGATGTTCCCACGGTGGTGGACAGGGCCCCTGCGGAGCAGGAGGCCCCTGAGCCAACTGGGGAGGACATAGCTGATCTGGGTAACCTGCCTGAACTTGCAGGCTGGCATGTAGAGGGTGGGCCAACCAGGGCAGAATTCTGCAAGGCGCAGAAGGAATGCCCCACTCTTGAGGGTCTGAGGTGAGGCAACAGGCCACAGCCCAAGCAGCAGGTGACGGCTCTGGCAATCACCATATTTACTGGGAGAATGATCTCCTTTACAGTGAGTCTAAGGTTCCAGGTCCTGGGGCAGCACGTGTGCTGGTGGTCCCCCAGTGTTACTGGGTCTAGCTCACGACATTCCCCTGGCAGGACATCTGGGCCAAGACAAGACCTTTGACAGGCTTGTCACCCACTTCCATTGGCCCAGAATGAGGTTAGCCTCAGATAATTTCTGCAGAGCTTGCCCCACCTGCCAGGCTGGTGGGAAGACAGGGAAAAAGCTCAAGGCTCCCCTTCTCCCACCCCCGTCATTGGCACCCCCTTTGAAAGGGTGGGCATCGACATTGTTGGTCCCGTGGACCCCAAAACTGCCTTGGACAACAGGTTTATCCTGGTTTTGGTGGACCATGCCACCCGCTATCCAGAGGCAATCCCACTGAGAACAGTGACTGCACCCGTGGTGACCAGAGCCCTGTTGGGAATATTTACCCGTGTGGGATTCCCTAAGGAAGTTGTGTCTGACTGGGGCACAAACTTCATGTTTGTGTACATGAAGTCCATGTGAGATGAGTGTGGGGTGACCTACCGGTTTACCACCCCTTATCATCCTCAATCCAATGGGCTTGTTGAGAGATTCAACAAGACCCTGAAGGTCATGATTAATGGCCTGACTGAAGCCATGAGACGTAAGTGGGACGTCCTCTTACCATGCCTGTTGTTTGCCTACAGGGAGGTGCCCCAGAAATGGGTGGGGTTCAGCCCCTTTGAGCTTCTCTATGGTCACCCCATCAGGGGACCACTGAGCATAGTTAAAGAGGGCTGGGAGAGAGCTCCCAAGACACCTCCCCAGGATGTGGTCAGCTACATGCTGGCCTTCCACAACCAAACCCAACGCTTCTGGAAGCAGGCCAAGAGTAACCTCGAGGCCAGTCAAGAGGTGATGAAGGAGTGGTATGACCGGAAGACCGCTCTGGTTGAATTCTCACCTGGAGACAAGGTTTGGGTGATGGAGCCAGTAGAGCCCAGGGCTCTCCAGGACCGCTGGACTGGCCCATTTGAGATCAAGGAGCGTAAAGGAGAGGCCACTTACCTAATGGACCTCAAGACCCCTAGGCACCCCCTAAGGGTCCTCCATCACAACAGGCTCAAACCTCACTTTGAGAGGTCTGAGATCAGTATGCATCTTGTCACAGATGAGGGCATGGAAGCGGAGAGTAAACCTCTCCCCGACCTCCTCTCTGCCAAAGAAGGTGATGGGTCAGTGGAGGGTGTCATCCTCTCTGACTCCCTGAATCTAAATCAGAGAGGAGACTACTATGAGCTGTTAGAGCAGTTCTCTTCCCTGTTCTCCCTTACTCCTGGATTGACCCACTTATGTGTCCATGAGATTGACACAGGTGACAGTCCCCCTGTGAAGAACAAAATTTACAGGTTGTCGGATAAGGTGAAGGCCAGCATCAAGGAGGAGGTCTCCAAGATGTTGACTTTAGGGGTTATTGAGAAATCCAGTAGTCCCTGGGCCAGCCCTGTGGTGCTGGTCCCTAAGGCTGCTGCCCTCGGTGCGAAGCCAGAACTCCGGTTCTGCGTGGACTACCGGGGTCTCAACTCAGTCACACGGACTGACGCTCACCCCATCCCCTGAGCTGATAAACTCGTTGACAGGCTAGGCGCTGCCAAATTCCTGAGTACGTTTGATCTTACATCAGGATACTGGCAGATCACCCTGACTGAGGGGGCTAAAGAGAGATCTGCATTTTCCACACCTGATGGCCATTACCAGTTCCGGGTGATGCCCTTTGGGTTGAAAAATTTCCCCGCTACCTTCCAACGGTTGGTTAACTGGGTCCTAGCTGGCAAGGATGCCTACTGCGCAGCCTACCTAGACGACATTGCTGTCTACAGTTCCAGCTGAGAGGAACACCTGCTCCACCTCAAGGAGGTGCTTCAGGATCTTCAACAGGCAGGCCTGACTATCAAGGCTAGTAAGTGCCAGATTGGGCAGGGTTCTGTGGTGTACTTGGGACACCTAGTAGGTGGTGGCAAGGTGCAGCCACTCCAGGCCAAGATTGAAACTATCAAGGCCTGGCAACCACCTAGAACACAGACCGAAGTAAGAGCCTTTTTAGGCCTCAATGGATACTATCGTACATTTGTCAAGGGCTATGGTACCATTGTGTCACCCTTGACAGAACTCACTTCCAAGAAGCAACCTAGGTTGGTGAATTGGACAGAGGCTTGTCAGAAAGCCTTTGATTCTCTGAAGGAAGCCATGTGCACGCCCCTGTGCTCAAGGCCCCTGACTACTCCCAGGAATTTATTGTGCAGACGCTTAAGATCATGGCATAGGGGCTGTTCTAGCACAGCTAAATGGGGAGGGCTCAGACCAACCAGTAGCCTTTATTAGCAGAAGGCTATTACCACGGTGTTCTGCCTTCCTACATATCTCCTATCCGAGCTTACAGAACCTCTCTGGAATGCACTTCTGAGTTCAAAGAAGACCTTTATTGTTGTTAATTCTCCCCACCCACAAGTTCTTGAGAGACGAAATTAGTAGATTTCAGGCACACGTAGTCGCAGCAATGAAAGCAAAATATATCACAGTACTTCTCAGTTGCAATGTACACAGCAAATATATATGATTATAGTATCAAAGCAAAGCATAAAAGTCAAATTCATCACCGTATTGGCAAGACGGCAGGGCCTATATTTAGCTTCATCTTTCTGGGGTCTGCAAGTTGATGACTCCGGTCAACTGCGAGAAAGAGATTATCTACCCAAACGGGAGACTGGCAACTGACGTCTAGCTCCAGCCTGAAGTCAAGCAGATTCGAATCCAACTCACTGTAGCCCAGAGTCATCCTTAAAAGCAAACTCAGTGTGAGATTTGAACGACCTTGGAGAATGGCCAGTTCTCTGAGCCATTCCGCTCTCAGACTGGGTTGCGAGGTAAACACAAAATCTATGTGCTCTTATCAGCTAAGGTCTGATGTGAAGAAAACAGCTTGGTTCATCTTGTGGAAGAACACAGCTTGGATTCTCAACTGCAATGTCTAACTCCACGTTAAAGCCAATAGGCAGCTAACCTAAATTTCAAATGTCATGTCTAATGTCATGTCAAAGCAATAGGCAGCTAAGCTGCTAATGTCATGTCAAAGCCAATAGGCAGCTAACCTAAATATCAAATATAATGTCTAATATCATGTCAAAGCCAATAGGCAGCTAAACTGAATACAGAATGTAATGTCTAATGCCATGTCAAAGCCAATAGGCAGCTTAGCTGAATACAAAATGTAATGTCTAATATGTCAAAGCCAATAGGCGACTAAACTGAATAAAACATACAATGTGCTACTGGTGAACATTGAGCAACTAACATGCGCAGTGGTGAAACACAAAGTCATTGGTCAAACACAATTAATAGCATCACACACGGGAACAGAGGTGGAGTGCTATTGAGAGAGAAGCATTTTCTGTGGTTGGGGCACTGAAGAAGCTGAGACCATACCTGTTTGGCACTCACTTCTGGGTTCAGATAGACCACAGGCCCCTCAGATGGCTCATGCAGATGAGGGGTGAGAATCCTGAACTCTTGAGGTGGTCCATTTTCCTTACAGGGGATGGACATTACGGTGGAGCATCTCCCGGGGATTGACCACACCAACGTTGATGGTCTCTCCAGATACTTCCGCCTTAGCAATGAGAGCTCCCAGGAAGTTGGCTAGCTCTCCCCACTTTCAGCTGGGGGGGGACACATGTTAGACCTGACAGCCTTAGGGTGGTCCCCCCCTAACTTTTTGCCTACCTCCCTCCACTTTTTGGACACTGTTTTTGCTGGATTTTAGAATCTGCGCACTTTACCACTGCTAACCAGTTCTAAAGTGCATCTGCTCTCTCCCTTTAAACATGGTAACCTTGGAGCATACCCAATTGGACTATTTAATGTACTTATAAGTCTCTAGTAGAGTGCACTATATAATATATATTAATATAGATTAAATGCTGCTAGTGGGCCTGCAGCACTGATTGTGCCACCCACTTAAGTAGCCCCTTAACCTTGTCTCAGGCCTGTCATTGCAAGGCCTGTGTGTGCAGTTTCACTGCCAATTCGACTTGACATTTAAAAGTACTTGCCAAGCCTAAAACTCCCCTTTTTGTACATATAAGACACCCCTAAGGTATGCCCTAGGTAACCCATAGGGGGCAGGGTGCTGTGTAGGCAAAAGGCAGGACATGTACCTATGTAGTTTACATGTCCTGCTGGTGTAAAACTCCTAAATTCGTTTTTACACTGCTGTGAGGCCTGCTCCCTTCATAGGCTAACATTGGGGCTGCCCTCATACGTTATTTGAGTGGTAGCTGCTGATCTGAAAGGAGTAGGAAGGTCATATTTAGTATGGCCAGAATGGTGATATAAAGTCCTGCTGACTGGTGAAGTTGGATTTTATATTACTATTTTAGAAATGCCACTTCTAGAAAGTGAGCATTTCTCTGCACTTAAATCTTTCTGTGCCTTACAATCCACGTCTGGCTGGGTTCAGTTGACAGCTCCCTTGTGCATTCACTCAGACACACCCCAAACACAGGATACTCAGCCTCACTTGCATACATCTGCATTTTGAATGGGTCTTCCTGGGCTGGGAGGGTGGAGGGCCTGCTCTCACAGAAAGGACTGCCACACCCCCTACTGGGACCCTGGCAGACAGGATTGAACTGAAAGGGGACCTGGTGCACTTCTAAGCCGCTCTTTGAAGTTTCCCCCGGTTCAAATGCATATTTGGGTATCTAAACAGGGCCTCTGCCCCTTCCAACCAAGACACTTCCTGGAGAAGAAACTTGTAACCAGAACCGGCATCATGCCAAGAAGAACTGCCTGGCTACCCAAAGGACTCACCTGACTGCTTTCTGTGAAGGACTGCTGCCTTGTTGCCCTGCTGCCTTGCTGCTCTCTGGCTGTGGAGAAGAAGTGCTTTCCAAGGGCTTGGATAGAGCTTGCCTCCTGTTCCCTGAAGTCTCAGGACCAAAAAGACTTCACTCTTGCAACTGGACTCCTGTTGCAGTGAAAATTCGACGCACAGCCTGCTAAAACCGACGCACAGCCTGCCCCACGGTGAGAAATTCACTGCATGCCGAACCGGAACGACGCAGCCCGACTTCGCAAGGAGAAGATCGACGCGGCGCCTGCGTTGCGACCGGAACTTCGACGCACGGCCCACTGGTTCAACGCACAGCCGACCTGGGATGACGCAGCCCGACTTCCAGAGGGGAATCGATGCAGCACCTGCCATGTGGGAGAAAATTCCACTCAACGCCCACCGGATCGACGCATCGCTTGTGACTTCACTCCGCAAGCCCAGGATTCCACACATAGACCCCGGGGCATCTGAAAACCCCGCAACCCGAAGAGGATCCACGATCGAACACCGGAAATCGACGCCCAGCCGACCCTCCGTGGAAACTAAACGATGCATTGCTGTGTGCGGCCCGAGAAATCAACGCACACCCCTTTATTTCCACGCTTCTCCTCCTCTGCGGCCCTTTGTGGAGATTTTTCACGCGAACCAGGTACTTTGTGCTCGAAAGAGTCTTTGTTTACTTTAAAAAGACTTATGACACTTTATATCACTGTTTAGTGATATCCCTACATTTACTTATTGCATCTTTGATCGTTTTGACCTGCAAATATCTAGATAAATATTATATATTTTTCTAAACTCTGTGTGGTGTATTTTTGTGGTGCTATATGGTGTTATTGTATGATTTACTGCACAAATAATTTACACATTGCCTGCTAAATTAAGCCTGACTGCTCAGTGCCAAGCTACCAGAGGGTGGGCACAGGATAATTTGGATTGTGTGTGACTTACCCTGACTAGAGTGAGGGTCCTTGCTTGGACAGGGGGTAGCCTGACTGCCAACCAAAGACCCCATTTCTAACAAAACCCCAAACGTATGTGTTTACTGTGGAACGTGTAGTAGCCTCATTAGCAACTACAGAGATAAAGTCAGCCTTGCTAACTTATGAATGGGACTACTGAAACTGGTACTTCAAAGTATCAAATTAACTGTGGCATTAAACCCAACTTGATCCCCAAATTTGAATTTAATGTCAATTTTAGCAACTTCTTGGAAGTTGCCACTTTTTGCCCAGTTTTCCAGTGGCTAATTACAGATGCTGGCCACCAGGGAGCACTCTTCCCACCTGGGGAGGAATGTAAATGACTCCCAAGTACAGGAAAAATAGAGGCCTGTCGCAGAGTGAGGTGTTACCTTCTCCTTGCAGGAAGCCACACAGGGTGTTGTCCCAAAAGGTGAGCTTCAAAGGAGAAGTCGCCTTTGGTGCGTAAATGGCAACCACACTCGAGAGGGGCTGCTCCTTTGTTCAGATAAATGGCCTTGCAGTGGCAACAGAGAAGGGAAACCAGTTGCCAAACCTGTTTTACTTGGTCATGTATCCCAGAGGTAGCCTCCCCCCTGGAGTGGGCTAACAAGCTCTTCACACCAAAAGAAGGGTTCAGACATCGTGGGAGTAGGCAGAATAGTGCACTCTAGGATAGCTCGATACCACATATAGCCAGATAGCATCATAAGGTGAAAGGGAAACTGGTAGCCCATTGACTAGTGACCGCTTCATCTCTCCATGGCACTTTCTGGGCAGAACTATGGTACCCTGGCCCCCAGAACCTCTTATCACATCCGGACTGGAGAGAGGACTGTAGAAGGACTGCCCTGCTAACCCCTGGACCTGACTAAAGAGGCTGCACTGATTGCTTCACAGCACCTGCTGCTCTTTAGGTTAGCAAAGAGAGGCTGTGCCTGTGGTGCTTGGCTCATGGAAAAGTCACTCCAGGTCCCCAGACAGAAAAGGTAAACTCCAAGAGTCACTCCGATGATTCTCTGTTCCAGCACCAGGGCTGTTAAAGCTGAAGTAGTCAGTCTTGGCTAGTCAGTAGCAACTTCCATTGAATCACTGCTGACACCAAAGTGCAGCCAAGAAGACCATTTCTTGGCACTCTAAAGTTGCACCTGAGTCTGTCGGACACAGGAGAGTCATCAGAGTGAAGACTTGCTGCAAGAAATAGACACTAGTCCTCACCAAAGGAAACCACTGGTACTGCTGTGACCAGAGACCAATAGCCCAGTTGTAACTGGACTTCTGCTGAACCAAAGAGGACTTCAAGGGACATCGACCCCTGTGGCCAAAATCGTGCCCACCTCAGCTGTGGATTGAGTAATAACCCTAGGAAGACCCCCTTTGACCGCACAGCACCCGGAACATCTTACATCATACTCAGCATTCTTGGTCCTCAGCATCAAGTCCACTCCATTGAAGTCTATGGTGGTCCTTGCATAAAATGTGGAACTGGGCTTGAGACTTCTTTGCTGGCCAGGTAACTGTCTTCACACTCCTTATTTGCTCCCCTAACCTTCCCAAATTTTGAAAAGTTTCCAAACTTTACAGTTAACAATGCTTGGTGCGCTTTGGGCTAAAAAGCTGAGATTTACGTTTTACTTGACAATCTATATCTCCAGAACCCTCCGGTAGATCATCTTGGTGTCTAAACATTGATAAAAATATCATCTAGTTTTATAAATTGCTGTAGGATTTCTTTTGTGCTGTGTAACTTTCTTGTTCTGTTTGGTGCTTCTATATGTTTTACACAAGTTCCTTTGTTTAAGCATTTCGGCTCAAAGCCACAGCTACCCAGGGTTGTTCTACAAACAAGCCTGACTGGGCTCAAGACGGTTTTCTGAGTTTATTACACGTGAGATCGCACAACTCCGCCATATAATTCACCAAAAACCTCACAAAGCTACTTACTCATTCGCATTCAGCAAGCCATCAACACACATATTTGCCAATAAAAGAGTAGCACTGACAGTTACTAAAAATCAAGCCAGATGGCTTTGTCAAGGCTTGTTCACCATGGAAGGATTGTTCTAGCGTCCAATGCAGCAGGGTGAACGGAAGCCTTGAAGAAGTAAATGCTCGCAAGCCAACACAGGAGCTTTGCTGGTTGCATTTTGTGCTGTGGCTTTCTGGAGTGCATTCTTCTCTTTTTATTGAGGGTCGTGAGCCTGTGCCTTGAAAGGGGAGTGAACAGGTCTTGGTGTGTTCCCCTTTCCCCTCCGTCCCTGTCCCGGCTCCCAGCCTGTCCTTCCATTGTGTGCAGAGACATTGATAAGTAGCTGTTGGAGGCGGAGAGGGATCTCCAGGCGCATTGTGCCCGTGCTGCTGCGCCATACCCTCTCCGTGTGTTCTCCTTCCCTTGGAGACCACGAGGCTGAGCTGAGAAAAGACAGTAACCAGGGCTCGAAGTGTTTGCAAACAGATCACAAAGAGCTCTGAGCTGCATTCAGGGTTCCTTGGAAGATCCTGGCAGAGTGGGTTTGGCCTTTCTCTGCAGCGCGGCCACGGTGAAGAAGCATTCGTGCTGCTCATCTGTAGTCTGGTGCCCCGGCGCCAGTAGACGGCTCCACAAAGGGAACCCAATGTCATTCAGGCACCCAGAACTCCTCTTTTTATGCCTCATTTCCGCTTCTTTTATTCCCGTTGCATAGACCTGGACACTCATACTAAATCATAGAGTGTGTATAAAGACAAACATTGATACTAATCATAGAGTGAGAGTAAAGACAGGCCTCGAGAGTAATCATAGATTGAGATTGAAGACAAACGTTGAGACTAATAATAGAGTGAGAGTAAAGACAGACCTCCAGAGTAATCATAGACAGTAAAGACAAACCTCGAAAGTAACCGTAGAGTGAGAGTAAAGCCAGACCTCGAGGGTAATCATAGATTGAGAGTGAAGACAAACGTTGAGACTAATAATAGAGTGAGAGTAAAGACAGA
Source organism: Pleurodeles waltl (assembly GCF_031143425.1). Classification (NCBI taxonomy): domain Eukaryota; kingdom Metazoa; phylum Chordata; class Amphibia; order Caudata; family Salamandridae; genus Pleurodeles; species Pleurodeles waltl. The sequence continues at coordinate 1,389,608,587 of NC_090447.1, forward strand.
CCTCCAGAGTAATCATAGACAGTAAAGACAAACCTCGAAAGTAACCGTAGAGTGAGAGTAAAGACAGACCTCGAGAGTAATCATAGCGTGAGAGTGAAGACAAACGTTGAGACTAATCATAGGGTGAGAGTGAAGAGATACCTCGAGAGTAATCATAGACAGTAAAGACAGACCTCGAAAGTAATCATAGAGTGTGAGTAAAGACAGAGCTTGAGAGTAATCATAGACAGTAAAGACAAAACTCGAAAGTAACCGTAGAGTGAGAGTAAAGACAGAGCTCGAGAGTAATCATAGCGTGAGAGTGAAGACAAACGTTGAGACTAATCATAGAGTGAGAGTGAAGAGATACCTCGAGAGTAATCATAGACAGTAAAGAGAGACCTCGAAAGTAATCATAGAGTGCGAGTAAAGACAGAGCTTGAGAGTAATCATAGCGTGAGAGTGAAGACAAACATTGAGACTAATCATAGAGTGAGAGTGAAGACAGACCTCGAGACTAATCATAGAGAGTAAAGACAGATCTCGAAAGTAATCATAGAGTGAGAGTAAAGACAGAGCTCGAGAGTAATCATAGCGTGAGATTGAAGACAAACATTAAGACTGATCATAGAGTGAGAGTAAAGGCAGACCTCAAGAGTAATCATAGAGTGGAGTAAAGCCAGACCTCGAGGGTAATCATAGAGTGAGTGTAAAGGCAGACCTCGAAAGTAATCATAGAGTGAGAGTAAAGACAGACCTCGAGAGTAATCATAGAGTGTAAAGACAGACCTCGAAAGTAATCATAGAGTGAGAGTAAAGACAGAGCTCGCGAGTAATCATAGCATGAGATTGAAGACACACATTGAGACTAATCATAGAGTGAGAGTAAAGGTAGACCTCAAGAGTAATCATAGAGTGTAAAGACAGACCTCGAGAGTAATCATAGAGTGAGAGTAAAGACAGACCTTGAGAGTAATCATAGAGTGAGAGTAAAGCCAGACCTCGAGGGTAATCATAGAGTGTAAAGGCAAATCTCGAAAGTAATCATAGAGTGAGAGTAAAGACAGACCTCGAGAGTAATCATAGAGAGTAAAGACAGATCTCGAAAGTAATCATAGAGTGACAGTAAAGGCAGACCTCAAGAGTAATCATAGAGTGGAGTAAAGCCAGACCTCGAGGGTAATCATAGAGTGAGAGTAAAGAGAGACCTCGAGAGTAATCATAGAGTGTAAAGGCAGACCTCGAAAGTAATCATAGAGTGAGAGTAAAGACAGACCTCGAGAGTAATCATAGAGTGTAAAGACAGACCTCGAAAGTAATCATTGAGTGAGAGTAAAGACAGAGCTCGCGAGTAATCATAGCGTGAGATTGAAGACACACATTGAGACTAATCATAGAGTGAGAGTAAAGGTAGACCTCAAGAGTAATCATAGAGTGTAAAGACAGACCTCGAAAGTAATCATAGAGTGAGAGTAAAGACAGACCTCGAGAGTACTCATAGAGTGAGAGTAAAGCCAGACCTCGAGGGTAATCATAGAGTGTAAAGACAGACCTCGAGAGTAATCATAGAGTGAGAGTAAAGACAGACCTCGAGAGTAATCATAGTGCGATAGTAGCAGCATAAAGACAAGGCTTGAGATTGTTCATAGAGTGAGGGTAAAGACAGGCTTGGACACTGTTCATGGGGTAAGAGGAATGACAGGCTTCGAAACTAATAGAGTGAGCCGAGACAGACTTTGAGTCTAATCGACGGGGCCACCGTCAGAAAGCTGCTTGTGCACGTATGTCTCTATACAAGTGTAAATTCATGTCACTGATCCACGAAACGTAGATTTTCACTCACCAAAGGATTCACTCACAGTGTGATGTATTTTTAACTGTGAATAACGCTTCTCCTGGGATGGATTGTATGTGTTCCAGGGTAGGGACATCTGCAAAAAGTGGCAAAGACCAAAAAACTGAAGGTTTTTGGGCACTCACAAAGTTTTTCCCCTCTGAAAGTGTGGTAATATTATGTGCGAGTAAATAGTAATGCAAATTCTTATTTTAAGAATTAAGACCATGAGTTTATACTCGTAACATAAGACCTATGAGCAGTAAAACTTAGATATGCACATGGCTCTGTGGGTCAAGCCCTCAGGCTCAACATGTCACCGACACTCTTGATGGCTTTAAACTGCATGTTGGGCCGTGGGTGTCCAGGTGAGCTGCACAAGGGCCATTCTATTCCCACTGCTATTTGTTTCGTAGATTTGGGCGACTGTGGCAAACTTTATTTACATTGCTCTTCAATGCTGCCTGCATCTTCCATTATATGATATAAAAACTCGATTTTGTTGAAAACGCATGCACAGCTCCTTTTCATCACTGTGTGCAGTGTTCACAATATGGCTCCGTATCTTTGTGCTGCGTTGAGGAGGTGGAGTATGGCTGCGATGTCACAGATTAGCAATGAGCTGCATAATCACTGCCTGGCCGAGCCCCATCTGCAGAGATGGGCCCAAAAACATCCGCCAGAGCCCTCCTCAGAGCAATGAGAGCAGAGCAGGCCTCAATGTGATCTCAGTGGGTAACAAAGGTCCCCACAGAGCCCCGAGCTCCAGGGGGGCCACCTCAGCACAGTACTCTGGCCAGAGATCTCCTGCGTGAGTTCGGAGGGGGGGCCTTCATGTACTTTGCAGGGGGCCCCCTCAAGTTTCGTTACGCCACTGTGTGATCTATATGTAAACTCTCTAATTAAAAGTATTACGTTTTTCCTAAGAAGTGCAGGTACTTTTCCTACCAAAATAAAAAAGTTCCGGCATTCAGTACCAGCGCATTTAAAGCACTGATCTATGTGTTACGAGATTAAATTGAATGCTAGGGTAAGAGCAAAGAAAGACTGTGCAGAGCTCAGCATGTGCAGCCCATCATGGTACGCCCTGGTCTGTATATATATACTGAGTGCACGGCTCTGGTCTGCACCACATCGCACCTTGAAATGGTGCGTCAGATGAGGACCTTGTCATCGTGTTCTCTCACAGATGATGATGCAGAAAAAGAATGACTAACAAATATTCATATATCATGTAACCAAAATCGTATAAGGTAGTGTGATTTTAGCAAAGAAAATAATGTACGTGGGAAATTGTGCCCACGGGGTAGTTCGCCATTATTATAAACAGGCTTAGTTAATCATGAAGAATTGACAAATGTAGTAATCCGTCATAATTGCAAATGTATTCTATGATTTTCTTGTTGAAACTGTTTTATGCTTAGTTAAATTTAGCAGAGGCTTTGGTCTAGTTGCCTGGTCTCAAATTTAACTGCGTGGTTTTCATTTGTATTAACAAAGACATATTATTTTACTTTAAGGCTGTATTTTTCCAGTAGAGATGACTAATACACTTATCTCAAGGTTTCGTGCTAGGCTGGTTTCATCCTCTTTGATGCAAGGTCAGCTCCTGCAGGTGCAGACAATAAAGGCACTAAGATAAAATTAATTGGCGAACTTTGTTGCAACTTGTGTTCCAAGGCTCCAAGGACAATGTATGCATAAATGAGTACTAGGAGAAAGACACTATTCATTGGTCAAATTGAAGCCACCCTATGAACCCTCCAATGGAAGACTCTGAAGAATTTGGAATGTTTCTTACTTAAACCCACCTGACAAAGAGAAGTCAGCCATTTTCCTTGATGCCAATTTGAAGCCAAATGCCAGACGCCATCTTAGACGACATCTTGATGCCCTTTTCTCTATTCCAGAGAAAGAGACTTTAAGAATTCTCACCCTAGAGACTTTAACTTTAATCTTGCCCCGCATTGCCCATGCAGTAACTTTCACCCTATTCTCCTTGCTGCCGCAAGGAAACTTACCCTTAACTTTGCCCCCCTTGAAATCTGCCCCATGCTGATCGAACCGGTACCTGAAGGACGAAGATTTTCTTGAATGCTGATTGTATTTGGTAATTATGAAAGGATAATTGTATTATGCATTATGTTTTCCTTCTTAGGTACCAACTGCTATTTTGATAGGGCCCAAGGTAGAAGTTTTCTAAATTTGTGTTGACTAAATTCGTTTTGCATGAAGCCCCACATGCCAATGCTAATTAGAGGTTAGTTGAGGTTTTCATCTGATGCACCATGCTAAATTGAAATTTTGTTATGCTGACCAATGTATGCAATTAGTCAAATTCTGTTACTTATATTAGTGATTTGCATTGCTATAACCGAGTGCATTATAATCCAGATTTTGCGTAGATTGCGTTTCTTCCGTCGTTATGGACATCTAGTAATGTTCGTATACATATATCATTTAATTTTGAGACTCATATATATTGTGTTAGCTTTGTTAATATAGGGAAAATAAACTCATAAACTTTTAATAAACTGGTGTGGTTATTCATGACTGAAAGGTCATGGTGCGTCATAATACTGACTGTTATTGATTCCTAATGTGTTATTTTGATCTATTAATTGAGTATTGGGTATTGATTACAATGGTTATTGATTATTGATTTGACTGATCCGACTATTCTTGGATGAGGAGAGCCCAACTCGGTTAAAAGGTTCACCGACCTCCAGCGTGTCCAAGTATAAGTAATTTACAAGGGCTGGATGCGCTATCAGTAGATGGTAGCTGAGATTGATGGTTTCGCCCTTTGGGACCCCATCCGAACAATAGACGGAGTCAAGTTAGAATTTTTTTTGATAAAACAAGTCAGAGAGATGATGATGCCCTAAATCCCCAATGACTTTCCCGGAATCTCGGAGCTTGCGAATGGAGGAAATGGAGGTGTGAGAATGTTTTCGGCGTTCCTAGTGACAGTATGAGTGAAGTTAGGGTTTCGTGCTTGCACAGCTTATGCCGCAGATGAATTGTGAAGTTTGTGAGGATTTTTAGGGGGTTACGAACTCCAATCAAAATTTTAAAGGACTGTTACTCCAAAGTGTGAGAGTAGGGAAGTCGTCGAACTTCACATGTGTGTAGCGCTTTGTGCAGAAAAAATTGTCCACGTGGTTGTTGATGTTGAGACGGGCCCTGCGAGGTCAAGAGACTCCGGAGTATGTTGAAAAGTGTATGAGACACTTGATTGATGTTGTAATCTGTTTGTTTTAATAGGTTGATCGGGCGTGGTCAACGAGTCAGTATGAATATTGAGGAATTAAAGAAAATTTTCGACTTTGAGATTTGACGAATTCTAAGGCGCACAAGAATAGTTCATTGATCAGTTGAGAGTAAAGTTTGCGGGTCAAATTTTGCTTGCGAAAGTGGGAAACCGAGAAAGATGGAATAACTGCTGAGGCTAGTGAAAAATCCCTAAGGCTTCTGAAGCGATTGTATTACCCTTCCTGTAGTAAACCAACAGATTTGTTTTCTTCTTTTTGGTTAGTGCTCGCGATATATTGCAGAAATTAGTTTTGAGTGAAGCTGAATGAAGGAGGACAAGCCGCAAGACTTTGTCAGCCGCAGTGTGTGGGTGTGACGTCACTAGGAGCCGCGCTGGGATAGGTTGGTTGGTGAGAAGGGTCACACACGGATTGGACGCAGTCCGTGAAGCGCAATTGGTGGGGGGAAAGGCAAGCAAAGAGTATTCAGGGAATTAAAGTCACTTATTGATTACATACCATAGAAAAATAAAAGACGGAAAGATGATATTTTTTAAAGCATTTAAGAGTGCCTTGAGGGGAGATGTATATATTAAAGCAAATGTAGGAGAAGAAACACCGCCTGAGGGTACACCAGCTTACATCGTGATTGAAGAAAAGGGTGTCGCACCATGTCTTTGGTTAAAGCAATGGTGTAAATTGACAGAAAAGCATGGAAGTGTAGCGTTCCCTATCCATGGGTTGTTTAACCTAAGAGTTTTGGAGAAACTAAGATTCGCGTTATACGACATGAAAGTACCTCCAAGACCAGCACAGTTTGAGGCATTAGCAATTTGGGAGCTAATGGCTAGAAGGCAACAACAAAAGAAATTTGAAACAAGAGTGAGAAAAGTAGAAAAGACTCTAGCGGATGGTAGATGGGATAGTACTCAAAAGGTTTGGAGATCAGATGTACTGCAGGGAATTACATTTTTTCCAGCAATTACTGACGAGGCAGAGACGGAAGTAAGGAAAGCTACCTATAAAACAAACAGGAGCCAGTCCAGAAATAGAGAAAATAACAGAAATTCGAAAAGGTCAGACAAGTCAGACGATGAGGAGTTCATTATGCAATTGCTAAACGATCGCCCACCACCATATGTGGAAAGCGAAAATGGCTCAAGCACTAGTACTGCCCCTCCAGAACCAATACAATGTAATGTGACACCGAATTTGAGAATATCACAGAGGCAGAGCAGTTCCGATATGCCTTTTACACCACAAATACCACAAGTTCAGAGAATATATCCTGACGTGCCTAAATTGAAACCTGTTGATAATTATCAGCAGATTCAAAGGCGCTGCTGTGATGAGCATAATCTGGAAATTACTTCTAATTTAATGACGCAGGGAGAACAGAATCACCAAAGACTGACATTGATTCAAGCCGAATCAACACAAATTTTGATGCCTCAAAAGCAGATATAAGAAGTGCCGAGGTACACTCGAATAGCAGAGAACCAGTTAGGTATGCCAGCAATGATGAACCATAATGCGGGAATTAACATGCCACAGAATTCGGGGAACAGACAGAACCCAGATGCAATATCTCTGCCTATCACTGTAGGCCCGCCAGTGCCATTGTATATACAGGCAAACCCGAATGTATGCGACCAAGGGGTAATGACACAAAATGAGGCAGGAAGGAGATGCATAGAAAATACCCAAGAAACGACTCCGGTAGGTACACTACTAAATAGATCTGGGTCCTTGTTGGAATTTAGTCCAATTCCAGCTTGTGCTCCGTCAACTATGGTAAGGTCAAGTCCACCACTAATAGTACCGCTAACTTCAAAAACAGAAACGTTACAGAAACCGTCCGTAGCAGTTGATGTAAGTGCTACATTGATGGGACTGAATGCCCAACAGCTAACGCAGTGGTTGAACAGCCTGAACTCCCCACAGAGTACACCCAGCAGGAAGGGAGAAGAGTATTTGAATAAAATAAGATTGGGCATGGAAGCAGATGAACTAGTAGAAGGAACGATGGGTTTGAACAGGTTAGAATCATACACGGAAGAAGAGCTGAGATACATGTGCCCTAGGATTACAAGAGAAGTAAGCAGCATACATAAGAAATTACAAGAAATTGCAGACAGAAACAAAGTCCACATAGGTAAGACCAAACACTTGAGCAAAAGTTACAGGTTGGACTTTGAGACAAAAGATTTTGAACACATGAGATCTGCAGGAATGAAAACACACCTTAAAGAGAAACTGCAAAGCGTGCAGGTTTGGAGATGTCTAGACAAGTGGGAAAGCAGGTGGGTTAAGAAAAAGGATAAGAAGAAAGAAAGTACCCCAGATCGGAATGAGAAAGCACAACAAAATGATGATCTGATAACCATGTTACCAATGAGATAAACAGCAGGGGGAAAACTTGTCCATGTACCATGGCACAGGTGTGATATTCAATCCTTTACGGATGACTTCCCTAAATTGAGAGAGAAACCGATCGAATGGTATCAACAAACAGATAGATTTGTGAAACTCACAAAATGTCTTTGGGAAGACTTAAATACTTTATTCGAAATTGTAGTTCCGGCAGATTTGTGGGAAGACTGTAAAAGGGCTGTAGGTTGGCCGACAAGTGAACCAGAAAGAGATAGGGACACAGGTGCACCATCGCCTACGGTAATGAGTTTATATCATAAGGTTATTGAGCATTTGAAAACAAAGGTTGCGTCGAAAAATGTGGATTGGCAGAGAATTGACAGAACAGCACAAGAAGTTAAAGAGTCGATACATGCATATTATGAGAGATTGTTGAAAGCGTTTAAAAATTACAGTGGCACGGAAACGATTGAGCCAAAGGGCATGCTCCATTTTGTGTTCAGATTTGTGGAAGGGTTGAGACCCGAGATTAGCCAGATGATTAAAATGCATTTGATTTCTTGGCAGTCAAAGTCGATTGATAAGGTGTTGAATTATGCAAAATACTGCAGTGATGAGATTGAGACGAAACAGAAAAAGTTGAAGGAAAAAGTGATGGTGATGCAGACTAGAGCAGCTCAGACAGGTTTGAAAGGTTTGCAAGGTTTTCAACAACAGTTGCCACAGCAGCAACATCAGGGAAATGCTATGTTTCAGCCACAAATGAGAGGCAGAGGCCGAGGAGGTTTTGTGAATAATGGTCCTGATTTAAATACTGTTGTGATTCCAAATGGTATACAGGCAATGAAGAAGGTGATGCCATGTCACACGTGCGGAATCGTCGGATATTGGAAACGGGAGTGCCCAATGATGGTGCAGGAAGGTGTAGGTCAGCAAAACAATGATGTCAATGCATTTCAGAATATGAGAGGACCGAAATTGAGAGGTCCAAATCCAAATTTTCAAAATAATGTAAATCAGATGCAGGGTTTACAGCCCGTACAACCACAGCAGGTGCAAATGCCCCGTGTACAAATGGCACAGTTGCAGCCAATGCAACAGCAGTTTCCTATGGTACCTAATCAGCAAATACCCTTAGCACCAATGAATCAGCAACAAGTAATGCTTCCTCAACAGGTCGCGGGTCAAGGAATGAACCAGAATGACACAGTACACCAATTCCCGTTACACAGTGAGAATGGAATAAACGATGCGTGGAAGAGTGAAAGTTCAGATGAGGAGGGAAATTGTATGCTTGCAGCATCCTTGGAAGTTGATCAAAAGGGTCCGTATGTGGAAGGAAGAGTTATGGGTCACCGTGTTTCGTTCTTGGTTGACACCGGAGCTACACGCTCTACAGTTAGAAGCATTGAAGTACCAAATTTGCCACTTTCAGGGAGAACAGTTCAAGTAGTGGGAGTAGCAAATAGGTATCTGACAAACCCAATCACAGATCCAGTGCAAGTCAGAATTGGTAACTATCAAGGGTCACATTAATTTGTGGTGTGTGACTCGAGCCCGATATCACTATTAGGGAGAGATTTATTGTGTAAATTGGGATGCTCGTTTATGTGTTCAAATGATGGAATTAAAATTCAGACAAACAGTGATGAGGAAGAAGAGGACAGTTTAGGAGGGGACGAAGTGGAAACTGTTGATGAAGAGTATCCCCTGATTACTCTTTATCCAATGCTCACTGAAGCAGATATTCCTGCTGAGTTACAGGAAACAGTTGAAAAGGAAGTGTGGGATATGACAGGGAAAGAAGTAGGATTGGTTAAAGGAATAGAACCAGTGAAAGTGACTGTAAAACCCAACGTAAATTTTCCCCAAACTCCACAATATCACATGTCACAAGACACTCTCATGAAAGTCGCCCAACTCATTGATGAGTTTGTGAAACAGGGAGTACTGAAAGAAGTGTTAAGTAGTCCATGTAATTCACCAATCATGGGACTAATAAAACCGAGTGGAAAGGTCCGAATTGTTCAAGATTTGAGAAAAATAAATGACATAATAGTCAAATGTTGCCCCGTGGTACCAAATCCAGCTGTGATAATGTTTCAAATTCCCTGTGAAGCAGAGTGGTTCTCAGTCATCGACTTGTCACAGGCTTTCTTTTCTGTGCCTCTTCATGAGGACAGCCAATTTCTCTTTTGCTTCAAATTCCTGGACAGAGTCTACAGTTGGTGTCGAATTCCTCAAGGGTTTTCGGAGTCACCATCAATTTTCAATCAGATTCTGAAGAAAGATTTGGAATCATTGGAATTACCCTTTGAATCAACCTTGGTACAGTATACAGTATGACGATTTACTGATCGCATCCAAGACAGAAAATGATTGTACGATTGACACTATTGCTCTGTTGAACCATTTGGGAAGGAATGGACATAAAGTGCCCCCTTCAAAATTACAAGTCTGCCAGAAGAAAGTGAAATATTTGGGTCACCAAATAGAAAAAGGGTCGAGAAGAATCATGAAAGAAAGAATAACAAGTGTACTTCAAATGAGTCCACCCAAAACGAGAAAAGAGGTGAGAAAGTTTTTGGGAATGGTGAGCTACTGTCACCAATGGATTCCCAATTTCTCAACTCTAGCTAAACCTTTACTGAAACTGACCCAGAAAGATCCGCTGGATGAAATAGTGCTGAAAAGAGATGAAATGGATGCTTTTATTGAATTAAAGGAATGCATGTGCAGAGCTCCAGCTTTAGGTATGCCTGATTACACAAAGCCATTCACATTGTTTTGTCATGAACGTGATGCATGCTCCTTGTCTGTCTTGACTCAAGCCCATGGTGGCGTAAACAGACCAGTTGCATATTTTTCAGCTACTTTGGATCCGGTCGCAGCAGCACTGCCAGGGTGCTTGCGTGCCGTAGCAGCAGTTGGTATCAGCATAAATCAAAGTGAAGGGATAGTGATGGGACATCCTTTAACAGTCATGGTCCCTCACTCAGTCGAGATACTTTTGACACGTTCCCGAACACAGCACATGACCAGTCCTAGGCTTACAAGGTACGAGACAATAATTTTGGGTTCACCTAATGTGCAGCTGAAAAGGTGCACTACGTTGAACCCAGCAACCTTGTTTCCCAGTGAAAATGTCGAAATCGAGAACGCTGAAGACATCGAGCACGACTGTCTTCAGGTGACTGAATTTTGTACAAAACTAAGACCTGATATCAAAGACACCCGATTGGAAGAGAACGATCAAGTTATTTTTTGTTGATGGTTCATGTTTAAGAGATGCACTAGGAATATTGAAAGCAGGATATGCTGTGTGTACAATAACTGGTGTTCTGGAAGCATCTTGGCTTCAGGGAGTTTACTCTGCACAGGTAGCGGAACTAGTGGCCCTTACTAGAGCTTGCCAACTTTCTGCATTAATGAAAGTCACCATTTACACTGACTGTCAGTACGGATTAGGAATAGTGCATGATTTTGGACAATTGTGGTCACAGAGAGGCTTCATGACCTCTTCAGGATCACCAGTGAAAAATGGTGAAAGAATAAGAGGATTGTTACATGCCATCCAGTTACCAGGAGAAGTAGCAGTGGTAAAATGCAGTGCACACTCGAAAGCACAGGACTTCGTTTCTTTGGGAAACGGATATGCAGATCAAGTCGCAAGGTTTTGCGCATTGAACTGTATATTGCTCAGAGACAAATGGAACTTAATAAATGAGCCAGAACTTGAACCAAGTGAAGCCTTTGCTCTAGAAGTTGTAGATACAGTTGAAGAATTGAACTTCCTACAGAATAATGTCAGTAAAGATGAGAAACTCTCATGGAGCAAATTACAATGCGTAAAGAAACCAGATGATTTGTGGGTTTCAGGTGAAGGGAGATTGGTTCTGCCAGATAGTCTTTAAACGCAGTTAGCCAGATTGTATGATGGACAAGCCCACCTTGGAAGGGATGCCATGATTAGATTATTCAAAATCTATTGGTTTAATCCCAAATTCCGTCAAGTTGCTGAAGCAGTTTGCCATTGTTGCGTCATTTGCCAACAAATGAACGCAGGGAAGGGAACAGTAGTAAATTTGAGCCACATTGGAAGAGCAGGTGGGCCATTCAGCAGGATGCAAATGGATTTTATTGAGATGCAAGTGCATGGATGCTTGAAATATGTGTTAGTGATTGTGGGCATTTTTAGTCACTGGATTGAAGCGTACCCCACACGTAGAAATGACAGCCTTACAGTTGCAAAACTACTCTTGAGAGAACTAATACCACGTTTTGGATTCCCGATCTCTTTAGAATCAGATAGGGGAAGTCACTTTAATAACGAAGTAATCAAATTACTGTGTGCAGCATTGAACATTGAACAAAAGTTGCATTGTAGCTACCGCCCTGAAGCATCAGGACTAGTGGAGCGAATGAAGGGCACATTGAAATCAAGGATGGCGAAAATATGTGCATCAACAAACTTGAAATGGCCTGACGCACTGCCCTTGGTGTTAATGTCAATGAGAAACACCCCTGATAGAAAAACTGGACTATCACCGCATGAAATACTCATGGGCAGAGCCATGAGACTTCCAGCAGTTCCTGTAAATGCTCTTGTAAACATTACAGATGATATGGTGTTGGACTACTGCAAAGGTCTAGCTGATGTGGTACGCTCTTTTTCTCACCAGGTGGAGGCAACCACCTTGCCACCGATTCAAGGTCCAGGACACGCCCTGAAAGCAGGTGACTGGGTCGTGATAAAGAAACACGTGAGGAAGTCGTGTCTGGAACCCCGTTGGAAAGGACCTTTCCAAGTGATTCTGACAACTACCACCGCTGTGAAGTATGCGGGAGTTCCCAACTGGATTCACGCCAGTCACACGAAAAGGGTGACGTGCCCCACAGAAGAGGAAGATGAAGCGCTGAAATCACCAGTGACTGACAAGAGAGTACCAGGCACCGAGACAGGACAAAGAGAACCTGAAGGCGAACAAGCAGAAATAGAGGAAGGAGAAATAATTTCTGAGGAAGAAGAAGTTGATCCATTTGAGAGTAACCAAGGAGAAGCCTCAGGAAGTGACGAAGATCCCGAAGGTGACAAAGAGCCTGCGACAGATGAAGGAGCAGGAGAGCTTGATCAGAGGAGGGCTTTCCCAGAAGCAGACAATACAGGAAAAGAAAAGATGAACCTGATTGATCTCCTAGGGGGAGAAGACAAGACAGGACAGAGTGAAATTGTTCCAGGTCCATCAGGTGAAAACAGTGCGAAACGGAGACAAAGCATATCGCCAGTGAAATTAAGGACTAAAGAAATATTAAACGAAAGTGAAAGGCCAAAGTTGAAAGAGTAAAGAAAAGAAGTGTCTGTCGCAATAACAACACCAAGTGAAGAGAAAGACCCAGCCAAGGAACAAGGCACCAGCGAGAGAGAATCAAAAGGAGATGCAAAGTTGAAAAGGAAAAGAATACTGAGCAGAAGATATTCTGGTCCGGAGTGGGCATACATAGCCACTAACGATTGGTCAGACGAATTCCTATCTCTCAGTCTTGAGAACGAAGAAGCAGAACAACACTTTGGTACCTGAAAAGTGAAATTCCATGAACATTACCGAATAAGACATTGACAACCTGATTGACTTTTGAACCGGATAAGACATTGCTAACTTGATTGACTTTGAAACCGATCTTGAGACAAAGCTGCTAAACCGATAAGAGACTAAGCTGCTAAAGAGAACCGTGTGAACATTGAACTCATTCAGCTATATATATATATATATATCTGCAAATCTGATTTGATAAAGTGTCTTCAACTTTCTGATTCTATATAGATCATGACAGGCTACACTACACAGGGACATAAGATTAAATATTGTAGATATATGTGTATAGGTCTAATAACTGCATGTGTACTAACAGTTATGGCAATAATTCTTGGAATGCATGGAGAGAACGAAAGAGACGCGAATGATGCTTCTACTTCTAAACCTACTACTGAATTAACTCCTTTGCAGAAACTCGAACAAGACAAGAAATATTTACACGACAAGAAAGAACTATCCTCAAACGTCTTCTATCGCTTGTTGAATGAGTATGTTGAGACAATGGATGCGAAAGATTGTTATGAGTGTACACAAATACCTACCTCAGTAATAGAAGGAGTGACATATCATAGCATGCCTCTTACGTATGGAATTTCATGTAGTTTATTACTAACCAGATTTTATGGCCAGGAGTATATTCACTACTTTTATTCCAATCATGATGTTGTATTTTCATATGTCCCCATAATTGAATACCTGAGTAAAGTAGCAAGAGATTATTGTATTAAGTTAGTTAGGGGTTTCTTTGAGCCATTGTCACCTTTTCACACAGCTTACGCTCACAGAGAAAACCTTACATGCTTGCTTTCACCATAGAGAAAAGTTTTTTAGATCACACTGACGATAGGAGGAAAGTGGGGAAGGAGAAATTAGAAAGGGAATTACACAAAAGGACATCTGTAGATAATTATGCTTTTGCCGCGATAAAGACACAAGGGAAACTAGCTCTAGATGCAATACACGTAGGGAGGCTTTGTGTATATAGACCTAAATCATATAATGACACAATCTTTGTGGGAACGAGTGAATGTAAACATACGTTTTTGTTTCAAGCTAAATGGACGTTCATGTTAAATGGCCTAGATCCAGCTTTTCCAGGAGTATATATTATATTTGTGGACCTAACGCCTATTATCGTCTTCCTAAGGGATGGTATGGGAGATGTTATTTGGGAATAGTATTTCCAAAGATTTATCAACTGGACGACTTAAAGAATTTTCCAAAGCTGTCTGAATCACATCATGTTCAGAAAAGAGAGACAGCTTCTGGAGTGGTAGGAGATATATTTGGAGCGATGATTCCTTCAGTAGGAGTCATATTGAATTCAATTAAAATACGAAAGTTGTCTACTATTGTGGATAACATGTTTGCAAAATTCTCAGGAGCTATAATCCTGATCGATGCTGAACTTGCTGCAGAAAAAGCTATGACTCTTCAAAATCGGCTTGCTTTAGACATTCTTTTAGCAAAGGATGGCGGCGTTTGCAAAATGCTTAGTGCACGTCACTGTTGTTCTTATATTCCGGACAACAGCGGGCAAATTAGGAAAATGCTTACAAATTTAACTAACGAAAGTACAGATTTGAAAGAATTGAAAGAACCAGGAGTATGGGAGAAGGTTGGAAAAGGATTTGCTTCTGTAGGAAATTGGCTCAGCAACATTTGGAACGGACTATTATTGAAAATAGTAAAAGGAATAGTAATAATATTGATCTGCTTATTAGGTATTTGGGGAATATGGAAAGCTATTAAAATATTGAAAACAAGAAACAAAAGGAGAAGAGAAGAGAAAATAGAAAATAAAATAGTAGAAATATACAGGGAAAAATCAAAGGGAACAAAAAGGAAGAGGGAATTGACTGAAGTGGCAAATTATTAAAACAGAATTTTAATGGAATAAAATTTGTGGGAAGATTTGATGTGATGACATAATTAGTCATCAAAGGAGGGATTGATGACGCAGAAAAAGAAGGACTAACAAATATTCATATATCATGTAACCAAAATCGTATAAGGTAGTGTGATTTTAGCAAAGAAAATAATGTACGTGGAAAATTGTGCCCACGGGGTAGTTCGCCATTATTATAAACGGGCTTAATGAATCATAAAGAATTGACAAATGTAGTAATCCGTCATAATTGCAAATGTATTCTATGATTTTCTTGCTGAAACTGTTTTATGCTTAGCTTAAATTTAGCAGAGGCTTTGGCCTAGTTGCCTGGTCTCAAATTTAACTGCGTGGTTTTCATTTGTATTAACAAAGACATATTATTTTACTTTACGGTTGTATTTTTCCAGTAGAGATGACTAATACACTTATCTCAAGGTTTCGTGCTAGGCTGGTTTCATCCTCTTTGATGCAAGGTCAGCTCCTGCAGGTGCAGACAATAAAGGCACTAAGATAAAATTAATTGGCAAACTTTGTTGCAACTTGTGTTCCAAGGCTCCAAGGACAATGTATGCATAAATGAGTACTAGGAGAAAGACACTATTCATTGGTCAAATTGAAGCCACCCTATGAACCCTCCAATGGAAGACCCTGAAGAATTTGGAATGTTTCTTACTTAAACCCACCTGACAAAGAGAAGTCAGCCATTTTCCTTGATGCAATTTTGAAGCCAAATACCAGACGCCATCTTAGACGACATTGTGATGCCCTTTTCTCTATTCCAGAGAAAGAGTCTTTAAGAATTCTCACCCTAGAGACTTTAACTTTAATCTTGCCCCGCATTGCCCATGCAGTAACTTTCACCCTATTCTCCTTGCTGCCGCATGGAAACTTATCCTTAACTTTGCCCCCCTTGAAATCTGCCCCAAGCTGATCGAACTGGTACCTGAAGGACGAAGATTTTCTTGAATGCTGATTGTATTTGGTAATTATGAAAGGATAATTGTATTATGCATTATGTTTTCCTTCTTAGGTACCAACTGCTATTTTGATAGGGCCCAAGCTAGAAGTTTTCTAAATTTGTGTTGACTAAATTAGTTTTGCATGAAGCCCCACATGCCAATGCTAATTAGAGGTTAGATGAGGTTTTCATCTGATGCACCATGTTAAATTGAAATCTTGTTATGCTGACCGATGTATGCAATTAGTCAAATTCAGTTACTTATATTAGAAATTTGCATTGCTATAACCGAGTGCATTATAATCCAGATTTTGCGTAGATTGCGTTTCTTCTGTCGTTATGGACAGCTAGTAATGTTCGTATACATATATCATTTAATTTTGAAACTCATATATATTGTGTTAGCTTTGTTAATATAGGGAAAATAAACTCATTAACTTTTAATAAACTGGTGTGGTTATTCATGACTGAAAGGTCATGGTGCGTCATAATACCGACTGTTATTGATTCCTAATGTGTTATTTTGATCTATTAATTGAGTATTGGGTATTGATTACAATGGTTATTGATTATTGATTTGACTGATCCGACTATTCTTGGATGAGGAGAGCCCAACTCGGTTAAAAGGTTCACCGACCTCCAGCGTGTCCAAGTATAAGTAATTTACAAGGGCTGGATGCGCTATCACAGATAATGCACTGTCCCCAGAGCAGCTGCAAACTCACGCCTGCCCTGTATGAAGCAGCCGATCCATCTTTCACAGCGCATGGCACCAATGAGAAGCCCCTTTTGTAATACCAAAGTGCTCCAAGAAGCGGAAAGCAGGCATGTACACTCATTGTACCGCACCCTCCTAGGAGCCTAGAGAGGATCATACTAGTAAAATGAATGTCACTAGGTGAGACTTTATTCATAATCTTCTAATCCTGTTTCTCCATGGTGCCCTGACAACGCAATGCATAAATTGGTTACATTGCGCAACGACAGACCTGGTGACTACATTGAGTGTTAGTGTTGGTGTTGAAGCGGACATGATATAGACCAATTAAATGAGGCTGAACATCACTTTGTAAGAAACTGGGTTACTATTTGGGGTTGGGGACCACCCACTTCAAGGAATAATCACAGCCGTTGTCAGAGTCATCCAGTAAACACCAGAAGGTATGCCACAGAACAGACAAGCTAACAGGCAATCTGTAAAGAATTTATGCACTACCAAACCAGTAATAAGGTTAAAACACAAGGCAATACAAATCCCAAACCAATGTAGGAAAACACTGTAAATTTTAATAAATACGACAGCAAAACAGCAAAAATCCATTAAGGGAAATCATTGATATGGATGTTTAAAGTGTAAACTAAAAATTGCATCAAAAACATTAAGCAAAAACCACGGTGAACTAGTTGTTGCAGACCAGAATAAGTGCGATATCAGGTTAAACGCAATGCCGCATGGATCAGATCCAAGAAGCAGGTTCAACCGGGTCGAAGGATTTACCTTGGGACTTAGGGGCATATTTAAGTGAGCCTCGTGTCACGTCTGCACCAGGCAAAGGCTCTAAGTCAGATTTAGGCAGCCACGCAAAGCCACTTTGCGTGCCTTTGAGTGGCAACATAAAACTGGAGTAGTGCAACGCAGTGCAAGTCGCTGTGTTGCGCTACTCTGCCCTGGGTAGAGTTTCCATGGGCATTGCAGTGGGTGTTTCCAAGCAACTCCCAAGGATTTTGACGAATCTCCAGACTTACCAGACCTTGTAAAACTGGAGATGTGCCAAAACCTTATGCCTCCCCAAGGGAGGCACAATGAGGAGAAATATCACTATTTCTCCTTGTTTTTCCTCTTTCTACGTGTGCAGTACTCTGCAGCACAAATAAAAAGAGTTAAAAGCCTCCCAAGAATGTTTTATGTGCAGGAAGGTGCCCATTCCTGCACAAATACAATACCGCATGCTACGCAGGCACACTTGCACCATGGTGCAAGGACGCCTACGTTGGGCCTAGGCATGCCATTGTGCGCCAGCGCCAGGGAAAATGACAGGAAGGCGCCATACGCCTTAAATACAGTGCATTCCTGCCCTTACCCAGTGAAGCAGTGCAGTATGGTAACTTGCTGCGCTGCACTCCCCTAGTTTCCCACAAATATGGGCCTTAGTATTAAAAATAGAAGTCCAAAGTCTCCAGTGGAGCAAGGCAGCAGGCTGGAGCCGAAGAGGGCCCCAAAAGGTTGAATAGCTATTGTAGGAAGTTCTTGTGAAGCCATTGGTATTGGGCAGAAAATCTCCAAGCAAGAGAAATTTGAATTTGTGCCCAGGGTAGGTCCCTCACTGGACGGATACTTTTGGCACCTTTACCAGGCAAGATTTTTTTGTTTCCACGTAGTCACCCTATTGGAGCTTGGATTCCTCCAGCACGGCAAGGCCGTAGCATGTAGCCAAAGAGGGCTTCTCAAGGCCAGATACCGTCTCCGTGAGAAAACACACCTAGGAAGGATCGGCTTGGCAGGTTTGTCCTGATCCTCTGGCTGTCTAGGGAGCCAAAATGTTTCTAAGTCCCAGGTTTTCAGGTGTGGTAGGAGAAGTGCAGCCAGACACAGTCAAAGGTTCCAGCACCTCAGGATCAATCCTGGGGGTTCAGGACTCACTTCAGCAGATACCACCATCGGGGTCCAGTGCTAATCCAGTTGAAGCTGGGAATCTTCAAAAGAGGACTCTTGCAGCTCATTGAATTCCTGCGGTTTGAGTAGGAGGCCAGCCCTTGAAATCCACTTTCTTGTTCTGGGTACAAATGAGAGCACAATTAGTCATTCAGGGCTTTTCTTTGGTCTCAGACAGCAGTTTCAGTACACTTATTATCTTCCTCAGACCTAGCAGTGTTCTGTGGAGGGCACTGTCAATGGCACACTTATGCTGGTACCAGTTTGGGGGTGAGGATGACTCCTAACACCCCCCTAACCAATGTGGTAAAAGTTCTCAGGGGTTTTCCTACCTCCATTTGCAGCATTCCCTTCGTGCCCTACGTCAAACAATCCAACAGCAATCCCAGTGCTTAACTCCAAGATGGTGAAACCCTTCTCCCCTGGTGTAGAGCCTAAGTGGCCATCCCAGAGGTGTGCCCATGGAAATGTGCAACCCTTCCTCTGTAGTCATTGCAGACTAGTTGTATGAAGCATAAATTGCAAGTAACACAGTGTAAAAGCTGACCATATCCGACCAATTGATTATTTCAGACTGATCTCTGAAACATACTTATTCTTATGCTAACTATCCTATAAGCCCTTCAGAAATGTGTTTGCTTTTGTGGGTTTATGGGTGTGAACCACACATGGGACAGTCTGCAGCAATTCAAATTATACCCATACGTTCAACCTTCATTAGGTTGGTGATGCCGTGGTCCAGAATTTACCCTTTTTTATGGTTGGTAGGAGAGATGGAGAGTTGGGTGAGGCCACTGCTGAGGCTGAAAGTATTCATTTGAGAGACAAAGGAGTCATTTTCCACTCTTGCGCAGGTTGACATCACCCAGGAAGATGTGATTTGAGATGGGGGATAGTTTCTCAAGGACAAGTCAGTGACATATTCCACAAGGGACTCATTGTCTCTGGGTGGGTGGGAGATGAAAGGGTTAGTATCTGCTGTTTGATTTCTATTGAGAGACAATGGAAGGTAGGGAAGTTCGTTTTTTTTTCATTTTTTGCACTGAATTGAGTAGTTCATCACTGGTCGAAGAGCCATATTTTTGAGGAATAGGAGGTTCAGGTTCTTGGTGGCAATAAGGTCTAAGATTTCAATTTTTTGCTTTGGTGCTGATCTGCAATTGTGGAGGAGGCATGAGAGAGTGGATTGAATATGCGAAATGGATGATGATTTGGAATGCATTTTGATGAGGCTGTTCTCGTTGCAGCTTCTATTAATGCTAGTCTGCAGCTTTTTCTTGTGACCTGGAATGAGAGATATGTTGTGAGCCATTTCGTAGTGTTTTTGGTAGATTTTAGATTTATACTCAGCTAGGAGTGATAAGTATGACAACAATCTCTTTTTTCTGAGTTATTGTTTGTTCCATGGTGTGGTGAAGAGCTTTGACCACTTCATGACGGTGCGAGAATTGGAGCAGGTACATATTTTAAAAGATTGGAGGGTTGACAAGATCAATTTTACTTCAGCAGGTAGGAGTCTGATTTCATAGAATATGGTTTCCCATTTAATGAAGAGCAAATTCGAATTGGGGTGAGTAGAATAAATGTACCAGGGGCAATTTGGTGGCTTGCGGATTGCTTCAGCAAGGATCTAGGCTGGGGGGATTACTCATAAAGTGTGCCTAAAGATCTGATTGAGTAAGGCCATAAGAAAATGTCAATAGGTAGTGTAAGAGTGCTAGAGAGATATGGAATAACAGATGAAAGAAGACTGATCATATTGTTTAATCCAGCAAAAATCTAGTTAGGAGCTGTTTAAATCTTAATAACTCCCTTCTGGAGGAGGGGAGTAAGGGTTCTGGGAAGTTCTCTTATGGAAGATCTATTTGTTGTTTGGGACGGTCTCCTTTTAAGGTTGACTTTCCATGGGGATGAGTCTGATAAATTTCAGGAGGTTGTATGGGGCAGAAAGAGGGGTGGGGGATCCAGTGGACGAAGGAGTCAGAGCCTGACTGGAGCTGCAGGCAAGGAGATATCAGATATCTTAGATGTGGGAGTTTGGTTATAATGTCTGATGTAGCAGAATTTTAAAGAACATGTCTAAAGATTGATGATCATTGTCTGAGACGGGAATCATGATTTTCCCATTGTTGTATAATGAAATGTTGGCTTCAGCTTTGAAGGATGTTGATGGGATTATGGTCATTATCCTACCATGATGGATTTTCGAGTTGGGGAGACGGTTAAAGCGGAGGATTACGTCTCAAGTCAAAGTGGAATGTCAGTGAAGTAGAATAGGAAGTTGTTGTTTTTTAACTTTTCTAAAACAGTAGTTTATATATTTTGGACATTACCCAAAGGTGTTAGAGCCCTTCACTATAAAATAGGTTTTATTCAAGAGGTGAAAACTACAAACAGTTGCTGTTACAATCATTACAAATTATTAGTGAGTCGGTCTAAACATAAGGAGATTTGCTAGTTTTGGTCGTTCCAAAGGCATGGATTATTTACAGATTATTACATAAATTAGGAGGTGGAGGTAGTAGCAGCAAGGCCATGTAAGGTGAGACAGCAATAGTGCAGTTAGTTTCAGTCACGGGGAGAGTACATTACAAAAATTATTGAAATTCTTTGTGGCATTCTTAGATAGATTAGGCAGGTAGATGGTGCAATACAGCCCAATACAATTGTGGTGCCTTACACAAGGCAGGACTTGTGGCAGGGAGGTATGCAGGCCTGTGCCAGCCTCTTCAAGGCAATAGCATTGCAAACCAGCTTTAGGCTAAAGGTTAGAAATGCATGGTGTAAGGGCATCAACTAGGCAGTTTGGTTTCACACAGAATTTCACGGAACCTACAGGACCTCAACTAGGCTCCACAAAACATCAGAAAGACAACCCCCCATTGTGGGATTTGAGAACGTAATTCTATCAGCTCAAATGGGACAGGGCATTTACCAAAGGTTAGTGGAACTAGGTACTGAGTGCTGTGCATTACTGAAAACAAAGGGGTCACATGCACCCTTAACACGTTGCTTATTAAGAATATTTAATAGGAATATGAAAGAGAAACAGCATGATAAAAATGTGAGCTTCATGTTGGTATGAATCAGTATGAATGTTGCAGTGCCTCGGGGTGATGACAACTGCAATGTGACACTTTTTTGCTTACATGCAAGTAATGTAAGCACAGTAAATAAATATTAGAAAATTAAAATATTTGTATTTTACCCCGTCGTTTTGTCTTACACGGACGTGTGAAAACTGAATAAACAAAACAAAAACACAGTAAACTAATGTATCATTCTTCTATTCTCTAACGTTATATCCACTCATGACACATGTATTAATTACCTCTGTTGTGTTGCATTGCTTTTGTTTGCAAAAAACCTTAACATTCTCTCTAAAATATGTCTGAGAGATCTGAATAGTAAATATCTTTGTGTGTGTGCTCCATGGTCAGCTCCATAATATCAATATGCATTCTCCCACCCTCCCACTGCTTTGGGACACTGTAGTAAAAGCATTAACAAGTAAGGCTAGATTCAGACTGAGGTCTACTCCAGCTCTGGATAGCTACTATCAAGCCTTTGGAGAGACAGTGGTCTTGGATAAGGGTAAAAAGATCATGTGGCTTTCTTTTCTTAAGTCAACCCTTTCCCAGTTGGGTCTGGAAAACCTCTAGGGGGTGGAGGCCTGTAGGCCTCAGCCTGCAAAGTTTCAGCTAAGAGAACTTTATTGTGCACATGAGTGGGGAGCAGAGGTGGATGACAAAAGTGTAGGCCGCCTCACCACTGATTTCATGGACCTTAAGCCAAATTGCAGGGTTGAAGCATTTTGGGATTTCACCTCTGCACCATTAGCTAGAAAATTGTACATCCAATTTTGTTTTCGTACACTTCTTGTGCTGATGTTTTGTCGAGAATGGAAGGGTGCAGTGAGCCTGGTCTCTGCGTGACTGATCTGCCTTCAGGCAGACGAGTCCCTTTTGCATTTTTTCTTTTTTTGTCCGGCTTATGCACGCCCTAGGAAAAGGTGGATTATACCAATTTGCAGACAACATGTCACAAGACCGTGCTCCATTGCTCTTAGGCTGCTATGTGTCGAAACAAAAGTGGCAATTTGTGTGCGCAGTAGCTATAGTAGTCGGATTATACCAGCAAGCACCATGCTCCTGCAATGAGATGTTATGTCCTGTGGCTAATAGTTTACATTCTAGTGAGATTCAATCAATATCTGGGCCATAAGAGGGTTTTTTCCTTCTTCTTCTTCTTCTTGAAACAAACTTAAGGTTTGTTTGACTAGTTAGTTTTTTTTTATCACTATGGCTATCTAGTGATGCTAATAGAAGGTAGCAGGCTATGATCACGAATGGATGGATTTAAAATGTTGTAATTTAGGACAGTATTCTGTAGAATTATTAAGGGGCCTCTTACATTAGTTTTAGACAAGAATGTACTGTGATGCATTTTGTTCTTAATTATATATAGTTGCTGCCATGACGAAGTACAGCAAAGAAAAATCTTGGTGTAACGATCCTAAATCGGTTCTAAACTGAGTTCACTAGCATAGCATGCAAGTGTTAGAAATGGGGGCTCTAGTTGGCAGAGGTCTACACCCTTGTCAAAGTAGGGACCACAATCCTAGTCAGGGTAAGTCACACACAATCCAAATTATCCTGTGGACACCCTCTGGTAGCTTGGCCCTGAGCAGTCAGGCTTAACTTAGAAGGCAATGTGTAAAGTATTTGTGCAATAAATCATACAGTAACACAAGGAAAACACCACAAAGATACACCACACAGTATTAGAAAAATAGATGAAATTTATCTGAATAAAATAAGGTCAAAACAATAAAGGTTCAATAAACACAAGTTGAAATATCACTTTTGCAAGATTAAAAAAATGTCTTAAATCTTAGAAATCAACAGTTGTTTCTTGTTCACACAAAGTACCTGGTTTGCATCAAAAATAACATGAACAGAGACCGCAGAGGAGGAGATGTGTGGAAAAATATAGTGTGCGTCGGATTTTCTGACACGGCACAGACAATGCGTCGTTTCTTTCCACGCTACAAGGGTCTTGTGTCATTTTTTGACGCTCAGTCTTGGTTCCTCACTGCGATGCTGGGATATTTTTGACGCCCACGGACAATGCAGAGAAATCCTGGGCGCACTGGAAGAAGTCACAGGCATCAAATTTCCACTCGGGAAGTCGGACTGCATCATTCCGGTTCGGCTGTGCGGCGATTTCTCGGTCGCAAGGCAGGCTGTGTGTCTTTTCGACAGGCTGTGCGACGATTTTCAGCCCACAAAGATTTTTCTGAATAGATTAAGTCTTTTTGGCCCTGAGACTACAGAAAACAGGAGGCAACCTCAATCCAAACCCTTGGAGAGCACTTCTAAGCAAAGTCAGAGGCCAGGAGGGCAGCATGGCAACAGCAGGGCAGCAGTCCGTCTCAGCAAAGCAGTCCAGATGAGTCCTTTGGGCAGCCAGACAGTTCCTCTTGACAGGTTGCAGGTTCAGGTCCAGAAGTGTCTGAGTTGGTGGGGTCAGGGACCCAGTTTATATACTCCAAAATGCCTTTGAAGTGGGGGAGACTTCAAAGAGTCGTTTTGAATTGCACAAGTTCCCCTTTCAGTACAGGTCTGTCTGCCAGGGTCCCAGTAGAAGGTTTGGCAGTCCATTGTGTGAGGACAGGCCAGTAGCCTTTGATATGTAAGTGTCAGGCCCTGCACCCTTCCAGACCAGGAAGACCCATTCAATATGCAGATGAGTGCAGGTGTGACTGAGTGGCCTGTGCTTGTGGTTGTCTGGGTGAAATGCACAAGGGAGCTGTCAACCAGCCCAGCCCAGACGTTGATTGGAGACAGGCTTTAAGGCACAGATGGTTTTTAAGTGCAGAGAACAGCTCACTTTCTAAAAGTGGCATTTCTAGAACAGTAATGTAAAATCCAACCTCACCAATGAGTAGGATTTTCTATTATCATTCTGGCCATACTAAATACAACCTGGTTACCCCCTTCTGATCAGAATCTACCACTCAAATAGTATATGATGGTAGTCCTAATGCTATTCTATGAAAGGAGCAGGCGTCACATTAATGTAAAATGAATTTAGGAGTTTTCCACTACCAGGACATATAAAACACACATGTACATGCCCTGACTTTTATCTACATAGCATCCTGCCCTATGGGTTACCTAGGGCCTACCTTAGGGGTGACTTACATGTAGAAGAAGGGGAGTTTATGACTTGGCAAGTACTTTTAAATGCCAAGTCAAAGTGGCAATGACAGGCCTGAGACGTGGTTAACGGGCTACTTATGTGGGTGGCACAATCAGTGCTGCAGGCCCACTAGTATCACTTAATTTAAAGGCCCTGGGCACATGTAGTGCACTTTACTAGGGACTTACAAGTAAATTAAATATGCCAATTGGGAATTAACCAATGTTACCATGTTTAAGGGTGAGGTCATGTGCACTTTAGCACTGGTTAGCAGTGGTAAAGGGCGCAGAGTCCTAAAACCAGCAAGAACAGAGTCAGAAAAGTGGAGGGAGGCAGGCAAAAAGTTTGGGGATGACCACCCTAAGGCTGTAAGGTCTAACATGTGTCCCCCCCCAGCTGAAAGTGGGGAGAGCTACCCGACCTCCTGGGTAGCTCTCCTCCTAATTTGTTAATAATTTCAGATGAGGATTTGCCAAACTACTCACTGAATTATATGTCCTATGAAGTAGAACATTGATAGTAACCCGATTTGTCATGTTTAATCATTTTAATCAAACTGTAAAATGCTATGAAATGTTTTTAAAAAAAATTTAATGGTATATGATGTGTGTTCTTTTATGGTGTATTGCCGAAATAAAGCACTTTTGATGATTAATATGCATTACATGGTTCATCACAGCAATACTTATATTCCACTTCTGAAAATGAAGGCAAGATTTTATTTCCTTAATATGAGCTTAGCACATACCGAGACATTGTCAAGAGGTTAAGCAAGCTTAGATGCTATCTGTGAACCTCGCTGATTTTTTTGTGAGAGTGAGCTCGCATTTTGTAGCACCCACGTGGGTTCCGCTGGTGCTCAGTGAGACGGACTTTACTACAGAGAAAAAAAACTTGAGATGTTCAATTGGACACTAACTAATGCTGCATCTAAGTTTTCTCATTTAAATAACGTAAGCCAACATACTTGACATAAATTACTTTCTTGTTCTTCGTGATGTACAGGAGCATGTCCCATTTTACTGTTAAATCACCACATCCTATTGTACACAGAAGTATCACATAAAATCATGGAATCACCTTGAAACGTTTGGTTCGCTGCATGGCCCGCAGAGGATCCTTTCTAGATCCTGAAAGAGGTCAGGGCGAAATTAAAAGATAGAGTGACCTGATGGAGACAGACTTATCTAAAGTGAAATTACAGGCAGCAGTAACTTTATAATGACACTGGCTAATGCTTGCTATGTGTAAAATACTGAGAGTCATAATGCAGCTAAACGTATATCGTCATGAGAATTATGTTAACCTCATGCCAAACATCCATTGACTCCTAAATTGGTTTCAGTCCTCTCTCCTCCACCTGTTCCACTTACTATCACACTTCTTGTCCCTGTGTACTTTGACTGCAGTCTACCTGCCATGGATTTTGACTGACGTCTACTTGCCATAGGTTTTGACTGCAGTCTACCTGTCATTTAGAGGTTGCCAGAGGTAGCGGGTGACTTTTGTCACTGCCTTTTGGCTCTCGGCCTCAGAGGTGGCAAAAGCAGTGCCAAGAACAGATTGCAAATAGAGTCCTAAAGAGCACAGTTTTATTCTACAGTGTCCAATGGGAAACGAGATATTGCCCTTACAGTTCCGTAAGATGCATCAGTTCAGTAGTGCAATGCACACTCCTATTATTAAATAAAAAGTGATATAATTATATACCAAAACATGCTTAAACAATGTGTTGGCATGTTTCACTACTGTGAATGAATGATCGCCCCCTTAGTATTTCTCATCAGTGATAGTGCCTTATAAGCGATAATACATCAAAATGTGTGAATAATAAGACATACTTTAGTCCAATAGATCCGATTTTTTATGTATGGTCCATATGAATTCATCCAGGGGAACATAACCACTATTGTGTATCAATTTTGTTATCTTCATGGTTCACAGTGTTGGTCTGTGTTTTAAGACATGGTTTCCTCCTATTAGAAGGTACACACATTTTTTCCTGTAATAAAACGAGAAATATGTAATTTTGCCTCCCTGATATCTCATGCCGTCACCCTAGCCAAACTTTGGGTAGTATCTAAGAGTGACATTTATCTGTGTTAATAACTGTGTTGTTATATCAATCACAGACTTTTTATGGAGTTGTGGAACGATATCTACTATTGTGATGTCATTAGGGTCAAGGTCATGTGACATAACTTCCTCTGTCGGTGGTGGCTCAAAGGTCATTTAATAGCACTTGCTGTGATCCCATTGAAGTAACAGAGTTTGTTATGTCACTTCTGCTGCCCCTGACATTTTGGTAAATCCACGCCCAAGCCTACCTCTTCTTTATACTATTGATATTACATGTAAGTACCTTGCTGCATTGATATCTGACCTGCTGGCCTCAGTGGTAGCCTTGCAGTATCATTGAGATGCCCCAGTAGTAAGGAGCACCACATAGGCATTCAACAAAACGTCCTTAAGAGGGTCGCCTCTTTCCTCTCAGGCTGCACGCAGAGCATCCGACTTCCTTCCGTCACTTCTACACCCAACAACATCACCTGAGGCGTACCCCAAGGTTCCTCCTTCAGTGCAAGCCTGTTCAACATCTACATGACCCCCCTCGCAGGCATTGTCAGATCCTACAGACTCAATATAGTCTCCAACGTAGAGGACACTGAACTAATCCTCTCACTCACTAAAGACCCCCAGAACACCAAAGCCAACTTCCGCAACGCCATGACCAATGTAACAACATGGATGAAAAACAGCTGCCTCAAACTAAACATCGACAAAACGGAAGTCCTGATCTTTGGGAAGGACACCTCCATATGGGACCACAGCTGGTGGCCAGCAGAACTCAGACTAATGCCCTTTCCATCAGACTATGCATGAAACCTCAGCATCATCCTTGACTGCCAACTATCCATGAATCGGCAAGTAAACTGAGTCACCTCCTCCCATTTCTGCATCTTCCGTGTGCTCCTCCTAATCTTCAAATGGATCCCTACCGACACCTGAAAGACAGTCATGCACGCCATGGTCACCAGCCGATTTGACTTTGGCAACGATCTCTGTGCCGGAGTGCCCTCCCAGCTAGTTAAAGGACTCCGGACTCTACAGAATACCTCAGCCTGACTCATCCTCACCCTCCCCAAGTGCTCAAGCATCACCCCACACCTCAGGAACCTCCACTGGCTCCCTGTCTAGAAGAGATGCCAAGTCAAAATCCTGACACTCGAATACAAGACTTTCCACAACCCACATCAACCATTGACTGAGCTTCTATAACCCCAGCAAGTAAACTATGCTCTGCCTCGTTAAACCGTGCACACACAACACCCCTCATCCATTGCAGCTGCAGCGGAGGCCACTTCTTCTCCTACACCACAGCCAAGTCCTGGAACAGCCAGCCCCTTCACCCCTGAACAGCTCCCTCCCTGGCGGACTTCAGAAGGAGACTCAAGACGTGGCTTTACGGAGGCGACACACACCCTTATGGACCAGATGCCATTAGGGGTTATAGTGCTGCGCTTTACAAATGCTATGCTTGATTGATTGATTGATTGATTGGAGCGGACTGCAAAAAAGTTCAAAGCTGTTAATTTGTTCCTTTGGCTTGATTAGACAAGTGCAATATGACAAATGCTGAATGCACCTACTCTCAACAAAAGTGCATGTTCAATCTGCTCCACTATCGGAAGTGCACCTAAAAATGTGTGCATTCTGTTAACATATGTTTAAGATAAAACAAATATGGAATGGAGCAACATGTATGCAGTGCTTAATTTGTAAATAATAAGGTGCCGGTGCCCAAAGCCCTCCTCTTAAACACGCGGCTGTTGCAATTAAATGTGTGAACACAGAATACTGAGGCGGCGTCATCCTGAAGCCATCTCGGGCCTCTTCAATCCACTTCTAGCCACTCCCTGCCCATTCAGCTCACTCTTGCAGCTTTCTACTTTCTCCATTTATGACTCTTTTTCGTTTTTCCCTTCCTCCGTCTTTCCCATATGTGTCTTGCTCGCAGCACATGCTGGAGGCAGTAGAATAAGCCCCGACCCTAAGAAATAAGTGCTCAGCACCGGAAACAACAACAACAAATTAAGCACTTCATGTATGTCTACATTTCACATTATACACGCAGCACAATAGTGCAAAATGTGATTTCACAGTTTTACTGTAGTGTGAAGGTTCTGTAATTTGGCTGCTGCAGCTATTACAGAAACTGCTCTGGCGCAAAAAAATTAAAACAAAACGCAATATAGCATTTTTGCTACGAAATGGAGTAAAATATATTGCAGCAGATCATATTACAGAAAGAGTTGTGCATCGAAAATGGAGGACATTGCGTGTACAACCATACGTAAGGCACGTGTCACTGATAAACCGTTTTAAACGATCAAGTGGTGCGAAAGGATTTACACTAGTGCAAAGCTTCTGTAATCTAGCCCTCATCTAAGTATTTTCTTTATTAAACGCCCCCCTGCCCTGTGCTGTGTACGTCACGCACGAGGGTGAGGCAGTGAGTTACTCATATTCGCTGCTGTGCTTTAGGATTTTTTTACCCTCAAGCAGGCGGAAACAGCACCGCACGTAATGTTGTTGGTGTAATGAGTCACGCACAAACACCCAGCACTGCTGTGCAGGACCGGCAACAGAGGATTGTACATATGCTTTGATTGACAGCAGGGCGTAAACAAAAAGGCGTCTCGCGCAGCACTGCTCCTCTGATAGGTATGCGGAGTGAGACTGGTTAGCCCAGCACCTCCCACTAAACCATGAAGCTTTGAAAGTCAAAGCCTGCAGTGTGAGAGGGTCCGTGCTCGACAGGGAGTGTGTCCACACAGGAAGGCCACGATGCTTTCCCATCCCAGGCTTCCCGGCTGTGAGGCTTTGCACGCATGATAGATCTGTTTCTCATGAGGAGGACGTGCACACTGCCGGGAGTGTACATCGTGTTGAGCCTCACCGAGCTGTGTCTGCAATGTAAGTACACACGTTGACAGGTGCGCGCCACCAACACGGGCACCCTGCACTGCACATTGAGATCGGGACGTGTATTTTTATTTATTTCATATTCCTTGCGTGTGTCTGGGGCACACACATAGGTGTGTCAGACTGGAGAGGCTCATTTACCACAATACAATATCATACATGAAGGGACCCCAGACAAACATGAATCAGTGGGCGTTTGTTAACAGCAAATGTAGTTTAAGTGTAGTTGTAATACTCATATTACGTTGGTGTACATATGCGTCACGTGGCTCTGTGATTATTACACAGTGGTGCACGGGTAGCTCTGGTGACAGGTTATAGTGAAGCTAGACCTCCTGTGTAGAAACAAGGTGTTGTTAGTGTAAAGAGTAAACGGAGAGCCACTCGGGCTCTCCGTGTTTCAGTAACGTGCTCAGCGTGTCCGGGAGGGGCACGGAGCACCAAGCTATAAATAAAGGACGGAACTGTGGTGACGCAGTTCCGAGTGTGGCAGCACATATACCAGTCTGTGCGTGTTCCTTCCATGTCGATGCGCCACATCTACAATGGCGACGAGCGGGATGCGAGTCATCGCGCCGTAGGTGCAGAACATATAACGGTGTACAGAATAAAAACACACGTACCGATTGAGGAGTGCAGGCTGCCGCGTGTGAAAGAAATTCACGTGGTGCGGCGTCAACCTGGTGACGATCGATTGAAGTCTGGGGCCTCGTGGTGTGCCTCGCGCTAGCGGTGGGTGGTGCCGTGTGGTTTCCCAATCGGGGAAACCCAGGAAGGTGAGCCCTGCCCCGCCCCGCCCCCAGAAGAGGATCGTCGGCGGGAGCGAATCGCTCCATTGAGTGCCCGGCCCTAGGGCGTGTCCGCGCTGCCGGGAGAGCAGCTGAAATTGACGAGGTTCGTCAATTTCAGCCGAGCGCTCTGTTTGGAGCGTCTCCGGAGGCGTGACGGCTTCGTTTGAGGAGCGCGTTCCCCGAGGCTGGGGAGCTTGGGGAAAGGACGTGTTCTCCCCGAAGTAACAAAAAAAAAAAAAAAAAACGAAACCGTTTTTTTCCGATTTCGAACCGGACACGTGCTCCCCGAGGCTGGGGGATCTCAAATAAAGAGAAAAAGAACAAAGAACGAAGAAAAAAATTATAATAAAAGGAGGAGACCTGCAAATAAAAAAAAACAAAAAAACAAATAAATAAAAAAAAAAAGAAATAAAAGAAAAGGAAATAGTAAGACAAACTGGCAGGCAGACCCTCAGGAAAAAAAAAGATAAAAAGATATCTTAGCCTGTGCAAGACACCGGAGTGAGACAGTGCTAACATGAGTGCCCAACCACAAGACAATGCTAATAATGCCAACCCCCCTCAACCACCAGGACATCCTCAACTTCCAGCACAACTAAACAACAGTATTCATTCCTCACTTACCTCTTTACCACCGTTTAGCCAGCTGATTGACCCAGCCACAGCTGCGCCAAGGTGGCGACTATGGATAAATCGCTTAGAAAACTATTTTTGTGCCACCCGAGAGACGGATGGAGCAGTGCGCAGGTCTGTGATGCTTTTGATGGGTGGAGATGAGTTACAGGAGCTTTTTGATTCTCTCCCTGATACAGGGGATAAATCTGATTTTGACGCAGCGGTGACTGCTTTAAATAGGCATTTTGATCCTCAACTTAACTCTGATTATGAACGTTTTAAGCTCAGACAGGCGCAACAGACAGAGGTAGAATCAATGGATATGTTTTATGCCAGGTTGAGAAAACTGGTGAGCTCGTGCACGGGTCTCAACCAACAAGAAGAGATTCGAGCGCAGATCATTCAAGGATGTCGGTCGAATGCTTTGAGAAAACTCATTCTTCGGCAACAGGGAATGTCCCTTGATGACATTCTGATTCTGGCGAGGTCGCATGAACTGTCAGCGGTACGAGCAGATGCTATGGCGGCAGTGAGAGGTCAGTCAATGGCTGCAGCGTCGTCGACTCGTGTGGTTCAAGTCAAGGAGGAACAAGTGGATGCCGTCCAGACACGCCCGGCAACGCCTCGTAAGCTGAACCCCGCTAAACCTAGTGAGAGGGCCTGCGGAAGTTGTGGCTATGAACATCGATCGAATGCTGGGTGCCCCGCAAAAGGGCAATCGTGTAACCGCTGTGGTAAGCCGAACCATTTTGCGAAAATGTGCAGGTCCAGGAGAAACAAGCCGGGTGAACAAAAAGGAAGAGAAACGAATGTCAGAGCTGTGTCCAAAGGGGCGGAGGAAGGAAGGGAGCAGGCGACAGCGAGTGGTCCGGTATTTGAGGAAGATGAAGATGAGGACATTTTTGTAATATCTTTCACGGGAGGAAAACCAGGGAAAAGGAGGCAGCCGCCCATGAGTGATGTCTACGTCAATGGCACGCGGGTTTCTGTACTCATTGACACTGGAGCGTCTGTCAATGTCATGGATGAAACCCTCTTCAAAAAGTTGGTACCTGCCCCGCCGCTTACGTCAACAGCTACTAAAATATATAATTATGGGGGAAGAGAGCCCCTTCCCCTCAAAGGAACTGTGGAAGTGGCCGTAAGCAGTGGAGACAGATCAGCAGAGGCAAAGTTCTATGTCGTAGCCGGGGATCGTGGCACTTTGCTAGGGTGTCACACGGCTGAAGAATTAGAGCTGGTATTCTTTGCGCGTCAAATATATGACACTCACGTGGAACGCCTCCTCCATGAGTTCTCGCAGTTGTTTGAGGGTTTAGGACGTTTGAAAGGAAAACGCATCAAGTTGCACGTAGACCACAATGTGACCCCTGTGGCTCTACGACACCGTCGGGTGCCTTTTCATCTGCGGCCGGTTGTTGAACAAGAGTTGCGGTCGTTGGAAGAACAAGGAGTCATTGAAAAAGTGGATGGGCCTACGCCCTGGGTATCACCGTTGGTAATCGCACCGAAACCGAAACAGCCAGGAGCGATTCGTCTGTGTGTTGACATGCGCCTGCCGAACAAGGCTATCAAAAGAGAGAGGCATATAACTCCCACCATGGATGACATTATTGCGGATCTGAATGGAGCCCAGTGGTTCTCCAAGTTGGATCTCAATGCGGGGTATCATCAGCTGGAGCTGGACCCTGAAAGTAGGAACATTACCACTTTCTCGACACATGTGGGGCTAAGACGGTACAAGAGACTGAGTTTTGGAGTGTCGTCAGCTGCTGAAGTATTTCAGAATGCGATTCGAGAAACGTTGTCCGGATTGCCAGGGGTAATTAACCTAAGTGATGATATCCTGATCTACTCCAAGACGAGAGAAGAGCATCATCGTCATTTAAGGTCAACGTTGAATCGACTGATGGAAGCTGGGCTAACCCTTCATAAGAAGAAATGTGCTTTCTATCAAAACTCAGTAGAGTTTTTCGGATATGTCTTTTCAAAAGATGGTCTGCAAGTAGACCCATGGAAAGCGGAAGCGATCCGTCAAGCCCCTGTTCCGCAAAATCCAACGGAAATTCGCAGTTTTCTAGGGATGGCCACGTATTGCGGCAGGTTTATACCACAACTTGCCACCATGTCTGAACCTCTTCGACGACTAACAAAAGGGCAACATCGGTGGGACTGGACTCCGGATGCACAACAAGCGTTTGTGGATATTAAAAATGCATTGCTGGATAAAGCGACTATGGCTTATTTCAACCCCGGTAGGAAAACTGAAGTGGTGGTGGATGCGAGCCCCGTTGGGCTTGGAGCCGTGCTCTTACAAGAACAGAGGCATCAAGAGTGGGTCCCTGTTGCCTACGCTAGTAGAGCACTGTCAACGGTTGAAACCCGGTATGCGCAAATCGAGCGTGAAGCTCTAGCCATTCGTTGGGCGTGCCGCCATTTCCATCTATATTTGTATGGGCACGAGTTTCAAGTAGTGACTGACCACAAGCCGTTAGTCCCTTTGTTTGCGGGTAGTACACGTTTGGCGCCTCCGAGAATTGAACGATGGGCTGTTCTACTTCAACCTTATAGGTTCACGGTTGTGTATCGGCCTGGTGCGAATAATCCTGCAGATTATCTGTCTCGACACCCTCCTCCAAAGCTGTGTGATGGTCATCAAGAACAAGATGAAGAAAACACTGAACTCTTTGTTAGCATGGTTGTGCAGTCGGCATGCCCTAATGCACTTCTCGTAACTGACATTGTGAACGCTACCCAGGAAGATGTAATGTTGAGTCACGTCAAAGAAGCGTTGAGTCACAAAAGATGGAAATATTTTCTAGAGAAGACCCACATGTCCTGCCCTGATCAAAGAGTCGCTATGCAGAGTATTTGGAAAGTGCGTGAGGAGTTGTCTACTGACAATGATGGGTTGGTTCTAAGAGGAAGGAGAATCGTGCTTCCCCAATGTCTCTGGTCGAAGGTGATCGAATTGGCTCATCAAGGGCACCAAGGGGCTGCTAAAACCAAAGCAAGACTACGAGCAAAGGTTTGGTTCCCGGGTATGGATACTCAGGTTGATGAAATGGTAGGGAGATGTCATTCTTGCATTATCACGTCAATGGATCCTTCGAGCTGCCCAGTAGAAACTGAACCGGCCACTCTGAAACCCTGGGCTAAAGTGAGCATGGACTTTGGGAGTTTCCCAGATGGTAGACTGACTGCTGTCTTGATTGATTCATATACCAAGTTCCCCGTGGTGGAAGTTATAGCGTCAACGGCGTTTGAAAATGTACGGCCTGTTCTACAAAAGACGTTTGCTTTGTTTGGTTTGCCTGACGAAATCCGAACTGATAATGGTCCTCCTTTCCAAGGGCAAGAGTTTAGGTCATACCTTGACTGTCTGGCAATTCGTCATCGTAAAATAATGCCTTACTGGCCTCAGGCCAATGGGGACGTGGAAAGGTTTATGCGCACCTTGAACAGAGCTCTAAGGATTGGAGTCGAGCAAAATGAAAACAGTGAACAATGTCTGTATCAGTTTTTGAGTGCGTATCGTCAAACACCTCATAGCACCACTGGCTGTGCTCCCTCTTCTTTGATGTTCAAAGTGTCTCCACGTGATTGTATTCCCTCTGGTCCTAAGTGGAGACCCCCTGCATTGGACGTAAAAGCCACTCAGAACCGGCGAGAAGCTACCAACCAACG
This sequence comes from Pleurodeles waltl, assembly GCF_031143425.1. Lineage (NCBI taxonomy): Eukaryota > Metazoa > Chordata > Amphibia > Caudata > Salamandridae > Pleurodeles > Pleurodeles waltl. The sequence goes on from NC_090447.1 coordinate 1,389,643,406, forward strand.
AGCAAGTATCCGACGACGAGCAAAATATCGAGGGTTCCAAGAAGGGGATCGAGTGGTCGTGAAACATCGGCGAGGAGGAGGAGGAAAGTTCAGAACGCCGTTTGAGCCGGATGTATGGGAAATAATTGGCATAAAAGGGTCCATGATAACTGCAGCACGAGGGAGGAAGAGAGTAACACGAAACGTGTCACATTTTAAGAGGGCTGGTCTAAGAGAGTTGACCAATGATGAAGGAGAGATAGAGGACTTTTCGGATGACTTACCACTGCCGGCAGTGGAAAGGAAGGATGTTACCGAGCCAACAAGGATCGAGCAAACTAGACCTGGTTGTGCTTTTGAACACAGGAGTGGTAGCGCTAGAAGTGCGAGATATGACTTGCGCCCTAACCCTGTACCGAATAGTCAGCTGAGGGATTTCGTTTGTTGAACAGGGTGAAATGATCTCCAGCTGTCTAATTTGGACTTTGTGAGTGACTTGAAGGTTCAGGGTGCTAAGGAACGAATTTGTAGTGTTCTCAGTTATTGACTATTCATGTTTATTCATTTAATTTGTTATTGAGGGTTGTTCCGTATTGAAAATGTTTTCACCTTTTGTTTAAGTTCAGTTTGGTTATCTATGTCCATGTGGAGTAAAACATGGGAGGGATGTAAAGAGTAAACGGAGAGCCACTCGGGCTCTCCGTGTTTCAGTAACGTGCTCAGCGTGTCCGGGAGGGGCACGGAGCACCAAGCTATAAATAAAGGACGGAACTGTGGTGACGCAGTTCCGAGTGTGGCAGCACATATACCAGTCTGTGCGTGTTCCTTCCATGTCGATGCGCCACATCTACAGTTAGTAAACTGGCAGCCCAAAAAATATCAAATAAGTACAAAAAGAGTGAAAAAATCATATGGAAGGCAGAAAATAAAAAAACATAAACTGCCCTCCACTTTTGCATCCCCCGTTCCTTATTTCCTGGGCCCTTATGCCACCCGTTCGCCAAATCAACCTAAATGCGTGGAGCCTTTCTCGCACATGACCCTTGCAGAACATGCGACTCAGCAATCCTCAACTAATCTGTGATGGCCGTTCCTGCACATCGATGCCGCTACATTGGAATGCAGTGCTGTAAACAGGGACTTTAATCAAACACACAAAGGGGGTTTGTAAGGAGGGCTTATTTAAAATACATAAAAAAGAAAGGAATCGATTTTAGGACAGACAATTCATTAATTATTTTAGTTTCCTGAATTTTGAGACTTTATAAATCTCAGGCTGGTACAGGAGTACCTACCATATGGTGCACTGGATTTCTGTTTAATTTGGCATTTTTGTATATTCTTGAGTTTATTTTCAAGGTATTGCTGGTTCATTTTTTCGGTAGTCTGACTAGATACCACTGAGATCAGCCTCAATATTAGTTATATAATGAGAGTTTTCCACTTAGTCTACTGTTTGCTAATGTATAAGTGATAATATATAAATGTAAATATTTTGCAAATGAATAGGTTTCATTTATATTTTTACTACCAAATATCCTTTGTAAACACGTTTGTTAGACCTGACATTCTTGCTAACTTTTTGCCCTCTGACCGCTTATTTTTCTGACTCATTTACTGCTTACTTTTAGGAATCTGTGCACTTTACCACTGCTGACTAGTGCGAAAGTGCAAGTGCTTTGTACTCTAAAAAATTGTAACATTGGCTTCTCCACAACTGGCACATTTAAATTACCTACAAGTCCCTAGTAAAGTGCACTACTTGTGCCCAGGGCCTGTAAATTTTATGGCAAGACCGGAGGCTCCTATTATGCAACTGTCTTTTCTTTATTTCTAATAGCAGCTTCCAGTCAAGAAAAACTACCACTCCCATAAGGCAAACGACAAGTAGCCAATGGGAAAACAAAAGTAGTTTACAACAATAATGCACCAATCACCGCCGTATCCATGGAATAATACCCCTCTTGACTGAAGACAGCCCTCTTTTCTTGCTGCTCTTCAGTCAAGATAAGTATTACTCGTTTTCCGTTTTTTCTTATCGTAGCGCGTTATTAATATGCACCAGGTGTTTATATGGTAATTGCGTTTGTAGTTTTACAGCCAGCTTGTCAGCCGCATTCTTTGGTTTTCCCCTAGCGCGCGCGCTGTTTGTAACGGTCTTCGTGACCGTTTGTGTCTCTGCAGCGCGCGAAGGCTTATTTCAGCCTTCGTGCGTTGGTAAGCTCCCCGCGTTACCTCAGCTCTGCTCTGGGACGCTCCGGTTGTGTTTGTTTACACAAACCGATCGGCACAGGGCGATCATCTGGATTTCCGCTGGCCGAGCTCCCGGCTTGGTTTTCTCTCAGGATTTATCCCCGCCCGTAGGCAGAGCCGGATACTTTTTTCTCCTCTCTTAGAGAGAGGTTAACCCTTTCCTACCTGTTTGGGAGGGCTTGTTTGCTTCAGTACCATGGACAGCTCTCAGGCACAGGTTTCTCATGAGGAGGAGGATGATGCTTTAAAGGAACATTTGAATGATTTTATCCAATCTTCAGTGGATCAGGCTATGGTTGCCTCTTGGCAAAAACTTTAAAAAAATTTGGAGAATTCTGTGGTAAATATTGTGTCCAAAACCATGCTGGCCCATTCTGCGGTGGAAAGCAGAAAGCGTCAAACCTCTTTAAAAGATGCAAAAGCGACGCTAATTGGAAGTGACTGTGTTTCACACAAGGCGGAGGACGCGGTTCCTCAAGGGCCTCCTAATAAGGAGGGGTTAATTGCTAAGTCTTTAAGAAAATGCATGGTGAAAACTAAACATATATCGTCCCCTATTAAAATAACTAAAATTTTGGACACAGATGAGGACATGATGAGGCGAACGACCCGAATTCGGATGCGGTCAGTTCTGATGAGGACGTTGGAGATTTGTACTTTCCTCCTCCAATTAAGAAAGCCAAACATGCTTCAGGGTCCACCGTGGTTCTGGATTCAGAAGGGGTTCCTATGTTTGATCCTGGGGACATTCAGCACCCAAATTCCACAGAGTGGCTTCCCTCAGATCATGTGGCGGACTATGTCACTGCCAGACTCCGGACCCCTCTGGATAAGCAATTAAAATCAGAGTGTCCCGCCCTGCTTTATCTTCTAAAATAGCAGTGACACCAGCTATTGACTCTTCACTCCTGACGTTCTTTACCAGGTACGGCAAAGACCCCCGTAAAGGGGTAGATAAAGCTTGGTCCACGTGCCAAGATAAGCTTTTGGACATTGTGGGTCCCTTGACTCGCATATTCGATATAGCGGAATCAGCTCGGTTGGATCAGAGGGCCATTGATCCTGAAGAACTCTCTTTATGGGCGCAGCGTGCGGTATGCCTGTTGGGGAATGCTAATTCCTCCATTACTCACGAAAGGAGGAAAGGTCTCCTACTCAAGTTGGATCCAAAGTTGGTTAATTTAGCTGGGTCAGATCCGGGTGTGAAAGCGGAAGGTTTGTTGTTTGGTGATTCTTTCATCAGAGAGCTAAGCAAATACGTGACTACCTTTTCCTCGTTGGACAAGGCGCAACAATCTTTAAAAAAGGTGTTTGCTTCTCGGGTTTTCTCCAGGGCCGGTAGAGGTAGGAACCGCTTTACCGGCCGAGCCTACGCTAATCAAGGTTCCCGCGGTCCCTCTCAGAGCACCTATCAAGATTACAGGCCCCAATTCTATCCCCAAAGGAGCAGGGGCTTCAGGGCCAAGGGAGGCCGTAATTCCAGAGGCTCTTCACAACTCGGTAAGTCCGACTTCTTTTACTCCTGTGGTGGGAGGTCGCATTGCGCAGTGTCTGTCAAAATGGGAGGATCTTACAAAAGATCCTTGGGTTTTAAACACAGTACAAGGTTATGTTATAGAACTCTTTTCAGAACCTTTTCAAGAGATTTTTCCTCCTCCTCTTCAATTTTCAAACCAAATGTCAAATTTAATTTCGTTAGAGGTCCAGTCTCTTCTGCAAAAACAGGCTATTACTCCTTGTTCACTAGACTCTTCAGGTTTCCTCAGTTCTGTTTTCCTAGTCCAGAAAAAGAACGAAAAAATGCGTCCAGTTATCAATTTGAAACAGTTCAATCAATTTGTTCTTTATCGACATTTCAAGATGGAGACCATTCTCCATCTCAGAGATACTCTTCTTCTAGGAGATTGGTTGGTAAGGTTGGACCTTCGGGATGCTTATCTTTCGGTTCCCATCCATCCCGCTTCGCAGAGGTTTCTCCAGTTCCACTGGGCAGGTCAGTACTTTCGTTTCACCTCTCTTCCATTCGGCCTCTCCTCCGCCCCTTGGTGCTTCACGAAACTAATGAAGCCTGTGGCGGCTTTTCTCAGAGCGCGAGGCATCCGCCTAGTGATTTACTTAGACGACATTTTAATCAAGAGTCAGAGTCGCACCTTGCTACTGTCTCAGGTTCGTCTTGCTTGCACTCTGTTGGAGGATCTGGGTTTTGTTGTAAATTACGAAAAATCCTCCTTAGATCCGGTTCAACAGATCGAGTTTCTAGGTTTCCTAGTGGATTCGGTATCGGCTACTCTCCTTCTCCCGTCATCGAAGATCAAATCCATAAAGTCCGAGATTCTTATGATTCTTCGCAGTTCTTTCATATCCCTCAGATCTCTAGCAAGGATTGTAGGTCGGCTTTCCTCCTCAATTCAAGCGATTTTTCCGGGCCCCCTGCATTATCGGGCGTTACAAAGGTTGAAGATTCGTCATATACAAAAAGGTCTCGCTTATTCAGATATTATAGCTCTAGACCAAGATTCACGTGCAGAACTCCAGTGGTGGATAGACCATTTAGACGCATGGAACGGCAGGACTATCTTCGCATCACCCCCAGATCTTGTATTAGAATCAGATGCAAGTCTGTCAGGTTGGGGAGCCCGGTGTGGTGCAATCTCGACTGGAGGTTCATGGTCTCTAGAGGAGTCAAAATTGCACATAAATTGTTTAGAGATGCTTGCCGGCTCCTTTGCAATCAGGAGCCTTGCAAGAGACAGGATTTCTTGTTCAGTTCTGCTCAGAATGGACAACATTTCGGCGGTGCGTTACATCAATCGACTCGGAGGCACCAAATCCAAACCTTTAGCGGAATTAGCGAAAGGGTTTTGGGAATTCTGTCTTCAAAACAAAATCTCTGTTCAAGCCGAGTATCTTCCGGGCAACCTCAATCTGGTAGCGGACTGGTACTCCCGTTTCTTTCGGGATTCCAGCGACTGGATGCTCAACCAGCAGGTGTTCAACGCCCTACTTCACAAGTGGGGACCCTTCCACATAGATCTCTTTGCTTCACGGCTAAACGCTCAACTTCCACGATTTTTCAGTTGGCTTCCAGACCCTCTAGCTCTAGCCTTCGACGCGTTTACTCAGGATTGGTCGACTTCCCTCAATTACGCCTTTCCTCCTTTTATCTTGATTCCCAGAGTTCTGGCACAAGTCAGGCGTCAACGAGCTTCTCTGGTCCTCATAGTACCTTATTGGCACTCCCAGGTGTGGTTTCCTTCCGTCCTGGAACTGTCATTCGAATCCCCGATTCTGATACCCTCCTTTCCAGATCTTTTGACCAATCATCAAGGCCTTCGTCACAGTCTGGTTCTACAAGAGTCCCTGATCTTATCGGCGTGGAAAATTTCGGGGAATCCCGATCTAACATTTCAATTTCGGCAGAAGCTGCAGCCTTCATTGACCGGGCTACAGCTCCTGGGACAAAGAAGGCTTATAGATCAGCTTGGTCTCTCTGGTGTAGCTGGTGTGTGGGAAGACAGATTGATCCCTTTACAGCGGATGTGTCTCTGATGGTCAACTTTCTAGCGTCGGAAGCTAGTAAAGGTAAGTCCTTCCGTACTATTAATTTGTATAGGTCTGCGATTTCTTCAGCTCATGTTTATTTTCAAGGAAAACCTATTGGGGAACACCCATTGGTTTGTCGTCTTTTAAAGGGAGTAAAATTTTCTAATCCGCCTAAACCTAAATACAGTTCTTTATGGGATGTTAATGCGGTGCTAAAATTGTTTGTTTCTTGGCCTGACAATTCTTTGTTATCTTTAAAACAGTTGTCATCTAAGCTGGCTATGCTTTTATGTTTGGTTTCTTTCAAACGGTTATCTGATGTTAGAGCTCTCGATGTTACCGCTGGTTATTTTACCCCCTCCGGGGTCCTGTTTAATGTGGCAAGGCGTACCAAAACTAACCTCTCTTCAGTTTTTTATTCTTTTTTTCCAGATCATCCTAAACTCTGTGTGGGTCAATGTTTGAAGACTTATGAACAACGGACAGCCGATCTGAGAAACTCCTCTTCTACCCAATTATTAATCTCTTTTAGGAAGCCTTACAACCCTGTTTCCTCTCCTACGTTGGCCCGTTGGGTTCGGGGGATTATGTCTTTGGCTGGTATAGATACTTCTGCTTTTGGAGCACATTCAGCGAGAGGAGCCATGGCGTCCAAAGCTTTTTGGGCCGGTTCTCGTTTAGAGGATATTCTCAGGTCGGCTGACTGGTCTAATGATAATGTATTCAAAGTATTTTATTGTAAACCAATTCAGCATGCCTCTTTAAATGTGATTGAATCGCTTTAAAATTGCATAATAGGAGCCTCCGGTCTTGCCATAAAATGTAGATTTTCCTAGTAATTTATGAAGGAAAGTCTTAATTTTATTAAAGACACGGAGGCGAGTATTATCCCGCCGCTACAAATTCTAACTCTGTGTTTTGTTACCCTCCCTTTTAGCTTCTACTTCAACACAGCAAACCTCTTCATAGGAATCGTTTGTGTACGGCGACCCCTCCGGTGTTTCCTTTCAGGGATTGTCAAGAGACGGGTCATCAAAACCTGCCGGTCTTCCTTCAGAGACTTTTATTCTATCTACAAGAAGTTTTCTCACTCTGTTTGGCGTTCTGTATTTGTTGTGTTATTATTCCTTTGTTTACTTCTGATTGAGTTTCGCACAAGAAAAGAGGGCTGTCTTCAGTCAAGAGGGGTATTATTCCATGGATACGGCAGTGATTGGTGCATTATTGTTGTAAACTACTTTTGTTTTCCCATTGGCTACTTGTCGTTTGCCTTATGGGAGTGGTAGTTTTTCTTGACTGGAAGCTGCTATTAGAAATAAAGAAAAGACAGTTGCATAATACTCGCCTCCGTGTCTTTAATAAAATTAAGACTTTCCTTCATAAATTACTAGGAAAATCTACATTAAATGCTACTAGTGGGCCTGCAACACTTATTGTGCCATCCACTACAGTAGCCCTTCACACGTCTCAGGCCTTCCACTGCAGAGTCTTTATGTGATGTTTAAACTGACATTTCACCTTGGCAAGTGTAACACTTGTCAGGCCCAAATTTTCCTTTTTATTACATGTAAGTCACCTCTAAGGTAGGCCCTAGTTAGCCCCAAGAGCAGGGTGCAGTGTATTTAAAAAGTTGGACATGCACTTTTTAGTTTAGCATGTCCATATAGTGGATAACTCTTAAATTCGTTTTTCACTATTGCAAGGTCTATCTTGCCCATAGGAGAGCATTGGGATTACCTGAAAGCATCTTTTAAGTGTAATTTCCAATTGGGAAGAGATAGAGAAATGGAGTTTGGTGTCTCTTGACTCACAATTTAAAATCACAAGTTATGGTGAAGCCAGATTTTAAATTGTTAGTTGGAAAATGCCACTTTTAGAAAGTTGTCATTTTCTTACCTCAAACTATTCCATGCCTAAGTCTGTCTCTAAATACACACCTGGGTTGGGCTGGGTGACAGCTACACTTTGTGAATTCCCTCTAGACAGCCAAAAACACAGAACACTCAGCTGCATCTGCATTCATCTGCATACTGATGGGTCTTCCTGGGCAGGGAGGGGCGAAGGGCTGACACTTGAATTTCAATACGTGGTGTCCTCTCCCCACTCAAAGGACTGATCAGCCCCACAGATAGCTTGCAGACAGGGCTGGGATGAAAGGGACTTGTGATCTTCAGAGAACTCCTTTGAAGTCTCCCCTACATCAAAGGCCTTTTTGGGTATAAGTTCTGTACCCCGAACCCCTACAAATCAGATCTCTAATGGAACCAAGGACCCTCTGCCAGGAAGGAGGACTGCTGTGCTGGCAGGAGAGACTGCCCCTCTGCAACTGCATTGCTGCATTGGCTTACTGCTGCTGCTGTAGGAGAGACTGCCTCTTTACTGCTTGCTCAGTTGTGTTGGCCTGCTGCTTCTGTCCTGCAGTGCGAAGGACTGGACTTGCTCTCTATATCCTTGCAACCAAGAATCTCCAAGGGACTGCTGGTTTGCCCCTTGTTCTCTGCAGTATCAGGGGCATCAAACACTGCTTGCAACTCACCTGGTGCTGCTAGACTCTGCCCCTGTGAGTCCTACCCTTGCCCCTCTCCAGTTATTTGCCTCAGAAGTGGGTTCTGCAGCTGCAAACTGCAAAGACGCAATGCGTCGCCCGAGTGCAGCAGAAAAATCAACACATCACCTCAAAAAAATGAAGCATCGCATCTATAGCTACAAAAAGCGACACATCGTCCAAAGTGTGGCAGAAAAAACAACGCTTCACATCCCCGTCAACAACCCAGCAGCTACCCAACAACAGTGGCTTCACCACTGCGTGACCCGACGATGACGCTCTGCTCAGTCCAGTGACAATGCACTGCATCCACTTCTACAGTACCTGACAACGGCACAGCGCCCTGAGTGCAGGAAATATACCGACATATCGTACCCCTGCCAACGACACATTGTTCCTCCAAAGGTACTGTTTCAGCAGATCCTGTGCGGGTTCTGTAGCCAGCCTACTCCACATCGTCGTTGGCCTAGATTTGTACTTTGCACCACTCCCTCCCAATCGGCGTTGGCCTAAATTTCCACTTTGCACCGGTCCCTCGTGACCTCAAGTAACCTTTCTATCGCTATAGAGTTCTAAGCACTGTTTTCACATTCAATCTTTAAAATGTATATCTCGACTTCTACTGATTGGATTTTTGTCATTCTGGTCTTGTTTTAATCAGATAAATATTATCTATACATATAACCTGGGATCTTTTTGTGGTGTCTTCCTCTATATTATTGTAATTAAATGTTCAACAAATACTTACACATTGCCTCCTAAGTTAAGCGTGACTGCTCTGTGCCAAGCTACCAGAGGGAGAGTACAAGTTAATTTGTGGTGTGCATCTGACTTACCCTGACAAGGATTGTGGTTTCCACTTGGACAGGGTACATACCTCTGACAACTAGGAAAACAATTTCTTACAATGCTTACAAATGTGTGGTATAATCTACAATATACTAACCAATGTAAATTATATGGTCATTTTATTTCACCCCAATAATTGCATACATTATATAATTGTGCATAATAATTACTAAATATATTTTATGGATGCACAATTCCTATGGGACATAAGTTTATTGTATTTTGCCTTATTACTAAAATAGACATCATTCTAAACATTATGAATTTATTGTATTTCACAATGGAAGACCATATTGCTGAAATTACCAGTTTGGGTCAAAAAGTATGCAGACCTCAGTTATATGTCATAAAAAATAACACTTCTGACAACTGCCTTCCCTTCAGGACAAAGTCAAATTGGTTGTCACAAGACTCATATTTGTCAGCCAGAATGCATTAGTTAGATGTTCCTTCCTAATTCAAAAAGGCATGTAAGATTCCATAAAAGTGTACTTTATCAGCACATTTTTATGTATTCCAAAATTCGAAAATTTGTTTGTGAATAGGTCTCGATGTCTATGGTCAATTTCTTACTTCAGTCAATGTCACTAGTTTTGTGCCAGTCTCCTACTGTCAGGTTCATAGGCTTATAGTTCTCCTATCCCCCACAAGTTTAAATTTCAGTTTGGATGAGTTCGGCATCCATTGGTCAATGACTGAGAAACAGTGATCCAGTTCTGACGAGCCTGAGCCCGAGCCCATAAGGACTCCCGAGGAGGAGGAGGAGGAGGAGGGTGTGTGTGTGTTAGAGAGAGAGAAAGAGAGAGAGAGAGGTCTGCATAGTTGTAGAAGGTTAGGTTGAAAGACTTGATGAGGTCGGGTAGCAGCCTTAGATAGGCATCGCCATGTGGAAATGATTGAGCCTTGAGGTAAGCAAAAGTCAGTACTAAAAGAAAGTGAAGTGAGATGATGTTAGTTCTGTTGGAGAGATAAGATAAAATCCACTCTAAAATCATCCCTAGGTTTAAGGTACTTGTGTAGACAGAGTTTGAAGTAGCACTGAATGTCTATGTTTTGTCTTTATATATCAGAAAGGTCCGGTTACATAGATTGCTATAACAAATTACATGAACAAAGCTCTTAGTTTAAAAGGGAGTACATTCTTCTATTCTTGATTTCTTCAGAATGTTTCACAAAATATGTTACATTTAGATATCTTCAAAGGTACGCATTTTCTCTTCTATTTAAAGACGATACGTGTTTCGCCCTTTAATGATGTGGACGCCTAGGGCTTTCTCAGGCTTTAGAATCAGGGAGGGCAGTCTGGAAAAGTGAGAGTGAGCCATACTGCGCTCTGTCTTGGCCGTTTAGTCACTTGTATGTATCCTGGTCCAGATGGTGACTCCAGATGAGGGGAAGTTTCTTGTTCCTGTGAAGAGTCAAATCAGAGGAAAGAGTGTGTGTCTATCTGAGTGTGTGTGTCGGCTGGGGTACAATTTGGCAAGGAATGTAGGGTGGGTCATGAGAGATCATTTGAAGAAACTCACTTTTTATTTATAAAATTAAGTGTCAATGAACTGGATTATAATAACTCTTGTAATTTACAGAGTGCGTAGTGCCAGCAAAACTCTGGTATGAAGCATTGTGCAAAAACAAGTTATTACGTAAATAGATTAGTGTATATCTGTCACTGTTGGGAATTTCAGAAAGCTATGAGAGAGCGAGAATACTTTGGGTGTGTTTTCGGTATTTTAATAGATTTTATATAAAGAACATACTTAAAAAATATTAACACATTAGAATTAGGGGCCAGATGTAGCAAAGGGTTTTTCCCATTCTGTGTCAATGGGAAAATGTGTTCGTACATATGGCCCTAGATGTCTTCTTGGGTGTTGTTTTTTCAAAGATATGAAGGCAAAGCAGCATCTATTAAACAAGCACTTGGTGTAGGACGTGCCCTCCCTGTAACCTTGGTTCATTGGAATGCTCTACGTAATTGGCCTTCTTTGTTCAACATTTGTTGCAGATAACGCTTCTGATTGTTTCTATAGCAAGACTTGGTAGACCAGAAACAATTTCCAAATGAAATAAATTTAGTGAGGTAAGAAAGTAAATTCTCTTAATTCAGATGTTTCTCTCTTAAGCACACATATTAAGCTTTTAACTATGCCAGCATTGCGAAGTTCATAGGTACAGTCACTATAACACAAAACATATAGGCCCATATTTATACTTTTTGACGCTAAACTGCGCTAACGCAGTTTAGCGTCAAAAAATTTAGCGCCGTCTAACGCCATTCTGAAGCGCCATGCGGGCGCCGTATTTATGGAATGGCGTTAGCCGGCGCTAGCAGACCGGCGCTGCCTGGTGTGCGTGGAAAAAAACCACGTAGACCAGGAAGCGCCGGCGTAGGGGGAAAATGGCGTTAGGGCGTCTTAAAATGGGGCAAGTCAGGTTGAGGCAAAAAAATCGCCTCAACCCGATTTGCGCCATTTTTTTCGACACCCAGACGCCATTTAAATGACTCCTGTCTTAGTAAAGACAGGAGTCATGCCCCCTTGCCCAATGGCCATGCCCAGGGGACTTATGTCCCCTGGGCATGGTCATTGGGCATAGTGGCATGTAGGGGGGCACAAATAAGGCCCCCCTATGCCACCAAAAAAAATTAAAAAATATAAAAAATTATACTTACCTGAACTTACCTGAATGTCCCTGGGGTGGGTCCCTCCATCCTTGGGTGTCCTCCTGGGGTGGGCAAGGGTGGCAGGGGGGGTCCCTGGGGGCCGGGGAGGGCACCTGTGGGCTCATTTTGAGCCCACAGGCCCCTTAACGCCTACCCTGACCCAGGCGTTAAAAAGTGGCGCAAATGCGGGGTTTTTTGACCCGACCACTCCCGGGCGTGATTTTTGCCCAGGAGTATAAATACGACGCATTTGCGTCGCCGTCATTTTTTTAGACGGGAACGCCTTCCTTGCATCTCATTAACGCAAGGAAGGCGTTCACGCAAAAAAATTACGCTATTTGCCCATACTTTGGCGCTAGACGCGTCTAACGCCAAAGTATAAATATGGCGTTAGTTTTGCGCCGAATTTGCGTCGAAAAAAACGACGCTAATTCGGCGCAAACGGAGTATAAATACGGGCCATAGAGTGTATGTATTTTGCTGTTTAATGCACAAAGCAGTGAGTTAGTACAGGCCCACACCACGGCCATTTAGAACCAGCTGACCAACGAAGAAGCACTTTAGAATGTGGCAGAAGCTGTTATGTGTGCATCTCAGTTTGTGGCCAATGGGTGAGAATGTCTAATCCCTGCTTCTTTTCTTTCACTTAAGGAGGATGGCCGCAGTACAGCACACATGCATGGCAGAAGGCCTTCTACTCAATGTGCTGTTGCCAGCCGTGCCGGAAATAGGGAAAATGTGTTGAGACCAACACAAAGGAAGTAATGGGGTGGGATCATGAGGACTAGAGTCATGAGGGGCAGAGCAGTGACATTCAGTATGGTCTACCAGTACATATGTATTTTTTTTAATTATGCCACCATAGACATTGAGCCCACATTCCCTTTGCAAGCTAAGCGAAGGACACACACAATGGCCCATATTTATACTTGTTAAGCGCCAAATTTGCGTTATTTTTTGACACAAAAGTGGCGTAAACTTACAAAATACAATTGTATTTTGTAAGTTTGCGCAGCTTTTGCATCAAAAAATGACGCAAATGCAAAGCTAAAAAAGTATAAATATGGGCTAATGTGTGCTAATGTGCCTGTATGTGCTCCATTGTCAGCACATTGGAAAGCTACCCAGTTCTGGATGATTCAGTGAGGACGGCTCTGAACATGACCTGACATAAAAGCTGGCTCTGTTGGAATGCCTTTGGTTGCTAATGAGTGCCAGCACTGGCTATCAGACATTGACCTGACATTTGTGTATCCAATGAAACAGCCCTCATTGCGGCCACCAATGACATCAGAACCATCCTCGACTGAGGAGAAACAGACGCACTCCTCTTCCTGGACCACTCCACAGCTTTCAATACAGTTTCCCACAACTCATTCATCAGAAAACATCAGCACTTGGATATCTGCAGACTGGCCCTCAAGTGGATATCCTCTTTCCTCATGGACAGAACTCAATGAGTTATTTTTTCCCCCTACACCTCAGAACCCAAGAAACTCATCTGTGGACCCCCTGATGGATCATCGCTTAGCCCAACAATCTTCAACGTCTACATGAAGCCCCTCACGAACATCGTCAGCATTGTATCCTACACAGACGACGCAGCTCTTCCTACCTCTCTTACTGACTCAACCAGCCCCGCCAAAGCTAATTTCGCCAACTGCATGAGCAACATCACTGCTTAGATGAAAAACAACTGCCTCCAACTCAACACAGACAAGGATAAAGTCCTTATTTCAGCAGCAACCACGTCTGCTGGGGTGGCTCTTGGTGGCCCTCTGAATTTGACCCACCTCCCACCCCTATAAACCATGCCAAGAACCTTGAGATCATCCTGGACACCCCTCTCCAGAGCAGACAGATCAACACCATCGCCTCATCATGATTCCACATCCTACGAATGTTACACAAGAATTTCAAGTGGATCCCACTTAACACCAGTCACCCAGGCTCTTCTCACAACTAGACTTGACTATGGAAATGCCCTCTACTTTGGAATCCTAGCTTATGTTCTATGCTAACGCCAAACCACGCAGAACACTGCACCCGCACTCATCCTGAACATCCAAAGAAATAGCCACATCTCTCCACACCTCAACAATCTCTACTGGCTCCCAATCCAAGAAATATGTAAGTTCAGGCTACTCACCCACATCTATAAAGCTTTCCACAACACTGGCCCAGCGTACCTCAAACACCGCTTCAACTTCTACCAACCTACCAGACACCTCCAATCCAACCTCCAATCAACCTCCAATCTGCATTCAAGGAAAGAGCACACCACCTCGCATGAAGAAGGCCGGAAGCAGGGGGTGCTCCTTCTCATACCTCACAGCCAAGACCTGAAACGACCTCCTGCAACACCTCAGAATCTCACCCTCCCTCATTGACATGGCTCTTCCAGGTGAAACAAGCATGAGGTTCTCCTTCCCCTTCAGGCCTGCCCATCTCAGTGCCTTGATACCCTCATGGGTGATTAGTCACCTTCTATAAATCCACATTACAAAACATAACAATGGTAGGTGATAGCAGAATTAGTAATTACACAGACCTCTCTACTAAACTCCTTTCCCTACCAGCTCCACCTTCAATATCACAGTGCTCAGTGCCTACATTATCAGAGTATGTGGTGGGAATGAAGGTGTCCTGTGTATGGAAGGTTATAGAACAGATGCACCATTGTTGAGGCCTAAGCCTGCATGATACATACTGAACATGCTGGGATGACAAAGGCTGTGAGACTGGGAGGCAAGGAACACAATCACCAGGCAGAAGAGGCAACAATAGAAGCAAGTGTGGCACCTAAGAGGGATGATGCATCTCTGGAGACAGAGGAGAGGAAGCAGACTGGGCAAGGAGCTAACCTGTGGCTAACACATAGATAGTGAGCTAGAATGACATTGAGGGAGTAGACGAGAGGGTAACTAATTTCTGCCTCCTGTTAACTGGGAGGGGTAGCTAGTGTGTGTGACTGTGAGTGACAGTGATGGGCAAGCAGTTGTCAGACCAGCTTTCCAGAGACATGGAAACTCGGGGACAATTACACAATTTTATAAGACATGGTGCCTGTTAGTTCCTCAAACTGCAGGAACTCGGTAATACTGTGTGTTCGCTAAATTAGTGAATTAACAAGTACCTTCTTTTCAGGCTTTGACTTTCAGAGTGTAGCGGGGATGAACAGCCACAACATACTTTTAAATACAATGAACTCCCAAATTGACAATCAATAACTATATTGTCCAGCCTGTGGCATATGTTTAAAAAAGAGATTATTCACCAACACATTCACAAGTTTATTATGGCGTGATAGATCCACAGGTAATTACGTTTTGATTCAAATAGGAAATACTTTGGGGTTGCAAAACAACCTAAATGTGCACATCTAAGAGGGGCATAAATGGGCCGAGGTGTGAATGGTGCGGTCAGCATGGTCCATACATTTATTTATTATCCATGATACAGTTCAGATTGTTTTGCACAAATTTTAGTATCACTGGATTCGCGACAATCATCAGCACTTTATTTAGTTCAGCCACATCCAAAGGATGCTCGGATCAGAGTAGAACACAAAAGAGAGTTGCTGCAGTTGGCCAGTCAATGGGTCCTGGGTTGAAGTTAAGAAGGACCTCCGGCTTCAGGGAGCACACCTCCCAAGGGTTGTGTTTGGAGAGTTAATGAATAACTACGACTGCAAGCAACAATCTTGAACTCTATCCACCTTTCACAGTCATAGGGGGGATGAGAGGATCCTTCAGACACCACAATAATGGTTCATCTCAAGGGGAGGCACATTGCCTCATGCATCTTGCTAATGTCAGCGATTCACCTTGGAGGTCCTTGAGCTCTAACCTTCAGGACCTGTAAAGAAATGGCTCCCTGTTGCAGTTACCCCCCCACTTTTTGCCTGATACTGATGCTGACTTGACTGAGAAGTGTGCTGGGACCCTGCTAACCAGGCCCCAGCACCAGTGTTCTTTCACCTAAAATGTACCATTGTTTCCAAAATTGGCACAACCCTGGCACCTAGGTAAGTCCCTTGTAACTGGTACCTCTGGTACCAAGGGCCCTGATGCCAGGGAAGGTCTCTAAGGGCTGCAGCATGTCTTATGCCACCCTAGGGACCCCTCACTCAGCACAGACACACTGCTTGCCAGCTTGTGTGTGCTGGTGAGGAGAAAATGACTAAGTCGACATGGCACTCCCCTCAGGGTGCCATGCCAACCTCCCACTGCCTGTGGCATAGGTAAGTCACCCCTCTAGTAGGCCTTACAGCCCTAAGGCAGGGTGCACTATACCACAGGTGAGGGCATATGTGCATGAGCACTATGCCCCTACAATGTCTAAGCAAAACCTTAGACATTGTAAGTGCAGGGTAGCCATAAGAGTATATGGGCTGGGAGTCTGTCAAAAACGAACTCCACAGCTCCATAATGGCTACACTGAATACTGGGAAGTTTAGTATCAAACTTCTCAGAATAATAAACCCACACTGATGCCAGTGTTGGATTTATAAAAAAATGCACACAGAGAGCATCTTAGAGATGCCCCCTGTATTTTACCCAATTGTTCAGTGCAGGACTGACTGGTCTGTGCCAGCCTGCTGCTGAGAGACGAGTGTCTGACCTCATGCGGTGAGAGCCTTTGTGCTCTCTGAGGACAGAAACAAAGCCTGCTCTGGGTGGAGGTGCTTCACACCTCCCCCATGCAGGAACTGTAACACCTAGCAGTGAGCTTCAAAGGCTCAAGCTTCGTGTTACAATGCCCCAGGACACTCCAGCTAGTGGAGATGCCCGCCCCCTGGACACAGCCCCCACTTTTGGCGGCAAGTCCAGGAGAGATAATGAGAATAACAAGGAGGAGTCACTGGCCAGTCAGGACAGCCCCTAAGGTGTCCTGAGCTGAGGTGACTCTGACTTTTAGAAATCCTCCATCTTGTAGAAGGAGGATTCCCCCAATAGGGATAGGAATGTGATCCCCTCCCCTTGGGAGGAGGCACAAGGAGGGTGTACCCACCCTCAGGGCTAGTAGCCATTGGCTACTAACCCCCCAGACCTAAACACGCCCTTAAATTTAGTATTTAAGGGCTTCCCTGAACCTAAGAATTTAGATTCCTGAAACTACAAGAAGAAGACTGCTGAGCTGAAAAACCCCTGCAGAGGAAGAACAGAAGACACCAACTGCTTTGGCCCCAGTCCTACCGGCCTGTCTCCTGCCTTCCAAAGAACCCTGCTCCAGCGGCGCTTTCCAAGGGACCAGCGACCTCTGAATCCTCTGAGGACTGCCCTGCTTCAAGAAAGACAAGAAACTCCCGAGGACAGCGGCACTGCTCCAAAAGAACTGCAACTTTGTTTCAAGGAGCAGACTTAAAGACCCCTGCAACTCCCCGCAAGAAGCGTGAGACTTGCAACACTGCACCCGGCGACCCCGACTCGACTGGTGGAGAACCAACACCTCAGGGAGGACCCTCCGGCGACTCCAAGACCGTGAGTAACCAAAGTTGTCCCCCCTGAGCCCCCACAGCGACGCCTGCAGAGGGAATCCCGAGGCTCCCCCTGACCGCGACTGCCTGAACTCCATTTCCCGATGGCTGGAAAAGACCCTGCACCCGCAGCCCCCAGCACCTAAAGGAACGGAACTCCTGTGCAGGAGTGACCCCCAGGAGGCCCTCTCCCTTGCCCAGGTGGTGGCTACCCCGAGGAGCCCCCCCCTTGCCTGCCTGCACCGCTGAAGAGATCCCTTGATCTCTCATTGAAATCTACAGAGAACCCGACGCTTGTTTGCACACTGCACCCGGCCGCCCCCGCGCTGCTGAGGGTGTACTTTTTGTGCTGACTTGTGTCCCCCCCGGTGCCCTACAAAACCCCCCTGGTCTGCCCTCCGAAGACGCGGGTACTTACCTGCTGGCAGACCGGAACCGGGGCACCCCCTTCTCTCCATTGAAGCCTATGCGTTTTTGGGCACCTCTTTGACCTCTGCACCTGACCGGCCCTGAGCTGCTGGTGTGGTAACTCTGGGGTTGCTCTGAACCCCCAACGGTGGGCTACCTTGGACCCAAACCTGAGACTTGTAAGTGATTTACTTACCTGACAAAACTAACAAAAACTTACCTCCCCCAGGAACTGTGAAAATTGCACTGTGTCCACTTTTAAAACAGCTTATTGTGTTTTATGTAAAAAGTATACATGCTAATGTAATGATTTAAAGTTCCTGAAGTACTTACCTGCAATACCTTTCTTTCAAATGAGATATTACATGTAGAATTTGAACCTGTGGTTCTTAAAATAAACTAAGAAAATATATTTTTCTATAACAAAACCTATTGGCTGGATTTGTCTCTGAGTGTGTGTTCCTCATTTATTGCCTGTGTGTATGTACAACAAATGCTTAACACTACTCCTTTGATAAGCCTACTGCTCGACCACACTACCACAAAATAGAGCATTAGTTTTATCTCTTTTTGCCACTATCTTACCTCTAAGGGGAACCCTTGGACTCTGTGCATACTATTCCTTACTTTGAAATAGTGCATACAGAGCCAACTTCCTACATTGGTGGATCAGCGGTGGGGTACAAGACTTTGCATTTGCTGGACTACTCAGCCAATACCTGATCACACGACAAATTCCAAAAATTGTCATTAGAAATTGTTTTTGCAATTTGAAATTTTTCTAAATTCTTTAAAGTCCTGCTAGGGCCTTGTGTTAGTCCCTGTTAGCATTTCCTTTTAGAGTTTAAAAGTTTGGTAAAAGTTTGAATTAGATTCTAGAACTAGTTTTTAGATTCTTAAAAAGTATTCCAACTTTTAGAAGCATAATGTCTAGTGCAGAGATGAATGTGGTGGAACTCGACACCACACCTTACCTCCATCTTAAGATGAGGGAGCTAAGGTCACTCTGTAAACTAAAGAAAATAGTAATGGGCCCCAGACCTTCCAAACTACAGCTCCAGGAGCTGTTGGCAGAGTTTGAAAAGGCCAACCCCTCTGAGGATGACAACCCAGAGGATGATGATAGTGACTTGGAGGAGAATTCCCCCCTTCCAGTCCTAATTAGGGAGATCAGGGACCCTCAATCCCTGACTCCAAACATAATAGTCAGAGATGCTGCTTCCCTCACAGGAGGGGCCAGCACCTCTGGAATCACTGAGGATAGCCTCAGTGAAGATGACCTCCTGTTAGCCAGGATGGCCAAAAGATTGGCTTTGGAGAGACAGCTCCTAGCCATAGAAAGGGAAAGACAAGAGATGGGCCTAGGTCCCATCAATGGTGGCAGCAACATAAATAGGGTCAGAGATTCTCCTGACATGTTGAAAATCCCTAAAGGGATTGTAACTAAATATGAAGATGGTGATGACATCACCAAATGGTTCACAGCTTTTGAGAGGGCTTGTGTAACCAGAAAAGTAAGCAAATCTCACTGGGGTGCTCTCCTTTGGGAAATGTTCACTGGAAAGTGTAGGGATAGACTCCTCACACTCTCTGGAAATGATGCAGAATCTTATTACCTCATGAAGGGAACCCTGATTGAGGGCTTTGGATTCTCCACTGAGGAGTATAGAATTAGATTCAGGGGGGCTCAAAAATCCTCGAGCCAGACCTGGGTTGATTTTGTAGACTACTCAGTGAAAACACTGGATGGTTGGGTAACTGGAAATGAAGTGCATGACTATGTTGGGCTTTATAATTTGTTTATGAAAGAACACATTTTAAGTAACTGCTTCAATGAAAAGTTGCATCAGTATCTGGTAGACCTAGGACCAATTTCTCCCCAAGAATTGGGAAAGAAGGCGGACCATTGGGTCAAGACTAGGGTAACCAAAACTTCCACTGGGGGTGACCAAAAGAAAGGGGTTACAAAACCTCCTCAGGAGAAAGTGGGTGACACTAGAAACAAAGAAAAAGAGTCCTCTGTAGGCCCCCAAAAACCAGACCAGGTGGGTGGGCCCCGAGACACAACTCAAAACAAAGGTGGGTACCAGGGTAAGAACTGGGATGCCACTAAGGCATGGTGCCATAACTGTAGACAGACAGGGCACCACACCAAGGACACTTCTTGTCCCAAAAACAAACCCCCTAGCAAAATCCCAGGGGTAACCAGTGTAGCCATCTGAGGAGTCATCCTCCTCAGATGAGGAGGTCTTCATAGCCTTCAACTGGAAAAAGGGCCCAACAGGTGAGTTGGAGATTCCAGAGGGAAGTAGACACTTCCACCACCTACTGGTGAATGGGATCCCAGCCACTGCCCTGAGAGACACTTGTGCCAGTCACACTATTGTGCATGACAGGCTGGTGTTCTCAAACCAGTACATCCCAGGTGAGACTGCCAGAGTAAGAGTTAGCCCAGACAGGGTCACTGATAGGCCTGTGGCTTTTGTGCCCATAGAAGTGGGTGGGACTTTTAGCTGGAGAAGGGTGGTAGTCAGTACAGACCTCCCCCTTGATTGTCTCCTTGGAAATGACTACCCAGAGGTTAGTCAGAGCCCAAGAGAGGAACTGGTCCAGTGCCAGTCCTCTCCCAAGGATTCTGGAGGTGCTGCCTCTGCAGTAACTGCAAGTAGGCCCCAGAAGAAAAAGAAAAGAAAACAGTGTAGGAAGGGTGGACAACCTTTAGCCAAGGTTCCAGCAAGCCAAGGAGATTCTGCTCCAGTAGGGGAGAACTCCACAAGTGGCTCTGATAAAGTCCAACCTGACCCACAAGAAGTCCTGGCTAGTCAGGCAACTGTTAAGCCTGAGTGGGTGGCTCCTCAGCTAACAGAAGAAAGAGTGGAAGAAGGGTGTTTACTACAAGATGTGGTAACCCCCCACTCTAATACAGCAGACAGGCACCCTGAACCCAAAGAAGCCTGTAACTTAGCCCCTTCCCTTGTAGGTGAAGAACTAAAGGTGTGGTTCTGGGCACTGACAGCTATCAGTGGCCTCTGCTGGGTGTTAGCCTTTATGGCTGCACTATCCTTGGCATGGTGGTCTGACCCCATACCAAATAGCAAGTTAGGCCCCCTGACCCTGGTGGTCATGGTGGGATTACTCCAGCTCTGGGTAACCTCTTTGGGTAAGCTAGGGGTGACCCTGGCTAAAATAAGATTAGCAGAGGTGGATACCTCTAACCCCAAAATAGACAGAATGGGTGGGGACATTAAAGACAAAGACAAGAGGCAATTCAGACTAGGTCCTATTACTGTGGAAGTGGGTCAGTTCCCCAGAGGGAATGACCTGAACAGGAGGATGTAATGCAGAGTAGGCCCTGCAACAAACCAGCCTATTTCCTCTACTCTTCCTCGCCTGACAGACTAGGAAGACTCTCCCAGCTTTGGCTGAGTCTCCTGGCCTGTGGGCTGGGGGGGGCTTGTGTAAAGAAATGGCTCCCTGTTGCAGTTACCCCCCCACTTTTTGCCTGATACTGATGCTGACTTGACTGAGAAGTGTGCTGGGACCCTGCTAACCAGGCCCCAGCACCAGTGTTCTTTCACCTAAAATGTACCATTGTTTCCACAATTGGCACAACCCTGGCACCTAGGTAAGTCCCTTGTAACTGGTACCTCTGGTACCAAGGGCCCTGATGCCAGGGAAGGTCTCTAAGGGCTGCAGCATGTCTTATGCCACCCTAGGGACCCCTCACTCAGCACAGACACACTGCTTGGCAGCTTGTGTGTGCTGGTGAGGAGAAAATGACTAAGTCGACATGGCACTCCCCTCAGGGTGCCATGCCAACCTCCCACTGCCTGTGGCATAGGTAAGTCACCCCTCTAGTAGGCCTTACAGCCCTAAGGCAGGGTGCACTATACCACAGGTGAGGGCATATGTGCATGAGCACTATGCCCCTACAGTGTCTAAGCAAAACCTTAGACATTGTAAGTGCAGGGTAGCCATAAGAGTATATGGGCTGGGAGTCTGTCAAAAACGAACTCCACAGCTCCATAATGGCTACACTGAATACTGGGAAGTTTAGTATCAAATTTCTCAGAATAATAAACCCACACTGATGCCAGTGTTGGATTTATAAAATAATGCACACAGAGAGCATCTTAGAGATGTCCCCTGTATTTTACCCAATTGTTCAGTGCAGGACTGACTGGTCTGTGCCAGCCTGCTGCTGAGAGACGAGTGTCTGACCTCATGCGGTGAGAGCCTTTGTGCTCTCTGAGGACAGAAACAAAGCCTGCTCTGGGTGGAGGTGCTTCACACCTCCCCCCTGCAGGAACTGTAACACCTAGCAGTGAGCTTCAAAGGCTCAAGCTTCGTGTTACAATGCCCCAGGACACTCCAGCTAGTGGAGATGCCCGCCCCCTGGACACAGCCCCCACTTTTGGCGGCAAGTCCAGGAGAGATAATGAGAATAACAAGGAGGAGTCACTGGCCAGTCAGGACAGCCCCTAAGGTGTCCTGAGCTGAGGTGACTCTGACTTTTAGAAATCCTCCATCTTGTAGAAGGAGGATTCCCCCAATAGGGATAGGAATGTGACCCCCTCCCCTTGGGAGGAGGCACAAAGAGGGTGTACCCACCCTCAGGGCTAGTAGCCATTGGCTACTAACCCCCCAGACCTAAACACGCCCTTAAATTTAGTATTTAAGGGCTTCCCTGAACCTAAGAATTTAGATTCCTGAAACTACAAGAAGAAGACTGCTGAGCTGAAAAACCCCTGCAGAGGAAGAACAGAAGACACCAACTGCTTTGGCCCCAGTCCTACCGGCCTGTCTCCTGCCTTCCAAAGAACCCTGCTCCAGCGGCGCTTTCCAAGGGACCAGCGACCTCTGAATCCTCTGAGGACTGCCCTGCTTCAAGAAAGACAAGAAACTCCCGAGGACAGCGGCACTGCTCCAAAAGAACTGCAACTTTGTTTCAAGGAGCAGACTTAAAGACCCCTGCAACTCCCCGCAAGAAGCGTGAGACTTGCAACACTGCACCCGGCGACCCCGACTCGACTGGTGGAGAACCAACACCTCAGGGAGGACCCTCCGGCGACTCCAAGACCGTGAGTAACCAAAGTTGTCCCCCCTGAGCCCCCACAGCGACGCCTGCAGAGGGAATCCCGAGGCTCCCCCTGACCGCGACTGCCTGAACTCCATTTCCCGACGGCTGGAAAAGACCCTGCACCCGCAGCCCCCAGCACCTAAAGGAACGGAACTCCTGTGCAGGAGTGACCCCCAGGAGGCCCTCTCCCTTGCCCAGGTGGTGGCTACCCCGAGGAGCCCCCCCCTTGCCTGCCTGCACCGCTGAAGAGATCCCTTGATCTCTCATTGAAATCTACAGAGAACCCGACGCTTGTTTGCACACTGCACCCGGCCGCCCCCGCGCTGCTGAGGATGTACTTTTTGTGCTGACTTGTGTCCCCCCCGATGCCCTACAAAACCCCCCTGGTCTGCCCTCCGAAGACGCGGGTACTTACCTGCTGGCAGACCGGAACCGGGGCACCCCCTTCTCTCCATTGAAGCCTATGCGTTTTTGGGCACCTCTTTGACCTCTGCACCTGACCGGCCCTGAGCTGCTGGTGTGGTAACTCTGGGGTTGCTCTGAACCCCCAACGGTGGGCTACCTTGGACCCAAACCTGAGACTTGTAAGTGATTTACTTACCTGATAAAACTAACAAAAACTTACCTCCCCCAGGAACTGTGAAAATTGCAGTGTCCACTTTTAAAACAGCTTATTGTGTTTTATGTAAAAAGTATACATGCTAATGTAATGATTTAAAGTTCCTGAAGTACTTACCTGCAATACCTTTCAAATGAGATATTACATGTAGAATTTTAACCTGTGGTTCTTAAAATAAACTAAGAAAAGATATTTTTCTATAACAAAACCTATTGGCTGGATTTGTCTCTGAGTGTGTGTTCCTCATTTATTGCCTGTGTGTATGTACAACAAATGCTTAACACTACTCCTTTGATAAGCCTACTGCTCGACCACACTACCACAAAATAGAGCATTAGTATTATCTCTTTTTGCCACTATCTTACCTCTAAGGGGAACCCTTGGACTCTGTGCATACTATTCCTTACTTTGAAATAGTGCATACAGAGCCAACTTCCTACAGGACCTTTAGCTCTTTTTGAGTAATACGGGCTTCCTCATCAGGAATAAAAGGTGATGTTGCCCATATTTCAGGGATTGTTGAGCAGGCAGTGTACCATCAATAATTATTAGGCTTTGAGCAGGTACCTGCAGGAACATGGGGTTCTCACAGCCTGGTTAAGAGCAAAGCCTCTCACAAACAGTAGAATGCCTTCTTCTTTGTAAGGCGTAAACAAAAACAGAATTGGTTTACCCAATCCGGGAGTCTGGTACTGGATCTGTGGAGTACCGTCAGCCAAACTTTGTGTCCTGGGGCCATTCTTTCAGGGCAGGTGCACATATCGCCCACTTGAAATCAAGGAGCTTGTAATGTGTTTCAAATGGCAAAACGTATATCCCAAATAGTACCAGTTTGTGTCAGACTTCGTAGCCATTCAGAATTTGTGCAGCTGTTGAAAGGATCCCAGGAATACTAGCACACTTTTATTCAGGTACAGTCCTACTACATGCAAACAGTAACTGTGAGAAATTGGGTTGTTCGTTGAGGAAAGGTGTGAGCCATTCTCAAGCAACATCCACAATCTCTGTCAGGGTGAAACACAAGCAACCCCAAATTAACTTGCGCTTAACCTTCTGGTAGCTTGGCACAAAAGCAGTCAGGCTTAACTTAGAGACAATGTGTGAAGTATTTTTGCAGCACACAAACAGTGATAAAGGGAAAACACAACACAAGTAAAATCCCATACCAAGTTAGGAAAAATAGAGTAAAATGTAATTAATTATTTGACACCAAAGTGACAAAAATACAATTAGTAGAACTGGAGATGCGTCATTTTAAACGTTTAAATAAAAATAGTGCTTAAAAGCACAAAGCGATAATCTGGTCGCACCGGACAGGGCAAAGTCACAAGTTCAGGTTGATTGCAAATGGGAGCAGCCTGGATACAAGTACCAAGTTAGGCTTGCTGATGATTGTACCCTAAGTCCAGGATGTGGAATGTTGCACCTCGCAGCAGCGGCTTTGAAGAGCAATGCTAGATCCGTGCCGATGATGCACCATGCAGCAGCGGTTACGATGAGTTGTGAGGACTGCGACATGGGCTTGTATTGAGTCTGTGTCGCTCTGTGTCGGTTCCAATGAGAAGCTGCAAAGTTTGCGATGCCAACTTATGTTGAGGCTGTTTTGTGCTGCATCGTTTCCGATGAGGAGCCTCACGGCTCCATCAAGTTTGCATCATGCTGTATTGGATCTGGTGAAGTCCACAGCTGGGCTGGCAGAGCACCTTTCGTCACACTTCCAAGGGCCCAAGACTGAAGGGACAACAATTGAGGGGGGGTTAGAACTCACAGAAGACAGAATCCGGGTTCAGGGTTCAGAAGGGTTGGAACCTTTTCCATACCAGATGCCTGATCAGGAGGCTAGCCAACTAGACGTTGGAATTACACTGGTGGCCATGGGTTCAAGGTGCAGGTGCAGATCCAGTCCTTCTCACTCAGGAAGCAAGGGAGAAAAATAGCAGACAAAACGGCAGCAGAGTCACAGGGTAGCAAAGCAGTACGGTAGCAGAGAAGTCCTTGCAGCTCAACAGCGAACAGTCCTTTTGCTGTCTTCTACAGGTCCAAAAGCGATCAAAAGAGTGAGCCTAAGGTTCCAATATTTATACCTGGTGCCCACTTTGAAAAGGGAGGTCCATTCCTTCTCACTCAGGCAGCAGGAGAGCAAAGCAGAAGGGCAACAGGGCAGCAGAGCAGCAGGGTAGCAGAGGGGTACTTCTTGCAGCACAACAGCAAGCAGTCCTTCTGAATCTTCCATAGGTCTAAATGTGATCTGAAGAGTAAGTCTGAGGGTCCGATATTTATACCTGGTACCCACTTTGAAGTGGGAGAAGCTTCAGACGTTTCCCCTTACAGAGGTGTCTGGAATTTCCTGTCTCTCTGCCCTGTCCCATCCTGTCTGGGGGCACAGTAAGCTAGTGTGATGCCCTTTGTGTGTGAGCTGATCCAGTGCCTTTGAAGTGCAAGTCTGGTGGGTGACAGCTCTGCCCTCCCCTATCAAGTCAGACATGGCACATCCTGCCAACACACAGGCTTTCTATTGTAATGCCACCTGGGAGAAATACACAAAGGCCAATTAAACATAGTCATGTGACCCAGGAACAGGCTGCACACACCAAATGGTTAGGACATGAAAATGCGAACTTTCTAAAAGTAGACTTTTCAGAATTGTGACTTAAAATCACAATTTTTCATTTAAGAGGATTTACAATTACAATTCCTCAGACACCAAACTCGATAGTCTTACCTGTTTCCAATCAAATGTTACCACTTATTAAATGTAATAAGGGATCCCAATGTTATCCTGTGGGAGAGGCAGGCCATGCAATAGTGAAAAACAAACGTAATGGCTTTTTTATTGCCAGGACATGTAAAACCTAACAATACATGTCCAACTTTTTAACTGCACTGTACTCTGCCTTGTGAACTGTGTAGGGCCTACCTAGGGTTGGCTTGCATGTTATTAAAAAGGCAACCAGTTTATTTTTCCAGGTTGAAATGGCAACTAAAGACTGTACAAACCGGTTGTAATGGTAAGCCTGAGACATATTTAAAGAGCTACATAAGTGAGTGGTACAAGAAGTTCTACAGTTGCACTAGTGGCATTTAATGTACAGACCCTGGTTACATGTAGTGCCACTTCACTAGGGACTCATACATAATGTGCCAAATGGGTGTCATCCAATTTTATCATGTTTCAAGGAGAGAGCACAAGCACTTTAGCACTGGTCAGCTGTGGTAACATGCAGAGTCATAAGGCCAACAAAAGCGAGATCAGCAAAAATGTGACAATGACGGCAAAATGTTTGGATGAAGACCACACCAAGGCTGACGGGTCTAACAGTATCCCTTAATGATCATGGTTGACCTGGTTTCATGGTCATGGCAGGCTTCCTATAATATTCCTATTGAGTGTATATAATGTCCTGGTACTCCCTTAGCTAACCTGAAGTTGTTGAGCTTCAGCTGTCTTCTGAGAGAGCTGGCTACTGGGGGCGTGAAAGACAGACACAGCATGTCATTTTTATTCAGCTGATAACACTTCCATTCCCTTCACCACAGTCTTTGTTAGGGAATTTCCACTTTCAGGCCACAGTCTTATCTTTATGAACTAGTTGGATCCAATAAGTTCCATTTAAGGTTTTTTGATAAACCATACACACAACAACTTGGCTGCAGCAGCCTGAGCAGGGATGGAGTAAAGTAATCGGCCTCACATAGACATGTAGGAAAACAGAAATAGGTGAGACTGCTGCTGGGAAGGACAAATCGTAAGTCACTTTATTATCCAACAAACCTGGTGCTGCTATAAACTCCCAGCCACACTCTTATGTACATAAATGCAATCCACCTATACCTCTGACACTAAGGGGCACAGTAACTACTGAGAATATGGATTTATCAGGCAGGACCAACAGACAATCTGCTACTGGTGTGAGCCTGAAGGTACATCTCGTGTATGTACCACCCTTTCAGCACGTCTTTGCAGAGTGCATATGGAGATGAATGATTGTCCTAACTTTGACGATTACTAGATGTCACTTTCCATGGTATTCAGCCTTCATGTGTGCCCAGTTACGTTGCCCCATTCCCAGCACCAGTGCTGAGTATGCCTTTTGAGCCAAAACCCTGGGTATTGTGCCCCGAACAGGACATTCACATACCTTGTGCCCAGTCACCACCACCCCATTCCCATTAGACATGACCATTGGCTATTCGGTAAGGACATTAGGTGAATGGTGGGGCTTCATCCTGTCCATTCATCCAGTCTTCCCACCCCTTAGTGCCATTTTGGTACAGCCACAGGCTATACTCAACTATTTCTAAGTGCAGGATCTTGCCTTTCCCCAGGCTCTGCACTCAGTCCATGCCCAAAGTACCTCCTGAACACAGCCTTTGATTGTGTTCACTGAGCACTGGTTATAAGGTACAGCCTTCCACAGTGCCCTCTAGCAAGTCTTTTACAGCATTTCCTTATAGGCACAGCAGTCAGGTCAAGGACTGGAGGGAGTCAGTTACTGGTAGCGGGCCTGGGAGTGAGTGGGGTGAGTTCTTAACAGATATATTCTGGCAAGCCCATATTGAATCAGTCTGCCACTTCTGCTTGTGCTGTGTCCATTGAGATGCTACTCCTTGACCTGGATCTAAACCCTAGCACAGTGGATGTACACAGCACGTCACTGGACATATTGGAGGAAGGAAGGGGCAATCCTTGATGCATGGTCTAACATTGGACTGGAAGGGCATTCATTGAATACTTTTTTTAAGTGTCTCAGAGAGTACTACCCTTCCCAGTCTTATGGATTCCCACAGAGAGGACGTTGTGGGGTTTCTGATTTCTGGCAATTTTCGTTGTATGCTTTGAGAAACTTCTGTAGGTATATTTCTGTTTGTTTTTTTGTTTCTTTGGAACTCCCGTTGTCCAAGCCATTTGGAAAACCAATGCCTTTGGAACCTGAAAGGTAACCGGTTCTTCCTTGCCACATATCCTTTATTATTGATGCATTTCTTTTGTTAAATCTGAACCATCAAAGCATTTTGGATTCTATTTTTGGGAATTATTGGGTACTAATCATTGGAAAGTATAATGTGATTTTGAACAAATCTTGTGGATCCTTTGACTGCACATTTTGAGCAATTACTTTCTATGTGAATAACTAGAGGGAATACCACTTCTAGGGTCTATGGTATGAACATTGCCTTTAGAATGCGTGAGGGATTTGCAAATATCCTAACTAACAATTTACTTTCCTAATTTTAAGTTTTTAAACTCTTACGCTATGTACATGTGTTTATAATGAAAGAGACAGTCAAGGTAAATAGATTACAGAAAAAGGTTGATGGAGCTGTGATTTCGTCATTCTCTTTCTCTAGGTGTCCACCATCATCAGGTCTTCCTTCTGTTCTTCACTGATTAGTATTTTCTCTTTGACTGTTCCTAATTGGTTCATTCTGCTAGAACATTTTTATTGTAGAGGTGGAACTGGGGTGTAGAAGGTGTGAATCAGGAATAGAGATCCATAACATCAGCTGGATGCCGATCAGATATCATATCATACTGACAGATTTGGAGTTATAAGGGTAATCACTGCCCATGTGTTGTGGATCCTTAAAAATTCACCCTGAATGAGATGGAGAAAGAGATTACTGACTTGTCCTACAGAGTGGACAGGTTACATGCCACACAATCTCCCTTGCTGTGAAACTCCACTTTAGATGGGTGTTCAGGAACCATAGCTATTGCTGGGAGACCAGCAGCAGAGCCAACCATGGTACCTTCACAATAATTTCTCCTGCCTCCTCCTGAGAGTTATGGTGGAAAGTCACAAAAAATAAATAGATTTCTAAGTCAGTGCAGTCTACGCTTAACCTTTAAAGCCTCATTGTTCCCAACTCCACAATCATAGGTGGCATCTGCCCGTTCCCATTTAACAAGACGCTTCTCTGTAATCTATGCCTCTGGTTAGTCAAGATACTCCTCTGCCTATATAATTATGAATATTTTCTCAAACAAAAGAAGATTTTTGAGAGAAGAACTCTTACTCAAACTGCAGCTGGAGAATTATGAGAGCTAAAATAAGGGAAGCAAGACCTCTTTACATATCTCACTCATTCTGATCATCATAGTAACAGGATGGCTTGTTGAGAAGACAGGAGTTCTTTTTTTCCCATGATCTTAATGATGGCTCTCAGTGAGGGTTACATGCGGATCGCTGACAGAGTAAAAGAAGGGTGAAAGGAAAAGGACAGGAAGTAGGCCTGTGTGTAGATTTAAAATAAGTTGAAATGTAAGTCTCAATCGACATCACCAGAGCCCATGCAGATAGGAGCGGTGAGACCTCCCCTTTCTTAGAATGAGAGGCAAAGGAGACGGAAACATAGGGGCTTATTCCCAAGCCACTCTGCGCCGCCAGCACCTCACTTTTAGTGACGGTCCAGTGGTGAACACTGCAGGGTCATATTTCAAGGCCACATAAAGCCACCCTGCGTGGCTTTTCATGGTCTTTTAAAGATGGAGTGAGGCAGCGCAGCCCAAGTCGCTGCTTTGCCTCACCCTGCAACAGTGAGGTGTGCCATGGGCGTTACGGTAGGTGTTCCCACGTAACAGCCATGACGCATTCCCAGAATTACGAGATTTTGTAAAGCTGGGAATGCGTCAAAAGCCAGAGGAGGTGTAAGGGAGGCCCAACAAGGAGAACTACTGTCAATTCTCCTAATTTTTTCTTTTCCTATGTGGGTTGCATCTTGCAGCCCACATAGAAAGAGGAAAACACGTCTCATGATTGTTTTTTTGCAGGAAGGTGTCTGTTCCTACACAAAAACAATCATCCCTGCAATGCAGGCACCCTTGTACCATTGTGCAAGGGTGCCTGTGTTTGCACATGGCAGCCCATTGTTAGGCCAGCACAGGGGAAAGGGGCAGGAATGTGCCCTATCTTATAAATACTGCGCATTCCTGCCCTTGTCTTTTGATGCATGGCAGCGCAGCACCAAGGCTTGTTGCGCTGCCCTGTGCCAAAAACTTGTAAATATGCCTCAGAATATTTGCAGAGAATCATTTTGGCCCCAATCGCAGTAAAAAAAAATCTATGAAACGTTGTGTCCAGCGGCTTCAGACAATGATTAAAACTCAAAGTGAAGGTTGTGTGAATTGCAGTTACCCCACTGGAGCTCGTGGAATTGCCTAAAACTAAAACTGCAGGCTGATTGCTTGCAGAGCAGGGGATGACTTTGGTTATTGGAGCCTGAGTGACAGTGAATACCATCTGCGGCTTGAGGCTACAACTGAGTTACGAAGCCAGGAACCAGTATATAGTTAGAAACAAGGTGATTCTGTCGGATGTATTTATGAAAACTGGCTATGATCTTCAGGGGGAGACCAAGAGAAGGTCCTCTACATGTTTTCAACAATGAAATTACAGTACACACATGTGAGATGGTCCGATAAGGTTGGACTGTACATTGTATCAGTTGTCAAGAGCAAGTAAATTGATGTAGTAACAAGGTTGGTGATCCACAATACACTATATGTGCGGAGGCGCAGTGCTCGTGAGGAGTGAAGGGGATGCGAGCATAAGGAAAAAAGTACACAGATGCCAAAGCCTAGCAAAGTAAATCAGCTGCAGTTATGGTGTAAGGAAATGCCTCCTTGGCATGGTTGCCCCCTGACTTTTTGCCTTTGCTGATGCTATGTTTACAATTGAAAGTGTGCTGAGGCCTGCTAACCAGGCCCCAGCACCAGTGTTCTTTCCCTAACCTGTACTTTTGTATCCACAATTGGCAGACCCTGGCATCCAGATAAGTCCCTTGTAACTGGTACTTCTAGTACCAAGGGCCCTGATGCCAAGGAAGGTCTCTAAGGGCTGCAGCATGTCTTATGCCACCCTGGAGACCTCTCACTCAGCACAGACACACTGCTACCAGCTTGTGTGTGCTAGTGAGGACAAAACGAGTAAGTCGACATGGCACTCCCCTCAGGGTGCCATGCCAGCCTCTCACTGCCTATGCAGTATAGGTAAGACACCCCTCTAGCAGGCCTTACAGCCCAAAGGCAGGGTGCACTATACCATAGGTGAGGGTACCAGTGCATGAGCATGGTACCCCTACAGTGTCTAAACAAAACCTTAGACATTGTAAGTGCAGGGTAGCCATGAGAGTATATGGTCTGGGAGTCTGTCAAACACGAACTCCACAGCACCATAATGGCTACACTGAAAACTGGGAAGTTTGGTATCAAACTTCTCAGCACAATAAATGCACACTGATGCCAGTGTACATTTTATTGTAAAATACACCACAGAGGGCACCTTAGAGGTGCCCCCTGAAACTTAACCGACTATCTGTGTAGGCTGACTAGTTTTAGCAGCCTGCCACAAACCGAGACATGTTGCTGGCCCCATGGGGAGAGTGCCTTTGTCACTCTGAGGCCAGTAACAAAGCCTGCACTGGGTGGAGATGCTAACACCTCCCCCAGGCAGGAGTTGTCACACCTGGCGGTGAGCCTCAAAGGCTCACCTCCTTTGTGCCAACCCAGCAGGACACTCCAGCTAGTGGAGTTGCCCGCCCCCTCCGGCCAGGCCCCACTTTTGGCGGCAAGGCCGGAGAAAATAATGAGAAAAACAAGGAGGAGTCACTGGCCAGTCAGGACAGCCCCTAAGGTGTCCTGAGCTGAGGTGACTCTAACTTTTAGAAATCCTCCATCTTGCAGATGGAGGATTCCCCCAATAGGGTTAGGATTGTGACCCCCTCCCCTTGGGAGAAGGCACAAAGAGGGTGTACCCACCCTCAGGGCTAGTAGCCATTGGCTACTAACCCCCCAGACCTAAACACGCCCTTAAATTTAGTATTTAAGGGCTACCCTGAACCCTAGAAAATTAGATTCCTGCAACTACAAGAAGAAGGACTGCCCAGCTGAAAACCCCTGCAGAGGAAGACCAGAAGACGACAACTGCCTTGGCTCCAGAAACTCACCGGCCTGTCTCCTGCCTTCCAAAGATCCTGCTCCAGCGACGCCTTCCGAAGGGACCAGCGACCTCGACATCCTCTGAGGACTGCCCCTACTTCGAAAAGACAAGAAACTCCCGAGGACAGCGGACCTGCTCCAAGAAAAGCTGCAACTTTGTTTCCAGCAACTTTAAAGATCCCTGCAAGCTCCCCGCAAGAAGCGTGAGACTTGCAACACTGCACCCGGCGACCCCGACTCGGCTGGTGGCGATCCAACACCTCAGGAGGGACCCCAGGACTACTCTGATACTGTGAGTACCAAAACCTGTCCCCCCTGAGCCCCCACAGCGCCGCCTGCAGAGGGAATCCCGAGGCTTCCCCTGACCGCG
The DNA here is from genome assembly GCF_031143425.1 of Pleurodeles waltl. Classification (NCBI taxonomy): domain Eukaryota; kingdom Metazoa; phylum Chordata; class Amphibia; order Caudata; family Salamandridae; genus Pleurodeles; species Pleurodeles waltl. The sequence goes on from NC_090447.1 coordinate 1,389,676,131, forward strand.
ACTCTTTGAACCTAAAGTCCCGACACCTGGGAGAGACCCTGCACCCGCAGCCCCCAGGACCTGAAGGACCGGACTTTCACTGGAGAAGTGACCCCCAGGAGTCCCTCTCCCTTGCCCAAGTGGAGGTTTCCCCGAGGAATCCCCCCCTTGCCTGCCTGCAGCGCTGAAGAGATCCCGAGATCTCTCATAGACTAACATTGCGAACCCGACGCTTGTTTCTACACTGCACCCGGCCGCCCCCGCGCCGCTGAGGGTGAAATTTCTGTGTGGACTTGTGTCCCCCCCGGTGCCCTACAAAACCCCCCTGGTCTGCCCTCCGAAGACGCGGGTACTTACCTGCAAGCAGACCGGAACCGGGGCACCCCCTTCTCTCCATTCTAGCCTATGTGTTTTGGGCACCACTTTGAACTCTGCACCTGACCGGCCCTGAGCTGCTGGTGTGGTGACTTTGGGGTTGCTCTGAACCCCCAACGGTGGGCTACCTTGGACCAAGAACTGAGCCCTGTAAGTGTCTTACTTACCTGGTTAACCTAACAAATACTTACCTCCCCTAGGAACTGTGAAAATTGCACTGTGTCCACTTTTAAAACAGCTATTTGTCAATAACTTGAAAAGTATACATGCAATTTTTATGATTTAAAGTTCCTAAAGTACTTACCTGCATTACCTTTCAAATGAGATATTACATGTAGAATTTGAACCTGTGGTTCTTAAAATAAACTAAGAAAAGATATTTTTCTATACAAAACCTATTGGCTGGATTTGTCTCTGAGTGTGTGTACCTCATTTATTGTCTATGTGTATGTACAACAAATGCTTAACACTACTCCTTGGATAAGCCTACTGCTCGACCACACTACCACAAAATAGAGCATTAGTATTATCTATTTTTACCACTATTTTACCTCTAAGGGGAACCCTTGGACTCTGTGCATGCTATTCCTTACTTTGAAATAGCACATACAGAGCCAACTTCCTACATTGGTGGATCAGCGGTGGGGTACAAGACTTTGCATTTGCTGGACTACTCAGCCAATACCTGATCACACGACAAATTCCAAAATTGTCATTAGAAATTGATTTTTGCAATTTGAAAAGTTTTCTAAATTCTTAAAAGACCTGCTAGGGCCTTGTGTTAGATCCTGTTTAGCATTTCTTTTAGAGTTTAAAAGTTTGTAAAAGTTTGAATTAGATTCTAGAACCAGTTGTAGATTCTTAAAAAGTATTCCAACTTTTAGAAGCAAAATGTCTAGCACAGATGTGACTGTGGTGGAACTCGACACCACACCTTACCTCCATCTTAAGATGAGGGAGCTAAGGTCACTCTGTAAAATAAAGAAAATAACAATGGGCCCCAAACCTACCAAAATACAGCTCCAGGAGCTTTTGGCAGAGTTTGAAAAGGCCAACCCCTCTGAGGGTGGCAACTCAGAGGAAGAGGATAGTGACTTGGAGGACAATTCCCCCCTACCAGTCCTATCTAGGGAGAAAAGGGTCCCTCAAACCCTGACTCCAAAAATAATAGTCAGAGATGCTGGTTCCCTCACAGGAGAGACCAACACCTCTGAAATCACTGAGGATAGCCCCAGTGAAGAGGACATCCAGTTAGCCAGGATGGCCAAAAGATTGGCTTTGGAAAGACAGATCCTAGCCATAGAGAGGGAAAGACAAGAGATGGGCCTAGGACCCATCAATGGTGGCAGCAACATAAATAGGGTCAGAGATTCTCCTGACATGTTGAAAATCCCTAAAGGGATTGTAACTAAATATGAAGATGGTGATGACATCACCAAATGGTTCACAGCTTTTGAGAGGGCTTGTGTAACCAGAAAAGTGAACAGATCTCACTGGGGTGCTCTCCTTTGGGAAATGTTCACAGGAAAGTGTAGGGATAGACTCCTCACACTCTCTGGACAAGATGCAGAATCCTATGACCTCATGAAGGGTACCCTGATTGAGGGCTTTGGATTCTCCACTGAGGAGTACAGGATTAGGTTCAGGGGGGCTCAAAAATCCTCGAGCCAGACCTGGGTTGACTTTGTTGACTACTCAGTGAAAACACTAGATGGTTGGATTCAAGGCAGTGGTGTAAGTAATTATGATGGGCTGTACAATTTATTTGTGAAAGAACACCTGTTAAGTAATTGTTTCAATGATAAACTGCATCAGCATCTGGTAGACCTAGGACCAATTTCTCCCCAAGAATTGGGAAAGAAGGCGGACCATTGGGTCAAGACAAGGGTGTCCAAGACTTCAACAGGGGGTGACCAAAAGAAAGGGGTCACAAAGACTCCCCAGCAGAAGGGTGATGAGACAACCAAAACTAAAAATAGTAAAGAGTCTTCTACAGGCCCCCAAAAACCTGCACAGGAGGGTGGGCCCAGAGCCTCTTCACAAAACAATGGGTACAAGGGTAAAAACTTTGATCCCAAAAAGGCCTGGTGTCATAGCTGTAAACAGCATGGACACCAAACTGGAGACAAGGCCTGTCCCAAGAAAGGTTCCACTCCAAACTCCCATCCAGGTAACACTGGTATGGCTAGTCTCCAAGTGGGATCAACAGTGTGCCCAGAGCAAATCAGGGTCCACACTGAAGCTACTCTAGTTTCTGAGGGTGGGGTGGATTTAGCCACACTAGCTGTCTGGCCGCCTAACATGCAAAAATACAGACAGCAACTCTTAATTAATGGGACTAGAATAGAGGGCCTGAGGGATACAGGTGCCAGTGTCACCATGGTGACAGAGAAACTGGTTTCCCCTGGCCAATACCTGACTGGAAAAACTTACACAGTCACCAACGCTGACAATCAGAGAAAAGTACATCCCATGGCAATGGTTACTTTAGAATGGGGAGGGGTCAATGGCCTGAAACAGGTGGTGGTCTCCTCAAATATCCCAGTGGACTGTCTGCTTGGAAATGACCTGGAGTCCTCAGCATGGGCTGAGGTAGAACTAAAAACTCATGCAGCAATGCTGGGTATCCCTGAACTGGTGTGTGTGAAAACAAGAGCACAGTGCAAGGCACAGGGTGAACAAGTAGAGCTGGAGTCTGGAAGAATGGCCCAGCCTACCAAGAGAAAAGGAAAGTCAGTTGGGAAACCAACTGCAACACAGCAAAAGAAAGGGAACCTCTCTTCTCAGGAAGAAGTTCTGCCCTCTGAAGGAACTGAGCCTTTGGAGCTTGAACCTTATCAGGTTGAGCTCTTGGGCCCAGGGGGACCCTCAAGGGAAGAGCTGTGTAAGGGACAAGAAACCTGTCCCTCTCTTGAAGGCCTTAGGCAGCAAGCTGCTGAAGAGTCCAAAGGCAAGAAAAATGGAACACATAGGGTCTATTGGGAAGATGGGCTCCTGTACACTGAGGCCAGAGACCCCAAACCTGGTGCCACTAGGAGAGTGGTAGTGCCTCAGCTGTTCAGAGAGTTCATCCTAACATTGGCCCATGACATTCCCCTTGCTGGACATTTGGGACAAACCAAGACGTGGGAGAGGTTAGTCAACCACTTCTACTGGCCCAATATGTCCAACATGGTTAAGGAGTTTTGCCTCTCCTGCCCCACCTGTCAAGCCAGTGGTAAGACAGGTGGGCATCCAAAGGCCCCCCTCATTCCACTTCCTGTGGTGGGGGTGCCCTTTGAAAGAGTGGGTGTGGACATAGTTGGTCCACTAGAACCTCCCACAGCCTCAGGAAATATGTATATCCTGGTAGTAGTGGATCATGCTACCAGGTATCCTGAAGCTATTCCCCTTAGGTCGACTACTGCCCCTGCAGTAGCCAAGGCCCTCATTGGTATCTTTACCAGAGTGGGTTTCCCTAAGGAGGTGGTGTCTGACAGAGGTACCAACTTCATGTCAGCATACCTAAAGCACATGTGGAATGAGTGTGGAGTGACTTATAAATTCACTACACCATACCATCCACAAACTAATGGCTTGGTTGAGAGATTCAACAAGACATTAAAAGGCATGATCATGGGGCTCCCAGAAAAACTCAAAAGGAGATGGGATGTCCTCCTGCCATGTCTGCTTTTCGCTTACAGGGAGGTACCACAGAAGGGAGTAGGATTCTCACCCTTTGAACTTCTGTTTGGTCATCCTGTAAGGGGACCACTTGCCCTTGTTAAAGAAGGCTGGGAGAGACCTCTCCATGAGCCTAAACAGGACATAGTGGACTATGTACTTGGCCTTCGCTCTAGAATGGCAGAGTACATGGAAAAGGCAACCAAAAACCTTGAGGCCAGCCAACAACTCCAGAAGTTTTGGTATGACCAAAAGGCTGCACTGGTTGAGTTCCAACCAGGGCAGAAAGTCTGGGTTCTGGAGCCTGTGGCTCCCAGGGCACTCCAGGACAAATGGAGTGGCCCTTCCAGTGCTAGAGAGGAAGAGTCAGGTCACCTACCTGGTGGACCTGGGCACAAGCAGGAGCCCCAAGAGGGTGATCCATGTGAACCGCCTTAAGCTCTTCCATGACAGGGCTGATGTGAATCTGTTAATGGTAACAGATGAGGATCAGGAGGCAGAGAGTGAACCTCTCCCTGATCTTCTGTCATCAGACCCAAAAGATGGCACAGTAGATGGAGTGATCTACTCAGACACCCTCTCTGGCCAACAGCAGGCTGATTGTAGGAGAGTCCTACAACAGTTTCCTGAGCTTTTCTCCCTAACCCCTGGTCAGACACACCTGTGTACCCATGATGTGGACACAGGAGACAGCATGCCTGTCAAGAACAAAATCTTCAGACAGTCTGACCATGTTAAGGAAAGCATCAAGGTGGAAGTCCACAAGATGCTGGAATTGGGAGTAATTGAGCGCTCTGACAGCCCCTGGGCTAGCCCAGTGGTCTTAGTCCCCAAACCTCACACCACAGATGGAAAGAAAGAGATGAGGTTTTGTGTGGACTACAGAGGGCTCAATTCTGTCACCAAGACAGATGCCCATCCAATTCCAAGAGCTGATGAGCTCATTGATAAATTAGGTGCTGCCAAATTTCTAAGTACCTTTGACTTGACAGCAGGGTACTGGCAAATAAAAATGGCACCTGGAGCAAAAGAAAAGACAGCATTCTCCACACCTGATGGGCATTACCAGTTTACTGTTATGCCCTTTGGTTTAAAGAATGCCCCTGCCACCTTCCAAAGGTTGGTGAATCAAGTCCTTGCTGGCTTGGAGTCCTTTAGCACAGCTTATCTTGATGATATTGCTGTCTTTAGCTCCACCTGGCAGGATCACCTGATCCACCTGAGGAAGGTTTTGAAGGCTCTGCAATCTGCAGGCCTCTCTATCAAGGCATCCAAATGCCAGATAGGGCAGGGAACTGTGGTTTACTTGGGACACCTTGTAGGTGGAGGCCAAGTTCAGCCACTCCAACCCAAGATCCAGACTATTCTGGACTGGGTAGCTCCAAAAACCCAGACTCAAGTCAGGGCATTCCTTGGCTTGACTGGGTATTACAGGAGGTTTGTGAAGGGATATGGATCCATTGTGACAGCCCTCACTGAACTCACCTCCAAGAAAATGCCCAAGAAAGTGAACTGGACTGTGGACTGCCAACAGGCCTTTGACACCCTGAAACAAGCAATGTGCTCAGCACCAGTTCTAAAAGCTCCAGATTATTCTAAGCAGTTCATTGTGCAGACAGATGCCTCTGAACATGGGATAGGGGCAGTTTTGTCCCAAACAAATGATGATGGCCTTGACCAGCCTGTTGCTTTCATTAGCAGGAGGTTACTCCCCAGGGAGCAGCGTTGGAGTGCCATTGAGAGGGAGGCCTTTGCTGTGGTTTGGTCCCTGAAGAAGCTGAGACCATACCTCTTTGGGACTCACTTCCTAGTTCAAACTGACCACAGACCTCTCAAATGGCTGATGCAAATGAAAGGTGAAAATCCTAAACTGTTGAGGTGGTCCATCTCCCTACAGGGAATGGACTTTATAGTGGAACACAGACCTGGGACTGCCCATGCCAATGCAGATGGCCTTTCCAGGTTCTTCCACTTAGAAAATGAAGACTCTCTTGGGAAAGGTTAGTCTCATCCTCTTTCGTTTGGGGGGGGGTTGTGTAAGGAAATGCCTCCTTGGCATGGTTGCCCCCTGACTTTTTGCCTTTGCTGATGCTATGTTTACAATTGAAAGTGTGCTGAGGCCTGCTAACCAGGCCCCAGCACCAGTGTTCTTTCCCTAACCTGTACTTTTGTATCCACAATTGGCAGACCCTGGCATCCAGATAAGTCCCTTGTAACTGGTACTTCTAGTACCAAGGGCCCTGATGCCAAGGAAGGTCTCTAAGGGCTGCAGCATGTCTTATGCCACCCTGGAGACCTCTCACTCAGCACAGACACACTGCTACCAGCTTGTGTGTGCTAGTGAGGACAAAACGAGTAAGTCGACATGGCACTCCCCTCAGGGTGCCATGCCAGCCTCTCACTGCCTATGCAGTATAGGTAAGACACCCCTCTAGCAGGCCTTACAGCCCAAAGGCAGGGTGCACTATACCATAGGTGAGGGTACCAGTGCATGAGCATGGTACCCCTACAGTGTCTAAACAAAACCTTAGACATTGTAAGTGCAGGGTAGCCATGAGAGTATATGGTCTGGGAGTCTGTCAAACACGAACTCCACAGCACCATAATGGCTACACTGAAAACTGGGAAGTTTGGTATCAAACTTCTCAGCACAATAAATGCACACTGATGCCAGTGTACATTTTATTGTAAAATACACCACAGAGGGCACCTTAGAGGTGCCCCCTGAAACTTAACCGACTATCTGTGTAGGCTGACTAGTTTTAGCAGCCTGCCACAAACCGAGACATGTTGCTGGCCCCATGGGGAGAGTGCCTTTGTCACTCTGAGGCCAGTAACAAAGCCTGCACTGGGTGGAGATGCTAACACCTCCCCCAGGCAGGAGTTGTCACACCTGGCGGTGAGCCTCAAAGGCTCACCTCCTTTGTGCCAACCCAGCAGGACACTCCAGCTAGTGGAGTTGCCCGCCCCCTCCGGCCAGGCCCCACTTTTGGCGGCAAGGCCGGAGAAAATAATGAGAAAAACAAGGAGGAGTCACTGGCTAGTCAGGACAGCCCCTAAGGTGTCCTGAGCTGAGGTGACTCTAACTTTTAGAAATCCTCCATCTTGCAGATGGAGGATTCCCCCAATAGGGTTAGGATTGTGACCCCCTCCCCTTGGGAGAAGGCACAAAGAGGGTGTACCCACCCTCAGGGCTAGTAGCCATTGGCTACTAACCCCCCAGACCTAAACACGCCCTTAAATTTAGTATTTAAGGGCTACCCTGAACCCTAGAAAATTAGATTCCTGCAACTACAAGAAGAAGGACTGCCCAGCTGAAAACCCCTGCAGAGGAAGACCAGAAGACGACAACTGCCTTGGCTCCAGAAACTCACCGGCCTGTCTCCTGCCTTCCAAAGATCCTGCTCCAGCGACGCCTTCCGAAGGGACCAGCGACCTCGACATCCTCTGAGGACTGCCCCTACTTCGAAAAGACAAGAAACTCCCGAGGACAGCGGACCTGCTCCAAGAAAAGCTGCAACTTTGTTTCCAGCAACTTTAAAGATCCCTGCAAGCTCCCCGCAAGAAGCGTGAGACTTGCAACACTGCACCCGGCGACCCCGACTCGGCTGGTGGCGATCCAACACCTCAGGAGGGACCCCAGGACTACTCTGATACTGTGAGTACCAAAACCTGTCCCCCCTGAGCCCCCACAGCGCCGCCTGCAGAGGGAATCCCGAGGCTTCCCCTGACCGCGACTCTTTGAACCTAAAGTCCCGACACCTGGGAGAGACCCTGCACCCGCAGCCCCCAGGACCTGAAGGACCGGACTTTCACTGGAGAAGTGACCCCCAGGAGTCCCTCTCCCTTGCCCAAGTGGAGGTTTCCCCGAGGAATCCCCCCCTTGCCTGCCTGCAGCGCTGAAGAGATCCCGAGATCTCTCATAGACTAACATTGCGAACCCGACGCTTGTTTCTACACTGCACCCGGCCGCCCCCGCGCCGCTGAGGGTGAAATTTCTGTGTGGACTTGTGTCCCCCCCGGTGCCCTACAAAACCCCCCTGGTCTGCCCTCCGAAGACGCGGGTACTTACCTGCAAGCAGACCGGAACCGGGGCACCCCCTTCTCTCCATTCTAGCCTATGTGTTTTGGGCACCACTTTGAACTCTGCACCTGACCGGCCCTGAGCTGCTGGTGTGGTGACTTTGGGGTTGCTCTGAACCCCCAACGGTGGGCTACCTTGGACCAAGAACTGAGCCCTGTAAGTGTCTTACTTACCTGGTTAACCTAACAAATACTTACCTCCCCTAGGAACTGTGAAAATTGCACTAAGTGTCCACTTTTAAAACAGCTATTTGTCAATAACTTGAAAAGTATACATGCAATTTTTATGATTTAAAGTTCCTAAAGTACTTACCTGCATTACCTTTCAAATGAGATATTACATGTAGAATTTGAACCTGTGGTTCTTAAAATAAACTAAGAAAAGATATTTTTCTATACAAAACCTATTGGCTGGATTTGTCTCTGAGTGTGTGTACCTCATTTATTGTCTATGTGTATGTACAACAAATGCTTAACACTACTCCTTGGATAAGCCTACTGCTCGACCACACTACCACAAAATAGAGCATTAGTATTATCTATTTTTACCACTATTTTACCTCTAAGGGGAACCCTTGGACTCTGTGCATGCTATTCCTTACTTTGAAATAGCACATACAGAGCCAACTTCCTACATTGGTGGATCAGCGGTGGGGTACAAGACTTTGCATTTGCTGGACTACTCAGCCAATACCTGATCACACGACAAATTCCAAAATTGTCATTAGAAATTGATTTTTGCAATTTGAAAAGTTTTCTAAATTCTTAAAAGACCTGCTAGGGCCTTGTGTTAGATCCTGTTTAGCATTTCTTTTAGAGTTTAAAAGTTTGTAAAAGTTTGAATTAGATTCTAGAACCAGTTGTAGATTCTTAAAAAGTATTCCAACTTTTAGAAGCAAAATGTCTAGCACAGATGTGACTGTGGTGGAACTCGACACCACACCTTACCTCCATCTTAAGATGAGGGAGCTAAGGTCACTCTGTAAAATAAAGAAAATAACAATGGGCCCCAAACCTACCAAAATACAGCTCCAGGAGCTTTTGGCAGAGTTTGAAAAGGCCAACCCCTCTGAGGGTGGCAACTCAGAGGAAGAGGATAGTGACTTGGAGGACAATTCCCCCCTACCAGTCCTATCTAGGGAGAAAAGGGTCCCTCAAACCCTGACTCCAAAAATAATAGTCAGAGATGCTGGTTCCCTCACAGGAGAGACCAACACCTCTGAAATCACTGAGGATAGCCCCAGTGAAGAGGACATCCAGTTAGCCAGGATGGCCAAAAGATTGGCTTTGGAAAGACAGATCCTAGCCATAGAGAGGGAAAGACAAGAGATGGGCCTAGGACCCATCAATGGTGGCAGCAACATAAATAGGGTCAGAGATTCTCCTGACATGTTGAAAATCCCTAAAGGGATTGTAACTAAATATGAAGATGGTGATGACATCACCAAATGGTTCACAGCTTTTGAGAGGGCTTGTGTAACCAGAAAAGTGAACAGATCTCACTGGGGTGCTCTCCTTTGGGAAATGTTCACAGGAAAGTGTAGGGATAGACTCCTCACACTCTCTGGACAAGATGCAGAATCCTATGACCTCATGAAGGGTACCCTGATTGAGGGCTTTGGATTCTCCACTGAGGAGTACAGGATTAGGTTCAGGGGGGCTCAAAAATCCTCGAGCCAGACCTGGGTTGACTTTGTTGACTACTCAGTGAAAACACTAGATGGTTGGATTCAAGGCAGTGGTGTAAGTAATTATGATGGGCTGTACAATTTATTTGTGAAAGAACACCTGTTAAGTAATTGTTTCAATGATAAACTGCATCAGCATCTGGTAGACCTAGGACCAATTTCTCCCCAAGAATTGGGAAAGAAGGCGGACCATTGGGTCAAGACAAGGGTGTCCAAGACTTCAACAGGGGGTGACCAAAAGAAAGGGGTCACAAAGACTCCCCAGCAGAAGGGTGATGAGACAACCAAAACTAAAAATAGTAAAGAGTCTTCTACAGGCCCCCAAAAACCTGCACAGGAGGGTGGGCCCAGAGCCTCTTCACAAAACAATGGGTACAAGGGTAAAAACTTTGATCCCAAAAAGGCCTGGTGTCATAGCTGTAAACAGCATGGACACCAAACTGGAGACAAGGCCTGTCCCAAGAAAGGTTCCACTCCAAACTCCCATCCAGGTAACACTGGTATGGCTAGTCTCCAAGTGGGATCAACAGTGTGCCCAGAGCAAATCAGGGTCCACACTGAAGCTACTCTAGTTTCTGAGGGTGGGGTGGATTTAGCCACACTAGCTGTCTGGCCGCCTAACATGCAAAAATACAGACAGCAACTCTTAATTAATGGGACTAGAATAGAGGGCCTGAGGGATACAGGTGCCAGTGTCACCATGGTGACAGAGAAACTGGTTTCCCCTGGCCAATACCTGACTGGAAAAACTTACACAGTCACCAACGCTGACAATCAGAGAAAAGTACATCCCATGGCAATGGTTACTTTAGAATGGGGAGGGGTCAATGGCCTGAAACAGGTGGTGGTCTCCTCAAATATCCCAGTGGACTGTCTGCTTGGAAATGACCTGGAGTCCTCAGCATGGGCTGAGGTAGAACTAAAAACTCATGCAGCAATGCTGGGTATCCCTGAACTGGTGTGTGTGAAAACAAGAGCACAGTGCAAGGCACAGGGTGAACAAGTAGAGCTGGAGTCTGGAAGAATGGCCCAGCCTACCAAGAGAAAAGGAAAGTCAGTTGGGAAACCAACTGCAACACAGCAAAAGAAAGGGAACCTCTCTTCTCAGGAAGAAGTTCTGCCCTCTGAAGGAACTGAGCCTTTGGAGCTTGAACCTTATCAGGTTGAGCTCTTGGGCCCAGGGGGACCCTCAAGGGAAGAGCTGTGTAAGGGACAAGAAACCTGTCCCTCTCTTGAAGGCCTTAGGCAGCAAGCTGCTGAAGAGTCCAAAGGCAAGAAAAATGGAACACATAGGGTCTATTGGGAAGATGGGCTCCTGTACACTGAGGCCAGAGACCCCAAACCTGGTGCCACTAGGAGAGTGGTAGTGCCTCAGCTGTTCAGAGAGTTCATCCTAACATTGGCCCATGACATTCCCCTTGCTGGACATTTGGGACAAACCAAGACGTGGGAGAGGTTAGTCAACCACTTCTACTGGCCCAATATGTCCAACATGGTTAAGGAGTTTTGCCTCTCCTGCCCCACCTGTCAAGCCAGTGGTAAGACAGGTGGGCATCCAAAGGCCCCCCTCATTCCACTTCCTGTGGTGGGGGTGCCCTTTGAAAGAGTGGGTGTGGACATAGTTGGTCCACTAGAACCTCCCACAGCCTCAGGAAATATGTATATCCTGGTAGTAGTGGATCATGCTACCAGGTATCCTGAAGCTATTCCCCTTAGGTCGACTACTGCCCCTGCAGTAGCCAAGGCCCTCATTGGTATCTTTACCAGAGTGGGTTTCCCTAAGGAGGTGGTGTCTGACAGAGGTACCAACTTCATGTCAGCATACCTAAAGCACATGTGGAATGAGTGTGGAGTGACTTATAAATTCACTACACCATACCATCCACAAACTAATGGCTTGGTTGAGAGATTCAACAAGACATTAAAAGGCATGATCATGGGGCTCCCAGAAAAACTCAAAAGGAGATGGGATGTCCTCCTGCCATGTCTGCTTTTCGCTTACAGGGAGGTACCACAGAAGGGAGTAGGATTCTCACCCTTTGAACTTCTGTTTGGTCATCCTGTAAGGGGACCACTTGCCCTTGTTAAAGAAGGCTGGGAGAGACCTCTCCATGAGCCTAAACAGGACATAGTGGACTATGTACTTGGCCTTCGCTCTAGAATGGCAGAGTACATGGAAAAGGCAACCAAAAACCTTGAGGCCAGCCAACAACTCCAGAAGTTTTGGTATGACCAAAAGGCTGCACTGGTTGAGTTCCAACCAGGGCAGAAAGTCTGGGTTCTGGAGCCTGTGGCTCCCAGGGCACTCCAGGACAAATGGAGTGGCCCTTCCAGTGCTAGAGAGGAAGAGTCAGGTCACCTACCTGGTGGACCTGGGCACAAGCAGGAGCCCCAAGAGGGTGATCCATGTGAACCGCCTTAAGCTCTTCCATGACAGGGCTGATGTGAATCTGTTAATGGTAACAGATGAGGATCAGGAGGCAGAGAGTGAACCTCTCCCTGATCTTCTGTCATCAGACCCAAAAGATGGCACAGTAGATGGAGTGATCTACTCAGACACCCTCTCTGGCCAACAGCAGGCTGATTGTAGGAGAGTCCTACAACAGTTTCCTGAGCTTTTCTCCCTAACCCCTGGTCAGACACACCTGTGTACCCATGATGTGGACACAGGAGACAGCATGCCTGTCAAGAACAAAATCTTCAGACAGTCTGACCATGTTAAGGAAAGCATCAAGGTGGAAGTCCACAAGATGCTGGAATTGGGAGTAATTGAGCGCTCTGACAGCCCCTGGGCTAGCCCAGTGGTCTTAGTCCCCAAACCTCACACCACAGATGGAAAGAAAGAGATGAGGTTTTGTGTGGACTACAGAGGGCTCAATTCTGTCACCAAGACAGATGCCCATCCAATTCCAAGAGCTGATGAGCTCATTGATAAATTAGGTGCTGCCAAATTTCTAAGTACCTTTGACTTGACAGCAGGGTACTGGCAAATAAAAATGGCACCTGGAGCAAAAGAAAAGACAGCATTCTCCACACCTGATGGGCATTACCAGTTTACTGTTATGCCCTTTGGTTTAAAGAATGCCCCTGCCACCTTCCAAAGGTTGGTGAATCAAGTCCTTGCTGGCTTGGAGTCCTTTAGCACAGCTTATCTTGATGATATTGCTGTCTTTAGCTCCACCTGGCAGGATCACCTGATCCACCTGAGGAAGGTTTTGAAGGCTCTGCAATCTGCAGGCCTCTCTATCAAGGCATCCAAATGCCAGATAGGGCAGGGAACTGTGGTTTACTTGGGACACCTTGTAGGTGGAGGCCAAGTTCAGCCACTCCAACCCAAGATCCAGACTATTCTGGACTGGGTAGCTCCAAAAACCCAGACTCAAGTCAGGGCATTCCTTGGCTTGACTGGGTATTACAGGAGGTTTGTGAAGGGATATGGATCCATTGTGACAGCCCTCACTGAACTCACCTCCAAGAAAATGCCCAAGAAAGTGAACTGGACTGTGGACTGCCAACAGGCCTTTGACACCCTGAAACAAGCAATGTGCTCAGCACCAGTTCTAAAAGCTCCAGATTATTCTAAGCAGTTCATTGTGCAGACAGATGCCTCTGAACATGGGATAGGGGCAGTTTTGTCCCAAACAAATGATGATGGCCTTGACCAGCCTGTTGCTTTCATTAGCAGGAGGTTACTCCCCAGGGAGCAGCGTTGGAGTGCCATTGAGAGGGAGGCCTTTGCTGTGGTTTGGTCCCTGAAGAAGCTGAGACCATACCTCTTTGGGACTCACTTCCTAGTTCAAACTGACCACAGACCTCTCAAATGGCTGATGCAAATGAAAGGTGAAAATCCTAAACTGTTGAGGTGGTCCATCTCCCTACAGGGAATGGACTTTATAGTGGAACACAGACCTGGGACTGCCCATGCCAATGCAGATGGCCTTTCCAGGTTCTTCCACTTAGAAAATGAAGACTCTCTTGGGAAAGGTTAGTCTCATCCTCTTTCGTTTGGGGGGGGGTTGTGTAAGGAAATGCCTCCTTGGCATGGTTGCCCCCTGACTTTTTGCCTTTGCTGATGCTATGTTTACAATTGAAAGTGTGCTGAGGCCTGCTAACCAGGCCCCAGCACCAGTGTTCTTTCCCTAACCTGTACTTTTGTATCCACAATTGGCAGACCCTGGCATCCAGATAAGTCCCTTGTAACTGGTACTTCTAGTACCAAGGGCCCTGATGCCAAGGAAGGTCTCTAAGGGCTGCAGCATGTCTTATGCCACCCTGGAGACCTCTCACTCAGCACAGACACACTGCTACCAGCTTGTGTGTGCTAGTGAGGACAAAACGAGTAAGTCGACATGGCACTCCCCTCAGGGTGCCATGCCAGCCTCTCACTGCCTATGCAGTATAGGTAAGACACCCCTCTAGCAGGCCTTACAGCCCAAAGGCAGGGTGCACTATACCATAGGTGAGGGTACCAGTGCATGAGCATGGTACCCCTACAGTGTCTAAACAAAACCTTAGACATTGTAAGTGCAGGGTAGCCATGAGAGTATATGGTCTGGGAGTCTGTCAAACACGAACTCCACAGCACCATAATGGCTACACTGAAAACTGGGAAGTTTGGTATCAAACTTCTCAGCACAATAAATGCACACTGATGCCAGTGTACATTTTATTGTAAAATACACCACAGAGGGCACCTTAGAGGTGCCCCCTGAAACTTAACCGACTATCTGTGTAGGCTGACTAGTTTTAGCAGCCTGCCACAAACCGAGACATGTTGCTGGCCCCATGGGGAGAGTGCCTTTGTCACTCTGAGGCCAGTAACAAAGCCTGCACTGGGTGGAGATGCTAACACCTCCCCCAGGCAGGAGTTGTCACACCTGGCGGTGAGCCTCAAAGGCTCACCTCCTTTGTGCCAACCCAGCAGGACACTCCAGCTAGTGGAGTTGCCCGCCCCCTCCGGCCAGGCCCCACTTTTGGCGGCAAGGCCGGAGAAAATAATGAGAAAAACAAGGAGGAGTCACTGGCCAGTCAGGACAGCCCCTAAGGTGTCCTGAGCTGAGGTGACTCTAACTTTTAGAAATCCTCCATCTTGCAGATGGAGGATTCCCCCAATAGGGTTAGGATTGTGACCCCCTCCCCTTGGGAGAAGGCACAAAGAGGGTGTACCCACCCTCAGGGCTAGTAGCCATTGGCTACTAACCCCCCAGACCTAAACACGCCCTTAAATTTAGTATTTAAGGGCTACCCTGAACCCTAGAAAATTAGATTCCTGCAACTACAAGAAGAAGGACTGCCCAGCTGAAAACCCCTGCAGAGGAAGACCAGAAGACGACAACTGCCTTGGCTCCAGAAACTCACCGGCCTGTCTCCTGCCTTCCAAAGATCCTGCTCCAGCGACGCCTTCCGAAGGGACCAGCGACCTCGACATCCTCTGAGGACTGCCCCTACTTCGAAAAGACAAGAAACTCCCGAGGACAGCGGACCTGCTCCAAGAAAAGCTGCAACTTTGTTTCCAGCAACTTTAAAGATCCCTGCAAGCTCCCCGCAAGAAGCGTGAGACTTGCAACACTGCACCCGGCGACCCCGACTCGGCTGGTGGCGATCCAACACCTCAGGAGGGACCCCAGGACTACTCTGATACTGTGAGTACCAAAACCTGTCCCCCCTGAGCCCCCACAGCGCCGCCTGCAGAGGGAATCCCGAGGCTTCCCCTGACCGCGACTCTTTGAACCTAAAGTCCCGACACCTGGGAGAGACCCTGCACCCGCAGCCCCCAGGACCTGAAGGACCGGACTTTCACTGGAGAAGTGACCCCCAGGAGTCCCTCTCCCTTGCCCAAGTGGAGGTTTCCCCGAGGAATCCCCCCCTTGCCTGCCTGCAGCGCTGAAGAGATCCCGAGATCTCTCATAGACTAACATTGCGAACCCGACGCTTGTTTCTACACTGCACCCGGCCGCCCCCGCGCCGCTGAGGGTGAAATTTCTGTGTGGACTTGTGTCCCCCCCGGTGCCCTACAAAACCCCCCTGGTCTGCCCTCCGAAGACGCGGGTACTTACCTGCAAGCAGACCGGAACCGGGGCACCCCCTTCTCTCCATTCTAGCCTATGTGTTTTGGGCACCACTTTGAACTCTGCACCTGACCGGCCCTGAGCTGCTGGTGTGGTGACTTTGGGGTTGCTCTGAACCCCCAACGGTGGGCTACCTTGGACCAAGAACTGAGCCCTGTAAGTGTCTTACTTACCTGGTTAACCTAACAAATACTTACCTCCCCTAGGAACTGTGAAAATTGCACTAAGTGTCCACTTTTAAAACAGCTATTTGTCAATAACTTGAAAAGTATACATGCAATTTTTATGATTTAAAGTTCCTAAAGTACTTACCTGCATTACCTTTCAAATGAGATATTACATGTAGAATTTGAACCTGTGGTTCTTAAAATAAACTAAGAAAAGATATTTTTCTATACAAAACCTATTGGCTGGATTTGTCTCTGAGTGTGTGTACCTCATTTATTGTCTATGTGTATGTACAACAAATGCTTAACACTACTCCTTGGATAAGCCTACTGCTCGACCACACTACCACAAAATAGAGCATTAGTATTATCTATTTTTACCACTATTTTACCTCTAAGGGGAACCCTTGGACTCTGTGCATGCTATTCCTTACTTTGAAATAGCACATACAGAGCCAACTTCCTACATTGGTGGATCAGCGGTGGGGTACAAGACTTTGCATTTGCTGGACTACTCAGCCAATACCTGATCACACGACAAATTCCAAAATTGTCATTAGAAATTGATTTTTGCAATTTGAAAAGTTTTCTAAATTCTTAAAAGACCTGCTAGGGCCTTGTGTTAGATCCTGTTTAGCATTTCTTTTAGAGTTTAAAAGTTTGTAAAAGTTTGAATTAGATTCTAGAACCAGTTGTAGATTCTTAAAAAGTATTCCAACTTTTAGAAGCAAAATGTCTAGCACAGATGTGACTGTGGTGGAACTCGACACCACACCTTACCTCCATCTTAAGATGAGGGAGCTAAGGTCACTCTGTAAAATAAAGAAAATAACAATGGGCCCCAAACCTACCAAAATACAGCTCCAGGAGCTTTTGGCAGAGTTTGAAAAGGCCAACCCCTCTGAGGGTGGCAACTCAGAGGAAGAGGATAGTGACTTGGAGGACAATTCCCCCCTACCAGTCCTATCTAGGGAGAAAAGGGTCCCTCAAACCCTGACTCCAAAAATAATAGTCAGAGATGCTGGTTCCCTCACAGGAGAGACCAACACCTCTGAAATCACTGAGGATAGCCCCAGTGAAGAGGACATCCAGTTAGCCAGGATGGCCAAAAGATTGGCTTTGGAAAGACAGATCCTAGCCATAGAGAGGGAAAGACAAGAGATGGGCCTAGGACCCATCAATGGTGGCAGCAACATAAATAGGGTCAGAGATTCTCCTGACATGTTGAAAATCCCTAAAGGGATTGTAACTAAATATGAAGATGGTGATGACATCACCAAATGGTTCACAGCTTTTGAGAGGGCTTGTGTAACCAGAAAAGTGAACAGATCTCACTGGGGTGCTCTCCTTTGGGAAATGTTCACAGGAAAGTGTAGGGATAGACTCCTCACACTCTCTGGACAAGATGCAGAATCCTATGACCTCATGAAGGGTACCCTGATTGAGGGCTTTGGATTCTCCACTGAGGAGTACAGGATTAGGTTCAGGGGGGCTCAAAAATCCTCGAGCCAGACCTGGGTTGACTTTGTTGACTACTCAGTGAAAACACTAGATGGTTGGATTCAAGGCAGTGGTGTAAGTAATTATGATGGGCTGTACAATTTATTTGTGAAAGAACACCTGTTAAGTAATTGTTTCAATGATAAACTGCATCAGCATCTGGTAGACCTAGGACCAATTTCTCCCCAAGAATTGGGAAAGAAGGCGGACCATTGGGTCAAGACAAGGGTGTCCAAGACTTCAACAGGGGGTGACCAAAAGAAAGGGGTCACAAAGACTCCCCAGCAGAAGGGTGATGAGACAACCAAAACTAAAAATAGTAAAGAGTCTTCTACAGGCCCCCAAAAACCTGCACAGGAGGGTGGGCCCAGAGCCTCTTCACAAAACAATGGGTACAAGGGTAAAAACTTTGATCCCAAAAAGGCCTGGTGTCATAGCTGTAAACAGCATGGACACCAAACTGGAGACAAGGCCTGTCCCAAGAAAGGTTCCACTCCAAACTCCCATCCAGGTAACACTGGTATGGCTAGTCTCCAAGTGGGATCAACAGTGTGCCCAGAGCAAATCAGGGTCCACACTGAAGCTACTCTAGTTTCTGAGGGTGGGGTGGATTTAGCCACACTAGCTGTCTGGCCGCCTAACATGCAAAAATACAGACAGCAACTCTTAATTAATGGGACTAGAATAGAGGGCCTGAGGGATACAGGTGCCAGTGTCACCATGGTGACAGAGAAACTGGTTTCCCCTGGCCAATACCTGACTGGAAAAACTTACACAGTCACCAACGCTGACAATCAGAGAAAAGTACATCCCATGGCAATGGTTACTTTAGAATGGGGAGGGGTCAATGGCCTGAAACAGGTGGTGGTCTCCTCAAATATCCCAGTGGACTGTCTGCTTGGAAATGACCTGGAGTCCTCAGCATGGGCTGAGGTAGAACTAAAAACTCATGCAGCAATGCTGGGTATCCCTGAACTGGTGTGTGTGAAAACAAGAGCACAGTGCAAGGCACAGGGTGAACAAGTAGAGCTGGAGTCTGGAAGAATGGCCCAGCCTACCAAGAGAAAAGGAAAGTCAGTTGGGAAACCAACTGCAACACAGCAAAAGAAAGGGAACCTCTCTTCTCAGGAAGAAGTTCTGCCCTCTGAAGGAACTGAGCCTTTGGAGCTTGAACCTTATCAGGTTGAGCTCTTGGGCCCAGGGGGACCCTCAAGGGAAGAGCTGTGTAAGGGACAAGAAACCTGTCCCTCTCTTGAAGGCCTTAGGCAGCAAGCTGCTGAAGAGTCCAAAGGCAAGAAAAATGGAACACATAGGGTCTATTGGGAAGATGGGCTCCTGTACACTGAGGCCAGAGACCCCAAACCTGGTGCCACTAGGAGAGTGGTAGTGCCTCAGCTGTTCAGAGAGTTCATCCTAACATTGGCCCATGACATTCCCCTTGCTGGACATTTGGGACAAACCAAGACGTGGGAGAGGTTAGTCAACCACTTCTACTGGCCCAATATGTCCAACATGGTTAAGGAGTTTTGCCTCTCCTGCCCCACCTGTCAAGCCAGTGGTAAGACAGGTGGGCATCCAAAGGCCCCCCTCATTCCACTTCCTGTGGTGGGGGTGCCCTTTGAAAGAGTGGGTGTGGACATAGTTGGTCCACTAGAACCTCCCACAGCCTCAGGAAATATGTATATCCTGGTAGTAGTGGATCATGCTACCAGGTATCCTGAAGCTATTCCCCTTAGGTCGACTACTGCCCCTGCAGTAGCCAAGGCCCTCATTGGTATCTTTACCAGAGTGGGTTTCCCTAAGGAGGTGGTGTCTGACAGAGGTACCAACTTCATGTCAGCATACCTAAAGCACATGTGGAATGAGTGTGGAGTGACTTATAAATTCACTACACCATACCATCCACAAACTAATGGCTTGGTTGAGAGATTCAACAAGACATTAAAAGGCATGATCATGGGGCTCCCAGAAAAACTCAAAAGGAGATGGGATGTCCTCCTGCCATGTCTGCTTTTCGCTTACAGGGAGGTACCACAGAAGGGAGTAGGATTCTCACCCTTTGAACTTCTGTTTGGTCATCCTGTAAGGGGACCACTTGCCCTTGTTAAAGAAGGCTGGGAGAGACCTCTCCATGAGCCTAAACAGGACATAGTGGACTATGTACTTGGCCTTCGCTCTAGAATGGCAGAGTACATGGAAAAGGCAACCAAAAACCTTGAGGCCAGCCAACAACTCCAGAAGTTTTGGTATGACCAAAAGGCTGCACTGGTTGAGTTCCAACCAGGGCAGAAAGTCTGGGTTCTGGAGCCTGTGGCTCCCAGGGCACTCCAGGACAAATGGAGTGGCCCTTCCAGTGCTAGAGAGGAAGAGTCAGGTCACCTACCTGGTGGACCTGGGCACAAGCAGGAGCCCCAAGAGGGTGATCCATGTGAACCGCCTTAAGCTCTTCCATGACAGGGCTGATGTGAATCTGTTAATGGTAACAGATGAGGATCAGGAGGCAGAGAGTGAACCTCTCCCTGATCTTCTGTCATCAGACCCAAAAGATGGCACAGTAGATGGAGTGATCTACTCAGACACCCTCTCTGGCCAACAGCAGGCTGATTGTAGGAGAGTCCTACAACAGTTTCCTGAGCTTTTCTCCCTAACCCCTGGTCAGACACACCTGTGTACCCATGATGTGGACACAGGAGACAGCATGCCTGTCAAGAACAAAATCTTCAGACAGTCTGACCATGTTAAGGAAAGCATCAAGGTGGAAGTCCACAAGATGCTGGAATTGGGAGTAATTGAGCGCTCTGACAGCCCCTGGGCTAGCCCAGTGGTCTTAGTCCCCAAACCTCACACCACAGATGGAAAGAAAGAGATGAGGTTTTGTGTGGACTACAGAGGGCTCAATTCTGTCACCAAGACAGATGCCCATCCAATTCCAAGAGCTGATGAGCTCATTGATAAATTAGGTGCTGCCAAATTTCTAAGTACCTTTGACTTGACAGCAGGGTACTGGCAAATAAAAATGGCACCTGGAGCAAAAGAAAAGACAGCATTCTCCACACCTGATGGGCATTACCAGTTTACTGTTATGCCCTTTGGTTTAAAGAATGCCCCTGCCACCTTCCAAAGGTTGGTGAATCAAGTCCTTGCTGGCTTGGAGTCCTTTAGCACAGCTTATCTTGATGATATTGCTGTCTTTAGCTCCACCTGGCAGGATCACCTGATCCACCTGAGGAAGGTTTTGAAGGCTCTGCAATCTGCAGGCCTCTCTATCAAGGCATCCAAATGCCAGATAGGGCAGGGAACTGTGGTTTACTTGGGACACCTTGTAGGTGGAGGCCAAGTTCAGCCACTCCAACCCAAGATCCAGACTATTCTGGACTGGGTAGCTCCAAAAACCCAGACTCAAGTCAGGGCATTCCTTGGCTTGACTGGGTATTACAGGAGGTTTGTGAAGGGATATGGATCCATTGTGACAGCCCTCACTGAACTCACCTCCAAGAAAATGCCCAAGAAAGTGAACTGGACTGTGGACTGCCAACAGGCCTTTGACACCCTGAAACAAGCAATGTGCTCAGCACCAGTTCTAAAAGCTCCAGATTATTCTAAGCAGTTCATTGTGCAGACAGATGCCTCTGAACATGGGATAGGGGCAGTTTTGTCCCAAACAAATGATGATGGCCTTGACCAGCCTGTTGCTTTCATTAGCAGGAGGTTACTCCCCAGGGAGCAGCGTTGGAGTGCCATTGAGAGGGAGGCCTTTGCTGTGGTTTGGTCCCTGAAGAAGCTGAGACCATACCTCTTTGGGACTCACTTCCTAGTTCAAACTGACCACAGACCTCTCAAATGGCTGATGCAAATGAAAGGTGAAAATCCTAAACTGTTGAGGTGGTCCATCTCCCTACAGGGAATGGACTTTATAGTGGAACACAGACCTGGGACTGCCCATGCCAATGCAGATGGCCTTTCCAGGTTCTTCCACTTAGAAAATGAAGACTCTCTTGGGAAAGGTTAGTCTCATCCTCTTTCGTTTGGGGGGGGGTTGTGTAAGGAAATGCCTCCTTGGCATGGTTGCCCCCTGACTTTTTGCCTTTGCTGATGCTATGTTTACAATTGAAAGTGTGCTGAGGCCTGCTAACCAGGCCCCAGCACCAGTGTTCTTTCCCTAACCTGTACTTTTGTATCCACAATTGGCAGACCCTGGCATCCAGATAAGTCCCTTGTAACTGGTACTTCTAGTACCAAGGGCCCTGATGCCAAGGAAGGTCTCTAAGGGCTGCAGCATGTCTTATGCCACCCTGGAGACCTCTCACTCAGCACAGACACACTGCTACCAGCTTGTGTGTGCTAGTGAGGACAAAACGAGTAAGTCGACATGGCACTCCCCTCAGGGTGCCATGCCAGCCTCTCACTGCCTATGCAGTATAGGTAAGACACCCCTCTAGCAGGCCTTACAGCCCAAAGGCAGGGTGCACTATACCATAGGTGAGGGTACCAGTGCATGAGCATGGTACCCCTACAGTGTCTAAACAAAACCTTAGACATTGTAAGTGCAGGGTAGCCATGAGAGTATATGGTCTGGGAGTCTGTCAAACACGAACTCCACAGCACCATAATGGCTACACTGAAAACTGGGAAGTTTGGTATCAAACTTCTCAGCACAATAAATGCACACTGATGCCAGTGTACATTTTATTGTAAAATACACCACAGAGGGCACCTTAGAGGTGCCCCCTGAAACTTAACCGACTATCTGTGTAGGCTGACTAGTTTTAGCAGCCTGCCACAAACCGAGACATGTTGCTGGCCCCATGGGGAGAGTGCCTTTGTCACTCTGAGGCCAGTAACAAAGCCTGCACTGGGTGGAGATGCTAACACCTCCCCCAGGCAGGAGTTGTCACACCTGGCGGTGAGCCTCAAAGGCTCACCTCCTTTGTGCCAACCCAGCAGGACACTCCAGCTAGTGGAGTTGCCCGCCCCCTCCGGCCAGGCCCCACTTTTGGCGGCAAGGCCGGAGAAAATAATGAGAAAAACAAGGAGGAGTCACTGGCCAGTCAGGACAGCCCCTAAGGTGTCCTGAGCTGAGGTGACTCTAACTTTTAGAAATCCTCCATCTTGCAGATGGAGGATTCCCCCAATAGGGTTAGGATTGTGACCCCCTCCCCTTGGGAGAAGGCACAAAGAGGGTGTACCCACCCTCAGGGCTAGTAGCCATTGGCTACTAACCCCCCAGACCTAAACACGCCCTTAAATTTAGTATTTAAGGGCTACCCTGAACCCTAGAAAATTAGATTCCTGCAACTACAAGAAGAAGGACTGCCCAGCTGAAAACCCCTGCAGAGGAAGACCAGAAGACGACAACTGCCTTGGCTCCAGAAACTCACCGGCCTGTCTCCTGCCTTCCAAAGATCCTGCTCCAGCGACGCCTTCCGAAGGGACCAGCGACCTCGACATCCTCTGAGGACTGCCCCTACTTCGAAAAGACAAGAAACTCCCGAGGACAGCGGACCTGCTCCAAGAAAAGCTGCAACTTTGTTTCCAGCAACTTTAAAGATCCCTGCAAGCTCCCCGCAAGAAGCGTGAGACTTGCAACACTGCACCCGGCGACCCCGACTCGGCTGGTGGCGATCCAACACCTCAGGAGGGACCCCAGGACTACTCTGATACTGTGAGTACCAAAACCTGTCCCCCCTGAGCCCCCACAGCGCCGCCTGCAGAGGGAATCCCGAGGCTTCCCCTGACCGCGACTCTTTGAACCTAAAGTCCCGACACCTGGGAGAGACCCTGCACCCGCAGCCCCCAGGACCTGAAGGACCGGACTTTCACTGGAGAAGTGACCCCCAGGAGTCCCTCTCCCTTGCCCAAGTGGAGGTTTCCCCGAGGAATCCCCCCCTTGCCTGCCTGCAGCGCTGAAGAGATCCCGAGATCTCTCATAGACTAACATTGCGAACCCGACGCTTGTTTCTACACTGCACCCGGCCGCCCCCGCGCCGCTGAGGGTGAAATTTCTGTGTGGACTTGTGTCCCCCCCGGTGCCCTACAAAACCCCCCTGGTCTGCCCTCCGAAGACGCGGGTACTTACCTGCAAGCAGACCGGAACCGGGGCACCCCCTTCTCTCCATTCTAGCCTATGTGTTTTGGGCACCACTTTGAACTCTGCACCTGACCGGCCCTGAGCTGCTGGTGTGGTGACTTTGGGGTTGCTCTGAACCCCCAACGGTGGGCTACCTTGGACCAAGAACTGAGCCCTGTAAGTGTCTTACTTACCTGGTTAACCTAACAAATACTTACCTCCCCTAGGAACTGTGAAAATTGCACTAAGTGTCCACTTTTAAAACAGCTATTTGTCAATAACTTGAAAAGTATACATGCAATTTTTATGATTTAAAGTTCCTAAAGTACTTACCTGCAATACCTTTCAAATGAGATATTACATGTAGAATTTGAACCTGTGGTTCTTAAAATAAACTAAGAAAAGATATTTTTCTATACAAAACCTATTGGCTGGATTTGTCTCTGAGTGTGTGTACCTCATTTATTGTCTATGTGTATGTACAACAAATGCTTAACACTACTCCTTGGATAAGCCTACTGCTCGACCACACTACCACAAAATAGAGCATTAGTATTATCTATTTTTACCACTATTTTACCTCTAAGGGGAACCCTTGGACTCTGTGCATGCTATTCCTTACTTTGAAATAGCACATACAGAGCCAACTTCCTACATATGGCAAACGATTTTATTTTTTAAAGTATTGCGAAATCACAGATACATATAACATCAAGGCCTCTGTTAGCGTTAGCTTTAACATTTCAGGGTGTAATATGTTGATTTGGCTTCAACCGGGTCTTCGTTAAGAGAGAAAAACAGTGGCTCCACCATGCACATTAACGAAAATGTATGCATGTGTGTAAATCAATAAATAAGGAATTTTATCTGTAGCGGGAGGATCAGGACATACAAATTTTAGATATCCTTTTCAAGGGGGATAAAGATATTGGAGCAAAGTTCTCAAGATAGTTCTGCCTGTATTCATATGTGAGACATTTTCAGTTGAAAAGTCAAATTATTGAGTAGAGTGACTATTTCCGAATTTTATATTTGAGCCCTGAATAAGTGATTACTCATGAAACATGTATTGGCTGTTATAAATTACTTTGTATGAGACATCATGGTTGTAATGTATTATTTTGTATGAAAAATCTTGTCATATTGGACATTCATCTGGGACAATGAAAAGACATATCTTGTATTAAACATTCATCCATGACAATAAAAAGATATTTCTATCAAATATTCACAGTTGAAGGACTTTATATTGTCTCTCAGATATCAGTTACATCTTGTTGTTGATAAAAAGTTTGATGATGATGCAATTACCTTAATGAGCCTGGTTTCTGTATATAGCAAGTATGGGGATAGATAAAGGTCAAAGGTGGGACTGCTACCTTCTAACTGCAATTCACGGCTATGACAGTAGGTATTGCAAGGGGGTAACTGCAGCAACATTTCTTGTGTATGTGATGTAAAAGAGCATATAGCTGTTAACCATAGTACACCATCCTTAAAATGCCATGTTTATAAATAGGCTCTTCATTTGAAGTATCAACACAGCAAGGGGACAGAGGTACCAACGGGCATATTTACAAGTCCCTAGTACCTTCCTGCGTCACATTAGTGTCATTTTTTTAACGCTATTGTGGTGTTAGGAAGGCTTTTTTGTCACATCGTACTTACAAGCATAGCACCACTTTGCGCCACATTATGCCTGCTCCAGGCATAATGTGTGCAAGGGGAGTGTTCCGGCGCTAGGAGGCCTGCAAAAATGGCACAGTGAAATCTACAAAATTTCACTGTGCCATTTTCTGCGTCATGTTTAACGCCTGCTCAAAGCAGCCGTTAAAATGACGCACCCATAGAAACCTACGGACCCTCTTGCACTTTGCTGCACTAGCGTAAAAATATTTGACACTAGTGCAGCAAAATGCCACAATAGCGTAAAAGGACGCTTTTGTCCTAACAACCACCGTGGTGCACCATATTGTAAATACAGCACACCCACGGTGTCGTTAGGTGGGGCAGGGGGGACGCAAGAACACTGGTGTCTCAGCACTGATGCGCCAGTTTCTTGTAAATATGCCCCCAGGTGCGTAAACTGTCCGGGAGCCAGGGTACGCAGTCAGAGCTTGTTGGTCACAACCAAAGACCCTGAATAGCCCGGCAAGTGTAGAGAGGTACCGGGCGCAAGACCTGTCCAGAAGCATTGACACTCACCTTTTATGGTGCATGGGCACTGAGTGGCTTTAGTGATGTGATTGACACATATAAGAAGTTCTGTTGGGCTGGAGGGGCCGCAAGATCAAACACTGAATGTATAATAAAACTATGTGATTATGTTCATTACTGTATTTTCATTCATATATAGAGTTAGCGTACTTCAAAGTTTCATGCACCTGAAAACTATAAATTAGCACTGCAGAATTGGACATAGCAAAAGTATTTCCCTGAGTCATCCAGTGTTACTACTTGGAAGGACAATCCTGTAAGTCAGTCCTCACTGCATATAACCATCTTCTGGTTTCAGCGCAAGGAATTGCATTGCTGATCCCGGAACCTGTCATAAATGCCACCGTGGCCCAAAACGTTTTACTCTCAATTGAATATTCATGCGAAGGAAAACCAGCCATCACCTGGCAGTATGTGTCGCAACGAGGAATTCAAAACATTATCTTCTGGAAAGGTGGATTTTACGTGAATGTTTCAAAAGGATACGAGAACAGAGTGCACCACCACGAGAACGGCTCAATTGAACTTACGAGCGTCGGAATAGAGGACAATGGCTTCTACACCGTCATTGTGACTGAAGATGCCGGGGCTTACACACACGCCACCATTGTGCTGAACATCAAAGGTATGTATGCATATATTTATTTATTGGGACAATACTGTTGCAATCAGGGAGGGCTCTAAAGCGGTGCGGTCGGTGCAGCTGCACCTGGTGCGGACCTTGGGTGGGGGCTGTTAGAAATAATACAGGTTTAAGAGCACATCCTGCAGAGTTCCTTGTATTTCCAGCAGTTTAGAGGCAACAATTAAAATGTCAAGATATCACTGGAGATTCTTACACCTTGTAATCCCCATTGCATCGTGGAACATTACCTATAGCCTGAATTGTACACGTATAATTCGTTGTCTCTTTAATGGATGTGTGATGCAAAGTGCCCTGACGCCCTACACTGGTATGAGTAGTGCTATACAACAAATGAAATGCATGTGAGAGAGGACCTATAGAGAGAATGGGGCACTGTTGGAGGGTAGTAGTGAGGGTATCTGGGAAGAAAGAGGTCATGAGGGGGCGTGCCAAAAAAGATTGTCGCACTGGGCTCCATCTGCACTACAGACGGCCCTGGTTACAATACATGTATCATTGGCTTCAGAGAGCTAGAGTAGCCTACAGTGTACAGATGAATGAAGAGAAAAGCAAGAAAGGTGTGGTCCGATAGGATGGACGGAGCTCATATTCAGTGTACTTCCATTCAGTCTTGATCTGAGGTGAGTTCTGTTAGGATGTAAGCCGGAATAGTTCACTTTTAAAGAGTTTCATGAATTGTAAGTGAAAGGGTTCTAATCTCAAGGAAGCTTGAGGACATTCCACAGTCTAGACCCTAGAGTGCCAGGAATATGTCTCCCTAGAATGACTGTTGATGTATTTGGTGGGCAGAAGATGATGAGAGGGTTCTGGCTATAGGGGTTAATTTTTTAATATATTCTGTTTTTTTGCTCAGTAGCCCTTAAGGATGCTGCAGAGAACCTTGAGTTTGTTGGTGGAAGATGGTGGAGATCCTTCATGACACGCTCGATGTGGGCGTTTACGTGGCTGGCTGCTTGGTTTGGTGGCCCTTGTAGTCTAGAAATGAGTTTCACGAGGAGGTCCTTGTACAAGAGGCTGAATCAGTGCAAACGTGCCATGACAAGGGCTCTTGTCAGCTATACCAAGTGAATGGAATGGAGTTCTGGGAGGACTTGGCAGAGTAGGGAGAGCTGGAGGTCAAGACCTTTGACTACAGTGTTGACCTGGGGGGCGAGCAACGGTTCAGAATCAAGGTAGCTTGACGTGCCCCTTTGAATACATCTTGTTGTGTTAAAATCAGTCCTTTCTTCTTCATCTCTTCCAGAGATCTCTTATGAAGATGTATATTTCACAGTCATATCCGTTGCATATCTTGTGGCAGCGACGGTCCTTGTGAGCTGCTTTATCCGGTTTTCAGATAATTGTGTGTATTTATTAAGGAAAAGAAATGCAACTCTACAAGGTAGGTTTTTTATTTCAAAATTCAGAATTGCTGCGTCCAGGGTTCCATGAATATGTTTTTAGCATCTGATGAGTTCGGACAAATAGAAGCACTGTCTAGACACAAGTGACACAAGTGATTGGTAAATTGATGTGACGGAAGGCTAATTCTAACAGGTAGATGCACCTACAAGGAATTGTCCCGTTAGAAGAAGAGAAGTTTGTTAAAGAAAATTAGGAACTGAAAACGTTTAGAGAGCAAGAGCATTAATGAATGCATGAGTAGCCCATGCCTGGCTTGTGGGCCTATGCAGGGATACCATTTTTATTAAGAGCGCACATGGAAAAGTGCCGTCTGTATGCTTAGGCAAAAGCCTCTGCCAATCATTGTGTTACTTTTAAAAGCAGGTCTTTGAGGGAACGCTAGTGTCCCTCCTTGTGACCGGACTGACATTGTGTTGGGTTTGCCAGGATGTGGCACACACTGCTTGTCTCCAGGCACCTGTGCTATTTGGCCTATAAATGTAGCTAAACCTACATACACCGTGCCTGGAAGGCATTGAACTTTCACCTCAGATGAATTTACCTGGAAGCAGTAATATCCCATTTCAAATGATATTGTTTAAAAGGTTAGCAGGCAAACATTATTTTAGTCACTCGGTCTTTTCTTTACCTTGGCCAGGGAAATATTGAATTAGGCTTTCTGATGTCTAACTTATTACCCAGAGAAAGCTTCCCAGTGAGGTGAAGGATCTAGGATAATCCATTGAGTTGGAAATTAGTAATGGGGGAGAGACATGGTGTCTCACTGGTCCCGGACACACCACTGGCCTCAGTCACAGGATATGATTTGTGCCCCTCTACCTCCTAGTTGACAGATGACCTTTCCTCTGATGTAGCAGGGGAGTGAAATAGATGGTGGCCAGTGTGGCTTCTTCCAGAGCACGGACCATGATGAAACAGAGTAACGAGAAGGTGAATGATGTGCCAGCTCTGTGGTCAACAGTGAGGTTCTGCATCCAGGCGGATAAGGGTCATTGACAGCTGTGGTGGATGGTCATTGCATGCAGGGAGGTGCATGGGTTTGTTATCACTAGGAGACCTAGATTGCTTATTTGCCAAATACTGTTAGTGCCAGGCTATTGGAGAGGGGCTATCGAGGGCATCAAGTGGTGTGCATGGTCCCTACCGACTCTGTTATCAATTAGAAAAGGGGAAGCCAAGTGGAGAGAAACTAAATATTATGGAGCTTGTGGTAGAAAGATTTGTTCTTTCCGTAGACCTGGAGGGATAGAATGTGAGAGGACAGGTTACTGGGGTGCCCACCTGCAGCGGCTCAGGTCACCTACATATCAACATTGTTTTACATGTATCTTAACTAACATTCGACTACCAACTGTAACCCAAAGAGGACTTTAATCATCAGTAAAAGGTTAATGCAGAGAGCAAACCTTTCATAATCTGACAGATAGCTGATTTAACTATGGCTAAAATTAAAACCACATATCTTCATTAGTTTACCAGCTAAAAGAGGTCCTACCTGTGCTGTGGAAGCAGCACAAATGAGTCACAGTTTAGCTGTAACACACAGCAACTGCTGATTGGGGACAAATGGTTGGCATAAGCATAATTTTGGTGTGGGTGGGTAACCTTTTTGCTGTTGAGTGTTTCTTCTTACATATTAGCCAAGAGCCTTTATATTAAGAACCTCCAGTGGCTCCTGGAATGTTGAGTTATCATGAACCTACTATCTCTTGCAACTATGTAAACAAAAAAAATACATTTAATTGAGAGGATAGTACCTCTAAGAATTCATTCCGCTCTTCATGGACCATACCACTACACCCGGGATATGTAGACAACTCAAATGTCAAAGCCAGATTGGGCTCCATGTGACTTTAGTTGAAACCATCTTTAGTATTGTGAACTTTTCCCGGGGGCCGAAGAGTCATAACATTTGCACAATCGCTACCACCTCAGCAGACCGATCTCATTCTGTGTTCTCCATATAATGTGTCACTGGACACCAGGTACCCACCAGCACCTGAGGTAGTGACTGAACTCTATGTATGGCCCATCTGACGCTTCCATGGGCTGTGAGTTTTTGGGGTGCTTGACAACTTCTTGTTGTCATTAGCTTGTATGGCCAGAAGGAAATGCATGGGTTTAGCTCATCTATATCTATGCCCATCCATTCCTTCGCCGCCTTGGATTCAGGCACTTTCTGCGTCTGCTCCGTCATGTGACCTCCAAGAGGTTCACCACAGTAAGTACATGATTAGAAGGGGCGTGCAAAAGCACATATCTTTTCTGCAGTAAACGTTGTGGCGTTTTCTTCAATACTTCTTAAGAAAGTAACCCTTTGCAAAGAGTTGTGAAGTTTTAGAAGCAAGATAAAATTCTGCAGCAATAGATAATGCAGAAAAAGTAGGAAAAAGGTTGCTTGCTTGGCCAGAATTCCCTCAAAATATTATTGTGAGCGAAAGTCTTCTTTAAGCAAAGGTTTATGAAGTTTATAAAACTTTACAATTTTCAGGCGTTTAGTATGTAAACTAAGCAAGGCTTTGCGGGTGAAATGTAAATTTGGACCTCACTTCCTGAGCACAGAGCTGCTTTGAAACTTCTATATTGTATTTGCTAATCAGCTCTAATGAACAGCAGATCTGTCTAATGTTTTCAGTGAGCTTATATGAATTGTGGAATATTTATTGCACCTAAGTTACATCTATTTTCACTGCTTCCCTTCATGTTCAGCTAACAAAATAGAAGAAACAGAACTGGAAACCATGGTGGTGGGAGGATGAACAAATGCATCCAGTCATCCTAACAGAGAACCGCATGCTATCCCACTCTCCAGCATGGAACACTGAACAACAGAATGAACAAGCCTGCTACACAACAACTCTGCTCATGGAGATCCATATCCAGTGTCAAGTACCAATTAGTTTTTTTGTACATAAAATTGCATTGGGGTTACTATTGGCCTCAAGCAACATCAATAGAAAAGAAGTGAAAAACAGGATTCATGTAAAATATAGTGAGGAGACAAAACTGTATGAAAAGATTGTCATTCTGAAATGCTGGAAGAAAAATGACAGCACTATACAGAATGGAATGAATAACAAAGAAAAAAATAAAAGAAAATAAACAGTGAGAGTAAATGGTATTATATTATGTTATGTTTTTTTACTAGCATTTATAAAGCGCGGATACACCAATTGGTTTCTTGGCACGAGAGTAACAGAAACATTACATACTTCTCACACTTTCCGCCATATACTGATTTAAACAGCCATATTTTTAGAAATTGTATAAATCTAGAGTAACAGGAGGTCGCCCTAATATTAAGTGGAAAGGAGTTCCAAATGGGGGGCGAGTACAGAAAATATGAAGCCCCCCAGTCTCATCGTTTTAAAGGCAGAAATAGTAAGAAGGTTCAAGCTGGTGGATCTCAATTTATGAGTGGTATGTAATTCTGGCTGCGGGCTAAGATAAAAGCTGGGCTGCTTCCATAAAGAGGTTTGAAAATGATGAACCCAGTCTTAAATATAGTTCTCTGTTTTACCGGCAGCCAGTGTAGTTTCATCTTCAGGGGGTGATGTGGCACTTTCTTGGCAGTTGGTAGATTAGTCTGGCTGGTTGATTTTGTGCTAGTTGTAGTCTATGGTTAAGACCCTCAGGAAGGCCCAGGTACAGCAAGTTTGCATAGTCTATCCTCGAGATGACTAATTTGATGATAACCTGAAAAAGAGCTTCAAAGGTAAGAAATGTACCTAGCCTTCTAATTTTACAGAGCTGTACGAAACGGGACGAAATCACTGCCAATAGTTGGGCTTTCATAGGCAGGTTTCTATCAGTCAGAACTCCGAGACTCTTAACTGAACTCTTAGGCGGGGTGTCGTACGCATTGCAGCTGGCCAGAATATGGGGTTCCACAAGTCATGCTTGCTGCTGGTTATGATGATCTCTGACTTGATGGAGTTTAATTTGAGTTGATTACTATTCATCCAATCCTGGATGAATAACATTATATTTTGGAAGGTCACTTTAGATTCTGGTGAGTTCTCGATAGCAAAAATCAATTTAAATTGGTGTGTATTAAGAGTTAGATTCCCAAAGAAATTTGTAAATTTTTGCCCCTGAGACATAGGTCAAAGTTTTACTCATGTTTTGGGATTTACAAAATTCCAAAGAGTCTGTTCAGAAACTTATGAAAGTCATAGGTTTCCATGAGTAATCCCAATTCCCCTAAAGATAATGATGCACATTGACCATGCAAAGAAAATCGGTTTATTTCTGATTAGAGGAAATGTTTATTTGAACATTCTTTCCTCCCATATGGAAATCTTATTTCTATGTGCAAAAAAATCCTTTCCCTTTATCCTTCACAGTCGAAAATATGAGAGTATTCGGGGCACTTTGCCACCATAAATTCACCCTCATTTTTTATTTTTTATATTCACTACTAATTAATGTGTCTGTATATACACCAAAGGAGGACGTTTTACGTGTGGTTAGTATGCCCAAAGGTCACTTCTGTGACCTTGCCCTTGTAACACCAATTTTCACACCATTTAACCAGAGGCATGTGTAGGAAAAATGTGGTCACCTGGCTGATTTTTCTCAGATGAAAGCGAATTACTGTAACAGATCTTGAGATCTATAGGAAGACAGTTATACTTTGATCACCAGACCAAACCATGGTATCATCCATCTGCAACTTTGCCCGGGACTAGAAGATAGAATAGGCCTCTACACAGATGATCCTGGTGACTGCAGTAACTTAATTACACAGTTCAAGTGAAAATGATATGAAGATTTAAGGAAATTTGACGAGTGGCCATGAAGCAGCGTCTAATACTCAAATCATCCATTTTAAAAGAGTACAGTGAGAGATGTGAAACATGCAGGAGCTTTACAATGTGGGGTGTTTGCATATTGGAGATCATCACGCCATGACGTAATATTTTCAAGCATCTCTAAGTTTCTGAACTATGTAGAAGAGGCAGGAAGACTTCCAGTGAATGCTCCGGGTTCATATAGTGAGGGGTTACTATCAGAAATAGAAGGTTTTGTTGCTATTGTACATTAACATTGGCAAGAGCACATCAAGAGTATTATGTTCGAATTGAGTCCACAAGTGACGTAGGATAAGGACAGACTGAAGACAGTCCAACCTACCGCAACTAAGATAGTTCAAGGCATGTGCCAGAAAAAAGTCATAAATGTGAATTTGACATATCCAAACTAGGCAGCGCAGAAGGTAGATGTAGATGAAGGTGCCTTCTGGAGGGAGGTGCTGGAGTTAATGTAACAAACAAAATTATTCGACTTAAGAAAGTCGCGAGTTAGAGAACATCTGGTTAACATTCTGTGAGGTATCCAGATGTGGGTAGAGTGCATAGATTAGAAGAAGAAAGGGGCCATCAATTAAATTTGCCCATTTCCAGCTTGTGGTAGCACACAGAAGCTTATTTTTAGTCTAAAGCTTTGTTATGTCAGCCCTACAATTCTTACTGACATTTTTCACTCACAGGCTGGGTGAAGTTTGTTTTCTTTGCATTGCAGCACATTTAATTATTCTGTATTTGACACTTTATATTATGAATGTTGCTGTGCCAAGTGAAGAGTTTGCTCAAAGTACTATGATCTAGCACAGACAAGACTTTGATAACTATCTGATTGGACCTGCTATTTCAAAAGTATCTGTGTACGGCAAAAATAGAGCACCCCTCTTTATCTCGACATCCCACTTCTGCAACAGCCACGCGGTAACGTGCCTTCTGCTGAGCAATGGGGAGATTCCTTACACTGTGAATGATTGTTAGAATTATCCATTGGGTGATGGTTGAAACGAGTCATTCAATCTAGCAATGAACAGCCTCAGGATGCCCCTCTGTATACAACATATGAGCTCTGTGAGAAAGCTAAAGCTGTCTCTGGCTGACCCATGAAACACTTGAACAGACACCATAGAAAAATAATATCATGAGATCCAAGAGGCAGTGTCTAGGGTATCACACCAGCCATGGAGCAGGGCGGACTCAGTTTCTGGCAGCAGGGTCATTCTAAAGATTTTGTGGGCCCACGCAAGACATATGTTGGGGGCCCTGTTTGGAACAACACTCACATGTATTACACATTTCCTGCACATTCAAACCCACATAATTCCACACTATCGGACATCTGTCTAAGAACCTACTGCAGTGTTTTTAAAAAACGGGCTCGGAGGCATGTGCTGGACGTCAAAGGAAAGATGACTGCTTCTTCCGGGCTTGGTGCGTTGATGTGACGGGGAAGCAGCAGGTATTTGTAACAGAGGTGGACCTAATAGTTGAAAATCGGACTGGAAGTGCGAGAGGGTCTTATCGTGGGGCATATTTTGCTAGAAGCACAGTACCACATCGTCAACAGTGACCTGGGGGCGACTAACAGAGATGAAACACAAATTAAGTGAGGATGGAAGCTAGGGTTTACGATAATGTATGTAATGATGAGCTTTGCCTTACATGGATTGAGGTTCGTGAAGTTGGTGGGCATCCAGTAGCGTGTCAGATATAGTCTTCAACTAAAGATGGTCAAGGAGAGAGGTGCTCCAGTGAATAAGCCAGTCCAAATGTCAACTGGGTGTCATCTGCACACATGCAGAGATGTGACCTATAAACACTGAAAAGTTTGGGGAAATAGTACATCTAAATATTGAGCAAAAGGGGCAACAGAATACATCTTTGTGACACATCACAACCGAGAACTTTAGGATTGGAATGAATAAGGTACAGGGCTACAGATTGTTGGCCACCAGAGCCAGTATTATCCATTTCAATGCGTTATTCCTATATGAGAGAGCCTAAAGGCAAGCATGACTTGGCTAACGGTGTCAAAGGCCATGGAGAGATTAAGTAAGATCACGGCCCCTCCAACTCCGCCACCATCAAGCATCCCACAAAGATCATCATTTACTCACACTATCACCAGGTCCATGCTTCTACTGGCCGGAAACCGACATTGTAAGAAAATTTGTGTTTATAAAGCACATTAAACCAAAAAGGCATCAAAGTGCTAGAAACCAGGTCGCAGAAGAGAAGACAAAAGAAGAAAGGCACACAGAAGCGAGGGTAAGCCAGACCAACCATTATGCTGCAGAGAACATCCACGTTTTCACCAGACTCTGAAAAATCATATAGGAGTCCGTTCCTCCGATGACATCAGGCAGCTTGTTCCATAGCCTGGCAGCAGATACTGTGATGGCTCTGTAAAATGGGCTACTGGTTGAAGGTATTAAAACACTAATCAACAGCAAACACAGTTCTCTGTGTACAGACAGCAGCTACTGTAGAGGTTCTGTAAAATGGGTAACTGATTGAGGGGGTTGTAATGTACTCAAACAGCAACCACAGTTCTCTGTTAGGATGAAGTCACAAGCAAACCGCAAATTAAAGTGTGCTCAACCTTCTGGTCGCTTGGCGCAGAGCAGTCAAGCTTAACATAGAGGCAATGTGTGAAATATTTATGCAGCACTTCAAACTGTAATAAAGTGAAACACAACACAAGAAAACTCTCATAACAATTAAGAAAAATGGTGTAAAATGTAATAAATAATTTATGACCAGAGTGACAGTCAGTCTCGTATAATTACGCCACTTGGTAGTTTAGCGTTGAGAAGGTGCTCCCTGGCTCTCTGCACTGCTGTAAATAGGCCAGGGGTGGAACCTGGTGGAGAAAACAAGCATTGGATGGAGGGATGGAGGAGAAATGGCTCACCTTCACCTGAAGAGATTCCTGAGAACCGCCTGGCCCACTGCTACCTCTCCGTGAGAGAGGGATTCCAAGCAGCAGTGCTTAGTGAAGGTATGACAGATCTTCCACGTTGCTGCCCTACAAATGTCTTGTAGTGGCACTCCCGCAAACAGTGCAGCTGACGATGAGACTTTTCTCGTCGAGTGAGCACGCACAGATGACTGCAAAGGGGACGCGCTGAAACATTTCTGATTGGGCAGGAGCCCTTTAAACCTTCTCATAGCGCGCCCGCTGCTCGGGACGCGCTGAAACATTTCTGATTGGGCAGGAGCCCTTTAAACTTTCTCATATCGCGCCCGCTGCTCGGGACGCGCTGAAACATTTCTGATTGGGCAGGAGCCCTTTAAACTTCTTTCGCCCGGGCCAAGGGTGGGCCCATCCTGCGCCCATCAGCGGCCGACAGAGGCTGGGCTGGGCCACCCCCCTGACATCTATCACCCAAGTAGGCCACATTGGACTTAGCCCCATTTGCTATTGACAACTCTGTGACCCCAGTCAGCTGCTCTACTAAATCTGACACCTTATCGTTCAACCTTGCACCAACACCAACATCAGATGGGCAAAAGGAAAGCAATAGAGGCAGGGGCCGGGGTCGTGCTAAAAGCCAAGCGAAAAAGGCATAAGCATGCAGCTAGCAACTGCGTCATGGATAGAATCGACTCTCTCCTGGGCGAATGCAATGGAATACTAACTAGCCCCCAGGGAAATATTTCTATTGAAACTGGGGGGGGGGGGGCACTTCAATTAACAGGAAGGATGGTCCCATGAAAATCACTGAGATTTTCGTGAAACGTGGACAACAAGTCATTGACACTACAGGGCTGGGCGAGAGTAGGAACGTTATCACCCATACCACCCCCTCTCTAGAAGAAGACCTACCACTTGCCACCAATGATTCCATCCAGCTCAGTAACCGTTTTAATCCCTTAACCGACATCCCTGAATCACACGACGACATCAACCCAGACACCCTGGCAGATGTGCCAGCAGCCACCAATACGCATTTTCCTCATGTAACCCCACAGCATATTGAATGCATACAAGCTCTAAGGAAGGAAGTCACAGAACTCAAGCATATGGTTAACTCCTTAATTGCAATAGTAAAACAGCTAACACACGCAAATAACACGGCCACCACAAACCTTGCCCAAAACCCAATCCTATCAGGCATCATAACAAACCCGCCCAACTTCTCAGCTTCTAGCCACGTCGGCCCTCACCCTATCGGAGATAAGACCTTGAACTCTTACCAGACACCCTTTTTCCACAATTCAGGCATAGGAAACTCACTAGACATCTATCATAAAACCCCCAAACCCATAAGCAACACTGCCTCAAAATACTGTGCACAACCTGCCACTGATCAGTCCCATTTAGGTAATATAGTTCTAATGGTTAACGTTCCCAAGTTAACCACATTGACACGCAAGGAAGGGGCAGACTCTATCAAAAACAAGGCAATCCATTGGATTTGCCATGTTAGAGGCTGCCGATCCATAATATGCGAGGACCTAATGAATGTAGTACGACGGCCAGACCCGGGAACTCACTTTGATATCCTAAAACTGACACTCAAGAACAGGACCATGGTGAACAATCTGGTGGCCCTAGACGCAAGAACAAGCCCACCAGCACACTCATGCATCCAGTTTAAATACCCCAGGCCACCTACGCTCCACGAGGAGTGTTCGAGTTACCACCCAGCAGAACATGTATCCTCTCTTGGTAAATATGATTGACTCACAGCCTCACCTAAAATCTATGTAGGCAAACCTTGCAACCTTCTAACATCTATCACCCCCAGCTCCTCCTTTTACCCCACCACTGTTTGTCCATGTATTCTCTCCCCTACCCATGACACTAAGACCACTTCCAGTCCACTGAACAATCATGACAACGATGCTCCTTCCATCTTGCAGGCACATTGCCCACCAAACCAAGTGCTGCTGCCTAGGCCTGCAAGCACTTCCTGGATCAGGACCAGGTCAGTTCCAACAGAGGAACATCACCAACCACCGCAAGCCTCACGGGTAAACATTGGTATCAACCCATCTCTGCTCACTCAACCACATCTGCCAGACCAACCCCCGACAGCCAACCTTACAAACCCCAGGCATTTAGACAGGATAATTCAGCCACAAACCGGGGTACGACTTGTTTCATGGAACGTGGCAGGTTTGAAATCTATTCTTCCCCTTCCATCCTTCTCCTCCTTTATTGACGAACATAACATATGTCTCCTCCAAGAGACATGGTCACTCAACCCACTTTTTCGGACAGGCTACACAAATTTCCACATCCCCGCTGTGGCCAGCACGAGAGGCAGGCCCTCAGGGGGTCTGACCATCTGGATCAAAACATCACTTAGCTGCCATATATCACAGCTACCTACCGTCTCTCCCGACCTGTTAGGCCTTTGTCTATCCTTTGGGCCTGACTCTGTGGTGAACATCTTTAATATCTACACTCGAGGGGTCAGGGGGGGTCAAGTCTCCAAAACCCTCTGCGCCCTCGTAGCCCTCTTACAAAATTATCCCCGCCATCACAAAACCATTGTGGCTGGGGACTTCAACGTCACATTCGAACCCCTTGACTGGGACGATCTCAGGTCCACCCACGAGGAAGATCAAGCCTGGTTTATCCCCGCCCTGTCAATCCCACCCATCAAGAGATGGACGCCGGTCGCTATCCAGGTCAAATCACTGACCATGGAGTTTGGGCTCAGGGCGCTAAATGGCAGAACCAATTCAGACACCAATGGCAGTCACACGTACAACAAAACTAACCACACCAGCAGAATCGACTATTGTCTATTCGATATAAGATTATGGCCTCTAGTCATCGACATGACGATCATCGAAAGGACTGAAAGTGATCACAACCCTCTCTCTGTCCACACATTAGCTCTAGGTAATCTCCCAGCCACGTCTAACTCCCCAGCAGTAGCACCCGAGGGTATTAGCCTGGCCAACAATAAAAGACACTTGAAATGGGACACGGTCGTGGCTCGGCCCGCACTCATCAACGCTGCCAATAACCCCCTAAAATCCACACTAATGGGCCTAGAGGCAGGTTCTGCAATTCCCCACCAGGAAATAAGCTTAATCCACACCTCCTGCTTTAGGGATATCGCAGCTCACTTCTCAGTACCCCCAGCCCACGACGACAAACGACCCATAGGTAGGCACCGCTGGTTCAACAAAACGTGTTGGTCCCTAAACAAGCGACTAGTTCAAGCCATTAAATCCAAGGACCCCACCGCCACCCGCGTAGCTAGGAAGTCCTATAAATCTGCAATACGCATAGCCAAGGGTGACCAAGATAACAAATGGTGGACAGCACTCAGTGACGCTGTGCGCGAGAGGAACCATAGTCTGTTCTGGTCCCTGGCAGCGCGAGGCCCAGAAACTAGTGGTTTGGACATCACAACCAATATTGCCCCAAGAGACTGGATAGTTCATTTTAGTAGTCTGTACTCCCCTGATCATGATAGCCCCATCCCTGTTTGCACAGGCCCCCACCTAAATCACTCATTAGCACCCACCACCGCAGCACCCCTGTTGTTTTCCCAAAGTGACATAACCTATTCTCTAAGCACTTTAAAACGCGGCAGGGCCCCTGGATCAGACTGTGTCCCAGCAGACCTGTTCTCAACAGACCTAGCATCCTGGTCAAGATACCTCACCATTCTAGCTAACGCAATAGCATCTGGGGCGCCAAGTCCTGAGTCTTGGAAAGCGGCTATTGTTATTCCAATCTTTAAAAAGGGCGACAGATCACTTCCCTGCAACTATAGACCTATTAGCCTAATTGACTGTGTCCAAAAAGTCTTCTGTCACTGCCTCCTAGGAAAGATCGAAGAGTGGATGACTGACCGCGATATCCTTAGCCCCCTCCAAGCCGGTTTCCGAAAGAAGATTTCCACCACTGATCAAGTCCTCAGATTCCTATTATTATATTGGAAAACAGTGTTCATTGGTAAAGGCAGCCTTTATGTAGCTTTTGTGGACCTCAAATCTGCTTTTGACCTAGTACCTCGCAACAAACTATGGGTCACTCTCTCTCGGATGGGAATCCCGGAGCACATTCTTGCCATTTTGATGCGACTCCACGAGGACAACTATGCACAAGTCAGGTGGGGCAACAAGGGCCAACTAACTGATAGAATCCACGTTTCCCGTGGTGTGCGGCAAGGGTGCGTACTTGCCCCGACCCTCTTTTTCCTGTATATCAATGAAATTGTCCCCTCCCTCCTCAGACTGCAGGCTGACGCACCCTCACTTGGCACACAAAAAATCCCAGTCTTACTTTTTGCCGATGACACTCTTCTGATATCCAAGACCCCTAGTGGTCTAAGGAAACTCCTTGCGTGCTTCGAGCATTTCTGCTCATCACAGGGACTCAAAATCAACGCCTCGAAAACAAAACTAATGACCCTTAATCCCCACAGATCTTTTAAAGGGAAGTTTACTTTAGAGGGCTCCTCACTTGAGAAGGTGGGCATCTTCAGCTACCTGGGCATAACATTCACTGACAACATGTCCTGGAAGCCACACATAGGAAAACAAGCCCTAAAACTAAGACAAACAACAGGGGTTCTACTAAAAAATGTCCACCTCTCACACACAAAACCAATTCGCCCAGCATTTCAGTTATACGAAGCCCAGGCCGTTTCCTCAGCGCTTTACAGGGCTGAACTTTGGGGCTATACCAAAACCCAACACTTAACCACCGCTGAAAACAACTTCCTAAGAAACCTTGTGTCCCTTCCGCTAAGCACCCCACTGTTCCCTCTTTTCAAGGATCTCGGTATCAAACGCATTGGTCACAAAGCCCGCCTGCGACCTCTACTGTACTGGCGGCGTCTCTGGACCACTCCGGAGCTCGACATCTTCACTGAAGCTCTAGAGGACATCCTAAAAGCCGACCATCTTCACAGAATCCCCTGGCTACGATGCATCAAGGGTTCACTGTACTCACTCGGGCTCGATGATCTCTGGAACTCACCAGCCACGTCAGTCTTTCCCTCGAAAAGCGAACTAAAGAAACTATACTGGCAAATGGCTAACTACGAAGACACAAGGGCAGCACTCCACACTACACTATCTTGTGACTTTGCCAACCTAAAAGAGTCATGCAAGTACGAAGCTTTTTGGGATCTAATCACGGCCTCAAGGGAAAGGAAACTGTACTTCCAGCTCCGCATTGGAACACTCCCATTAAGACTTTTCACCATTAGGTGGTCACACAATGAATCAACCGTATGCCCAGCTTGCAAAGCCCCCGTCGAGAATCTCCCTCACGTCCTTTATGCCTGCCCTGCGTACACCACCCCCCGTAGGAAATGGCTGGCCCGGCATGCAGACTACTGGGAGTCCACAGCTCTGCGCTAGCCCTGCGAATCCTCAGATCAGACACCGGGCCAACGCTAGTGATCGCCATCGCCAAATTCCTCGGAGCTAGTTGGCTTGTTAGAGGGGAAAACTCTCCTGGATAAAGACTCCAAATAAGACTGCCCCATCACCTGCGCAGCACATTTTATTCCATTTTTATTCCACTTTTTCCATTTTCTCTTATCTTTTACTCCCTTTTATCATTATACTTACCTGTAATTTTCATTATGTGTATTTATTTGTATTTATTACTGCTCGCGCATTTTTGGCTCTTGTAGCCGCAATAAAGCTCCTTTGAATTGACCAGAGTGACAAACATCCACTCATCAGACCCTGAGGTATGCAATTTTAAATGTTTAAGTAAAAAAAGAACGAAAAAGCATCAAATAATAACTATGGTTATCTGGTCGCGTCGGACTTGGACAAAGTCACAAGTTTGGGCCGACTGCAATGGAGCACAAGCCGACTACAGAGAACCATTTAGGCCCACTAAACAACAGCACCTTAAATCCTGGTTGCGTAGTGATGCGGAGTCCTGCTTACAGGATAGTTTGCACAGGCATGATTCCTACAAGCTGTGAAACCCTTGATTCAAGGTCCTGCATCTTCATTGAGGATGCTGTCAACAAGGGACTTGCAATGCAAAGTCCTGCATCACACACCTGCTGGTTCCGAAGAAGTTGCGAGGCTTGCAATGTGGAGTCCTGCATCATCATCGAGGATGCAGTCAACCAGGAGCTTGTGTTTCAAAGTCCTACACTGAGGGCCAGTCGCGCAGGTGCAGTTCCCAGAGGGCTGGTGACTGTGAATCGAAGTCCTGCACCAGAGATGGGTCACACAGTGGTCCAGATGCAAAGTTTGGAGAGACAATGCATTGGGCTGCAGCTCCAATGCATTGATTCTGCTGGTAGCACAGTTGGTGTGGCAGAGCACCTTCAGACCCACTTCCAAGGGTCCGGGACTTAGGTGGCACCACTTGGGAGGGTAGGACACACACCTGCTAGAGGAGGAGAAGCTTCTAGAGCAGTGGTTCGTAACCTTTCATCAGGCGACCCCTTGGGGGTCTACAAAACCTGTTGAGGGGCCCCACAACTACTTATATACATTTTAATAGTCTGTTAATATTTTATAATTTTCTAAGTAAAAAAGCAAAATGTATAATTGAAAAGTTCAAAACATTCTGTGAATGTGAAGAAATTTGTAATTGGACCCTAAAAATTAAGTTGGTATATTCAAAATGATTTGTAGAAGCAGTGCAAGTTCATCACACCGATTATAGCATGGATGGTGGGTAGCCTTAGTTACATTTAGAAGAGATACAAATTCCCTATTAAAGTGAAAATTGTGATAATTTTTTATGTTCGTAGTTTAAAACAATATTTCATCAGTTGTGTATTTGTTAGATGAATGCTTGTTTCCATAATTGTGTCTATTATTTTGCAGTTCAAATTATTTAAATTGCTTAAGACATGGTCTCCAGATTCAGATGACTTAGTGAGGGGTCTCCGCATTCCAGTAATAATTAAGTGGGAGTCCAAAGAAGTCAAAATGTTAAGAACCACTTCTCTAGAGGATTCCAACACCCAGAGGTGCTTGAAATTTCCTGCCTCCCTGCCCTGGCCCACAATAGACTAGTCTCAAACCCCTTTGTGAGAGAGCTCAGACAGGGCCTTTGTGATGTGTAAATGTGGTTAGTGACAGCTCCTCCACCTCCTCATCCTCCGCCTCCTTTTCCTCCTCCTCCTCCTTAACTCAGATATGTCCATCCTGCCAAAACCTACCCTCTCTTTGCCTCACTCCAAGTGACCCAGGATACAGGCAACAGACACAAAATGGTTGGGACAAGAAAATGACGACTTTCTAAAATTGGCATTTTCAGAATTGAGACTACAAATCTGACTTTACCATTAAAGAGAGGTTTTATTTATGTAAAGTAACTTTTACAGTGCACCATTACCGAGGTGTCTTGGCACTAGCTCTGTTGAATGGGCTCAGAAAACTATTAATTAGAGAAAAATCAAGTTTTTAATTCCTTCCTAAAGGAAATCTTCAAAGCCTGAAGAATATTGCATCAAATTGGTGAGCGTGGCCTTTGCTGTTTTGACCATGTCTCGGCAGTATGCCATGATCTGCAATGGTTGCCATTCAAGCAGCAAATTCAATTGAAGACGCTTGTTGGGTACATCGGGCATCTTATCAAAAAGGACACCTATTCTTTCCAAGAGTAACTCCTTATGTCCCCAGAAAGACTCGGTGTCCCCCATTTTAATTGAGTCAGGTGCAGCAAGAGAAAATTTGGAGTCTGTAGGCGCTCACTTGAAATGTCCTCTGTGGCAAGGGGCAGAAAACATACTTGCTCTGTTAGAGATCTTCTCAGTTGCTTTTAGTACTCATGGTGGCAAGACGTTATTGGGCAAGCGTGTGCTTTAAAAATAAACACAAATACACAACTGCTTTATTCAATCCCTTGTTATGGAAAAAGCA
The DNA here is from genome assembly GCF_031143425.1 of Pleurodeles waltl. Taxonomy (NCBI): domain Eukaryota; kingdom Metazoa; phylum Chordata; class Amphibia; order Caudata; family Salamandridae; genus Pleurodeles; species Pleurodeles waltl. The sequence goes on from NC_090447.1 coordinate 1,389,719,617, forward strand.
TCAAAAAGAGAGGAAGTCAGCCTCGCTACATTTTTCACCGAGGCAAAAATCTTCTTGTAATATTTAAAAGTGCAAAGGTAAGGTAATCAGCTTCCAGGACAATTCCATTTTGTGGACACCAAACGTGAATACTTAAAGAACTGGTTTGCTGGGATTCCATAAGTCACTTTTATTGTCGCTCTAATTTTTCATAGGCTTGTTATAACATGCTTCTGGGAGCTCTTGAGTGGCAACTGGTTGGTTTGTATGTCATGTGTGATTGACGACTACGCATCCATAGCAACAGAACAATACTGCACTTTAAGCAATCAGTCAAGCATTTGCAGTACATGCATTTAATTTGCCACTGGACAAAGCAGTTTCCTCTGAATTATGTGAACATGACCTTTTATAAATAAATGTACAACAAAGCCAATGACATATTTATTTATAAACGTCATTATCTTTGTAGGACTATTTACTGCGTGTTAAAATTGTATTATAAATTGGACTCCTGTCTCAAATGCACATTTGCTTTTTTTCTAATTTCTTACACGAGAGGTCCATTTGCTCCGCTCCCTTTATTACACAAAATAAACATTAAGCTTTAAGGTCATCTTTTGGCGGGGCAGTTGCCCTTAAAAAGAAACACAGAGAATCGGATACCTAAACTTGTTTGATCAGCGCTATTGCATGCTTACCAAGTGGATTTGATGTGGACATGTTTATGCGGACTGATATAAGTTAAAGTGTAACACAACTGTACATCAGAATAACACAAACACGGCATAGCACAACAGCACCAACAAAACAATTACAAATCAACAACACGACACGCCAACACACCAATAAAGTATAACACGTGAAGACATCAGAACAACAAGCCAACGAAATAACAAGTTCACATTACAACACAAAACACAACATAAACATACAACACAGTTTTGCAGTGTGTGCATGTTCTGTTGCTCTACCCTATTGTTTGTGTTATTTTGTTGTACTGCACTATTTTCAGCATTTATTTTGGTGTTGTGGTATTTGGGGTCTCTAGTCTTGTGTTGTTTTGGTGTTGTTGTTTTGTAGTCTTTTACTGTGTTATCTTGTGTTCTATTTTTGTACTGTGTAGATTACGTTACAGACTTAAACACGTGCAGTCAAGTAAATTTCTAGTTACAACATCCAATTACTACTGTACACACAATAGTTTGTGTAGAACGATCAAACCTGTGTGTGTTACATGTTAGTACTAGTGATATGAAGATACTGAATTTCATTGCTACACATGTAAGATTATAGCGAAGAGGTTAGTGATTAAATGCCATGGAGAGAACTGCTGCTAAAGGGGACCATTCCAACAAGGGCACTGATTGAATGGGCATGGAGGCTCAAGTGTATCATCACACAGCAGAATTGATTTCGCTAAAGAGAGACCAAGGATTGATAAAGCTGACACCAAACAAACAAGTTACTTATCTTCAGGAACTCTCTTTCTGGTGGATTCTCTACCTAACCAGGTATTACTCACCTATGATTTCTCCCAGGTGCCAGAATGGATTCAGAAAACTTTCTGCCATATCTCTAGTGCACCGGTAGATCGCACCTTCAGAATCCAAGGCAACTCTGTCCCACAACCAGATGTGACGACACACAGCCTCATAGAAGCACCACCCCTGCACACTATTGAGAGATCATTTCCCAACATTAAGATACGGAGCGACTGACAAGTGTCGACAGAGTGCGTGGTCTAACTTGGGACCTTATAATCTACAAGAAGTTCACTCGACAGAACATGGAGGCAGACAAGCATTGAAGAATCTCAGGCTAGATAGCGTCCACCAGAATGAAGATCACGGAATGGAACATGTTTTTTCTGATGACTATTGACTGCAGATTCCTCAACCTATGAATCAATACCAAAGTAGTAAACTCTCCACAAAAAGTGTCTGAGGAGTGGACTTTATGACAGGAAGTCCTACAAGACTGAAAGAGCAAGATGACTCTTCCTGCAGACTTGAGCGTTAATACAGTAGTGCTTGGTGAACATATAGGCAGAGGTCTGTGTAGCAGCTCTGCATATGTCAAAATTGTAGTCTTGGCCTTTGCACTAATCGAGTGATCTTCAGGGCCTGCATGAGGCTCCTTTTAGACCACAGCATAGTACAAAGGACAATCCACAATGATAATGTCCTTTTCTGGACTGCCTTTACATTCTTTGCAGCACCAAACCCCCCCAAAAAAGCGTTCCTCATCAACCTGGTGCTCCATAGTCCTATTAGTGTAGAAACTAAGGCCCGGATCTATTAATTTTTTTACACAGTGCAACACAGCAAGCCACCTTGCTGTGCTGCACTGCGTGAAAGGTTAAGGGCATGATTGCGCCGTATTTCACATTATATGGTGCATTTCTGTCCTTTCCTTGCACTGGCACAGTTTTGGCCGCCTAGCACCATTATAGGCACCCTTGCATCATGGTGCAAAGGTGCCGGCACTACAGGCAGGATTGTTTTTGTGCAGGAAGGGACACCTGCACAAAAACAATTCTCAGAGGCACTACGTTTGCTGCGGAATGCATCACATGCAGGAAGAGGAAAAAACGAGGAGAAATACAGATCTTGCCATCTTCATGTTGTGCAGAGCCCATGGCCCGCATCGGAGTTTGAACTAAAAATGGATTCAACACCGGACAGTAATGGCATTGATGCAAAGGAACAGTAGGGAAATCCTCCCAAGACACAGGTTGTGCTTCAGTTATTTCATAGTGCAACATAGATTGAGATCTTGCTGTGGATTTGGCATTGGTATCGGAATTCCTTGAACCTCTAACTGGAACCTCTGGAGCAGTTGTACATAACCAATGGGACTTGCTGCAATGATGGCACAGCACAGCCTGGTTCCGACAGAGGGCCATGCTGAGGCTGAACAGGGTCAGACAGTACCTCGGGTAGACCTGACAGCAGAAGTCCAACTGGAGGTCCTGATGGATCCATTTGGCCGAAGTTAGGGGGATCCCGAACAGTATTGAACAACTGAATCATCAAAGTTGATGACTGGAGCTGAAGCCCCCCCAAATTTCACAGGCAATCTTTGAATTGGGTCTGAATCGGAGGATGGCATCAGAGTCAGTTTTTTGAGTGTAGACTGCACAACTACTCACTCGAGTGGGAGCGGAGTGACGTGGGTCAAATTCAGCTTGGCTTTGTGCTTGCATCGAGACTTCTCCTTCAACCTTATCTTGGACTTACCAGAGGACAACAACTTGGAACAGCCCCAAGACATTGAATAGGATCAACCTTGTTTCTTGTGCCTTGGGTTGTAAACCTTGTTTTCATGGTCCCTGATGGCCTTCAGATGTGTCAGGGGGCATTTGTCACAGTAATATGAGCCATCTTTGGAGCCAAGCCACCAAAAAAAGATGTTGTGTGGGATTGTGCCCAGCAACTGCTTCCCAAAGGTGTGGCAGAACTCAAATCTACTTCTTTTAGGGGAAGACATCATTGCACAGTATCACAAAAATAATTTTGGGGAAAAGTCAACAAAACACCAGAAAATTTGGAAGCACAGCTCAGGATCCACATCAAGGGCAAAATATGCCACATGCAGGTCCTCAGAAATTAGAAACTGATATCAGCATGCAAGGGTGGTGCATATATGCAGCTCCATGCCACAGAGTCTGATGGCACTACCAATAGGTGCACGGTGGGATGTTGCAGAAGGTTTACTCTATCTAGTCTGCCATCTGAGATGCTTCAAAAGGTGCTGAATCCATCAGAATTTACTTTACCTGAAATGAGGTTTCATAAGCAAAGGGTCTAAATATAAAGTGGACATGAAAGCTGCAAACCTAAATCAGTGTGTCTTTGTGTCCGTTGGTTCCACGTTCCCTCTTCGTGTGCCTACTTGAGCACAGTCTAACCATGTCTTGTGGGGTAAGAAAGTATGCATGCATGTATGCAAGTTGTGTTTCTGTATATGTAAGTATGGGTGTCAGTCTCTGTGTAGTGTTTTGTGGCCAGGGTATCTGACTCCCTGATTTGGCCGTGCATCTCTAACAGTCTACAAACTGTAATTCTCTGTGACGCCCCTATTTCTCAAGCTCCTTGATCTCCTTGACTTGTAACTCCTACGCTCCTCTATCATACCCTTTTTTCTGTAACTTATTTTTCTTGTGTATCCTCCTTGGCAACTAGACACCATGTACAGTGTTCTATTATAGGAAAGACACAACAGAAAAACACCCCTATTGCCATAAATCAAGCACTGATTAATATGATGCACATTGAATCAAAACATTGTGCAGTCATAAGTTACTTTGTGTTATTTCAAAAAATAGTTATAAAGCCCTCCATATTAAACTGTTAATATCTCTCTCTCTGTCTCTCTCTCTCTCTATATATATATATATATATATAAATGTGTGTGTATATATGGAAAATGTCACTTACCCAGTGTACATCTGTTTGTGGCATGTAGTGATTCACATGCTTTGCATAAGTCCGCCATCTAGTGTTGGGCTCGGAGTGTTACAAGTTGTTTTTCTTCAAAGAAGCTTTTTCGAGTCACGAGATCAAGTGACTCCTCCTCTCGGTAATAGAGCGCATGGGCATCGAGTCCTTTGTTAGATTGTTTTCTCACAGGAGGGTGAAGTAAGGAGTGAAGAAATGTATATGTACATATATATAGTAAGAAAAGAAGATGTCCATGCAATGTATATACATATTTACATAAAGAAAGTACTACAATGGCTACAGGCTTCCAGGGAGGAGGGAGGGCTCATGTGAATCTGCAGCACTACATGCCACAAACAGATGAACACAGGGTCAGTGATATTTTCAGTTCGATGGCATGTGTAGCTGCAGATACACATGCTTTGCATAGACTGAAAATCAGTCCCCTCCTAAAATAAGCAGTGGCTAACCTGTAGGAGTTGGAGTAGTTTGAAATAGTGTTTTAAGCACTGCCTGACCAACATTTGCTTGTTCGCGAGATAGCACATCCACACAGTAGTGTTTAGTAAAAGTGTGTGGTGTGGACCATGTGGCTGCTTTGCATATGTCTGCCCTTGGTATATTTCCTAAGAATGCCATTGAAGCTCCTTTCTTTCTAGTAGAATGTGCTTTAGGAGTTACTAACAGTTGTCTTTTAGCTTTAAGATAGCAAGTTTGAATACACTTTACTATCCATCTGGCCAATCCTTGTTTTGAAATAGGATTACCCTTATAAGGCTGTTGAAAAGCCACAAAAAGTTGTTTAGATTTTCTAAAATCTTTTGTTCTGTCTATTTCATACATGAGAGCTCTTTTGAGATCAAGAGTGTGGAGAGCTCTTTCAGCAACTGAATCTGACTGTGGAAAGAAGACTGGGTATTCCACTGACTGATTGATGTGAAATGGTGAAACCACTTTGGGTAGGAATTTTGAATTTGTCCTAAGTACCATTATGTGTTTGTGAATTTCAAAGAAAGGTTCTTCTAAAGTGAATGCTTGGATTTCACTAACTCTCCTTAAGGAGGTAATTGCTACCAGGAAAGCAGCTTTCCATGAGAGAAATTAAAGAGTGCAAGAATGCATGGGTTCAAATGGTGGACTCATAAGCCTTGTGAGCACAATGTTAAGATTCCAAGCAGGAGCTGGTGGAGCCCTAGGTGGAATAACTCTTTTAAGGCCTTCCATAAAAGCTTTTATGACAGGAATTCTGAACAGAGAAGTATGCTGTCTGTTTTGGAGGTAGGCTGATATTGCTGTTAAATGAATTTTAATAGATGAATATGCAAGATTTGCTTTTTGTAAGCAAAGCAAATAACATTCAATATATCCTGTACTGATGCTTTAAGTGGATCACTGTTTTTGGGTTGACAATAATATACAAAATGTTTCCATTTAGCTGCATAGCACTGCCTAGTTGTAGGTTTACGTGCTTCCTTTAGAATGTCCATATATTCTGATGGAAACTGTAGATATCCAAACTCTATGACCTCGGGAGCCAAATCACCAGGTTGAGCATACTGGGAATGGGATGCCTGATTTTACCTTTGTTTTGAGTCAATAGGTCCGGTCTGTTTGGGAGCTTGTGATGTGGTACTACAGATAGATCCAATAGTGTTGTGTACCAGTGTTGATGTGCCCACGTGGGAGGTATGAGTATCATAGAGAGGGAAGTGTTATGGATCTTGTTGACCAGAAACAGAATTAGTGGGAAAGGGGGAAAAGCGTAAGCAAATATCCCTGACCAGTTGATCCATAGAGCACTGCCCTTGGATCGAGGGTGTGGGTACCTGGATGCGAAGTTTGGGCATTTCGCATTTTCCCTTGTTGCGAAAAGGTCTATGTTTGGTGTCCCCCAGATGTGAAAGTACTGTTGAATTACTTGTGTTTGAATCTACCATTTGTGTATTTGTTGGTGTGTCCTGCTATAAGGTCCGCTAGTTGGTTGTGTATCCCTGGGATATACTCTGCTAGTAGGTGAATGCGATTGTTAATTGCCCACTTCCAAATTGTCTGTGCTAGAAGGAACAATTGGGATGAGTGTGTTCCCCCCTGTTTTTGCAGATAATACATTATTGTGATGTTGTCTGTCCTTATTAACACTGACTTGTGTATGATCTGTCACTGGAATGCTTTGAGTGCTGAGAACACTGCAGGCAATTCCAAGTGGTTTATGTGGTAAGTCTGATGGATTGAGTCCCATTCTGCCTGTATAGCAAGATTGTTGAGATAGGCTCCCCATCCTGTCATTGATGCATCTGTGGTGATTATGGTCTGGGGCACAGGGTCCTGAAATGGCCGCCCTTTTGATAAGTTGGTGTGATTTCACCATTGCAGAGAATGGTTAGTCTGGTGGTGCAACAACACTAGATCATGAAGATGACCCTGTGCCTGAGACCATTGTTGTGAAAGACACTGTTGTAGGGGTCTCATGTTTAGACGTGCATTGGGCAGTATTGATAAGCACAATGCCATCATACCCAATAGTTTCATAATAAACCTTACTGTGTAAGTTTGATTGTATTGTAGCTGAGATATGAGACTGTGGAACGCTTGAATTCTTTGGGTATTTGGGTAAGCTAATGCTGACTACGTGTTCAGAATTGCTCCCAGATATGGTTGTATTTGCGCTGGCTGAAGGTGAGATTTCTGATAATTGATTGCGAACCCTAGACTTTGTAGGGTATTGATTGTGTATTATGTGTGTTGTTGACAGGTTTGAATGGTGCCAGTCGTCCAGATAAGGAAAGACATGTATGTATTGTCTTCGGAGGTATGCTGTAACCACTGCTAGACATTTGGTAAATAACCTTGGTGCTGTTGTTACTCCAAAGGGTAGCACTTTAAATAGGTAGTGCTTGCCTGCTATCACAAACCTTAAGTATTTGCGGTGTGCTGGATGTATGGGAATATGGAAGCATCTTTTAGATCTAATGCTTTCATGCAGTCTTGTTTTTGTAGTAAAGGAATGACATCCTGAAGAGTGACCATCTGGAAATGCTCTGAGAGAATGTATTGATTGAGGGGTTTGAGATCGAGGATTGGTCTGAGAGTGCCATCCTTCTTTGGTATGAGGAAGCATAGAGAATATACTCCTGTCCTGTGTTGAGTTATGGGTACTACCTCTATTGCACCTTTGAGTAGAAGTGATTATACCTCTTGTTTTAGCAGAACGGGGTGTTCTGGAGAAAACCTGTGTGAGCGAGGGACAATATTTGGTGGAGAGGAGATGAGTTCTAAGCAATTGTGGATAATTGATAGCACCCATTGATCTGATGTAATTTTGTGCCTTTGATGGTGGAAATGTTGCAGTCTTCCTCCCATAGGAAATGTGTGCTGTCTGGGGATGCTGAGAACATCACTGCTTGATGGGGTGGAGGCACCTCTTGTGGCAGTGGATTTCCTCCTACCTCTAAAGTTGTGTCCTCTATAGGATCCTTTGAAAGATCCTCTAGAGTAATATTGTTGTCCCTGCTTTTGTTGGGATGTAGAGGCCTCTGATGTTTGTGGTTTAAACCCTTCTGAATTGGGCTCTGCGAAAAGTACCCCGAACAGGTGTTGCGTAAAAGGCACCCATGGCCTTAGCTGTGCCAGAGTCCTTTTTAAAATTTTCGATGGTGGTAGCCACCTCTGCTCCAAATAACTGCTGTTTGTTAAACGGCATGTTAAAGACCACTTGCTACATCTCAGGTTTGAATCCTGAGGATCGCAACCAAGCATGCCTCCTGATTATTACGCTCGTGTTTATACTCCTAGCTGCGGTGTCTGCTGCTTCTAGAGAGGATCTAATCTGGTTATTGGAGATAGCCTGTCCTTCTGCAACTACCTGCTTTGCCCTTTCTTGGTTTTCGGGTGGGAGATATTGCAGGAACTCTTGGCATCTCATCCCAATGGGCCCTTTCGTACCTGGCTAAAAGAGCCTAGGAGTTGGCAATTCACCATTGATTTGCAGCTTCAGTTGCCACTCTTTTGCCTGCTGCATCGAGTTTCCGGCTTTTCTTATTGGGGAAGGAGCATCCCCGGTGGACTGACTATTTGCTCTCTTTCTTGCTGCCCTCACAACAATGGAATCAGGAGGCAATTGTTGAGTGAAAAAGAGGGGATCTGTTGGTGCAGCTTTATATTTTTTGTCCACTCTTGGTGTGAGTACCCTAGCCTTTACTGGCTCTTTAAAAATGTCATCAGCATGTCTGTAGGCATTGGTAAACATTGGTACTCCTTGTGTAGAGGATAGCGTGTTGAGTAAAAAAAATCATCCTCTATGGGTCCTGAGTGCAGCTGCACATTGAGGTATATGGCTGCTCTAGCAATAACCTGATTATAGGCCTTGGTGTCTTCAGGTGGAGATGGCCTAGTGGGATATAGATCAGGGTCATTAGATGGGATAGGGTCTGTAGCATACAAATCCCATGGGTCTACAGTTTAAGTATTGTCACCCATATAATACCCATGTGAGGATGCAGGAGATTGAATAAAAAACTGTGTAGGTGAAGGTGGCGATGGTGGAGAATCAGGTGGTGGAGAAGTGGGAAGCAAAAGAGAAGGCAGTGGTAAAGGCTGATGTACTGCCTTTGGTTTATCCTTGGGTTTGAAGATTTTGGCAGGTGAAGGCCCAGCTTCCAAACTTTCTTGGAAAGATAGTTTCCTTTTGGTTATAGAAGGAGGAGAGGCAATCATTTTTCCACTATCCTTATGGATTTGGATCTTTCGTTCTTTACGTGCATCACTTCAAGCATGGGCCTAATATCTGTTGATTCTTCTACAGATGGTGTAGGAAGTTGGCTCTGTGTATGCTATCTCAAAGTGAGAGATAGTGTGCACAGAGTTCAAGGGTTCCCCTTAGAGGATGATAGTGGCAAAATTAGATAATACTAATGCTCTATTTTGTGGCAGTGTGGTCAAGCAGTAGGCTTATCAGAGGGTAGTGTTAAGCATTTGTAGTACACACACAGGCAATAAATGAGGAACACACACTCAAATACCTAACTCCAGGCCTATAGGTTTTATATAGAAACATATCTTTTCTTAATTTATTTGAGAACCACAAGATTCAAGATTTGAGGTAAGTACATAAAATGCAAGGTACTTCACATAGGTAAGTATAGAACTTTGATTTAAAACAGTAGTACACACAATTTGGGTTAAAATGGCAATAAGCTATTTTAAAAGTGGACACCGCAAAAATCAACAGTTCCTGGGGGAAGTATGTTTGGTTAGGTTTCTCAGGTAAGTAAAGCACTTACACAGTCAGTCTCCTAGGCATAGGCAGCCCACCGTTGGGGGTTCAAGGCAACCCCAAAGCCAGAGCACCAGCAACACAGGGCCGGTCAGGTGCAGCGGTCAAAGGAGGGCCCAAAACACTTAGGTGCCTGTTAGAAATGGGGTCTTTGGATGACAGTCAGGTTACCCCCTGTTCAAGCAAGGACCCTCACTCTAGTCAGGGTAAAAGAGAATCACCCTCAGCTAACCCCTGCTTACCCCCTTGGTAGCTTGGCAGAGCAGTAGGCTTAACTTCAGAGTGCTAGGTGTAACTTATTTGTACCAACACACGCAGTAACTTAATGAAAACACTACAAAATGACAACACCAGTTTAGAAAAATAGGAAATATTTATCAAAACAAAACAATATAAAAACGACAAAAATCCACAATACCAAAGTCAAGTTATCAATTAAAAATGAAAAAGAGTCTTTAAATGGTTTCATACACACACTAACGCTGTTAGCGTGAAGAAGTACTTTGGGTGCGTCAAAAATAACCCCGCACGGGCGAGTGGCTGTCAAAAAGGGCTTGTGATGCGTCAATTCCACTTACAAACGGGACCTTGTGTCATTTCTCCTTTCGACGGGTTGGGCGCGTCGTTTCTTCTCTCCACAGGAGAGCGATGCTTCGATCCGGTCAGCACTCTCGGGTCCGGGAAGGCCTTGCATTGTTTTTACGCGCCCAGTGGTACTTGAGTCGAAAATCCAGCCACACGATGATCCGAAAACCACGCAGCGTGGGTTGCGATATCCCAGCATCCATCAGCGATGCTGCGCATCGTTTCTCCTGCTCCATGTGTCGATTCTTAGGTCGCATTTACGGTGAGCGTCGTTTTTCAGCTGCGGAGCCGGCGGCGCGTCGTTTCTTCAGCCGCAGATCGGAGTCGCAACGATCTTTTCCCCGCACAGCACTCTGTGCGTGGATTTCCTTTTCTTTAGGCTGTCAGCTTCTCCTTTCAGGGCCCCAGGAACTGGATGGGTGCCACAGGGCAGAGTAGGAGTCTCTACAGACACTCCAGGTGCTGGCAGAGAGAAGTCTTTGCTGTCCATGAGACTTCAAACAACAGGAGACAAGCTCTACATCAAGCCCTTGGAGAGATCTTCTCAAGATGGAAGGCACACAAAGTGTAGTCTTTGCCCTCTTACTCTGGCAGAAGCAGCAACTGCAGGATAGCTCCACAAAGCACAGGCAGGGCAGCTCTTCTTCCTCACCTCTTCAGCTCTTCTCCAGGCAGAGGTTCCTCTTGTTTCCAGAAGTGTTTCTACAGTCTGTGGTTTTGGGTGCCCTTCTTGTACCCAATTTCTCCTTTGAAGTAGGCCTATTTCAAAGTAAAGTCTCTTTTGAATGTGAAATCCTGCCTTGCCCAGGCCAGGCCCCAGACACTCACCAGAGGGTTGGAGACTGCATTGTGTGAGGGCAGGCACAGCCCTTTCAGGTGCGAGTGACCACTCCTCCCCTCCCTCCTAGCACAGATGGCTCATCAGGATATGCAGGATACACCCCAGCTCCCGTTGCGTCACTGTCTAGAGTGAGGTGCAACCAGCCCAACTGTCAAACTGACCCAGACAGAGAATCCACAAACAGGCAGAGTCACAGAAATGGTATGAGCAAGAACATGCCCACTTTCTAAAAGTGGCATTTTCAAACGCACAATCTTAAAATCAACTTTACTAAAAGATGCATTTTTAAATTGTGAGTTCAGAGACCCCAAACTCCACATGTCCATCCGCTCCCAAAGGGAATCTACACTGTAATCAGATTTAAAGGTAGCCCCCATGTTAACCTATGAGAGGGACAGGCCTTGCAACAGTGAAAAACAAATTTAGCAATAGTTCACTGTCAGGACATATAAGACACATTACTATATGTCCTACCTTAACCATACACTGCACCCTGCCCTCGGGGATACCTAGGGCCTACATTAGGGGTGTCTGACGTAAGAAAATGGAAGGTTTAGGCCTGGCAAGTGGGTACACTTGCCAAGTCGAATTTACAGTAAAAAACTGCATACACAGACACTGCAGTGGCAGGTCTGAGACATGATTACAGAGCTACTTATGTGGGTGGCACAGCCAGTGCTGCAGGCCCACAAGAAGCATTTGATTTACAGGCCCTGGCACCTCTAGTGCACTTTACTAGGGACTTCCTTGTGAACCAAATATGCCAATCAGAGATAAGCCAATTACATATATATTTTGTACAGGAGCACTTGCACTTTAGCACTGGTTAGCAGTGGTAAAGTGCCCAGAGTAACAAAAACAGCAAAATCAGAGTCCAGCACACATCAACAACCTGGGGAACAGAGGCAAAAAGTTAAGGGAGACCACGCCAAGGATGAAAAGTCTAACAGTGCCTATGAAGAACAGGGGTGCTCTGGTCCTAGTCTGCTTACAGGTAAGTACCTGCGTCCTCGGGGAGCAGACCAGAGGGGTTTTATAGAGCACAGGGGGACACACACACAAGCCCACAAAGCACAACCTCAGTGGCACAGGGGCGGCCGAGTGCAGTAGGCAAAGTAGGCATCAGGTTTGCTTTAGAAAGCAATGGAGGGACCCAGGGGTCACTTAGGCAATGTAGGCAGGGCAAAGGGGGGCTTCTCGGGCCAGCCACCGACTGGGCTAGGATGAGGGCCGCCTGCTGGTCACTCCTGCACTGGTAGGTGGTTCCTCTCTGTCCTGGGGGCTGCAGGTGCATTGCTTGGTCCAGGCATCGTGTTCCTTTGTTACCAGGCAGTCGCAGTCAGGAGGAGCCTCTGGGTGGATGGGGGCGACTCAGGGTGTCCGCGTTGTTGGAGTCGCCTGTGAGTCCTCTCTGCGGTGTTTGTTGTCCTGGACTCGAGCCGGGGGCGTCGGGTGCAGAGAGTGTGAAGACTCACGCTTCTGGCGGGAAGTGAGAGTATCTTTAAAAGTTGTTTCAAATTTGCAAAGTTGTTGCAGTTTCTGTACAGTGCAGCTGTTCTCTGGAGTTTCTTGGTCCTTTAGGTGCAGGGCAGTCCACTGAGTCCTCAGAGGTCACTGGTCCCAATGGATGCGTCGCTGTGCAGGTTCTTTGAGTCAGGAGACAGGCCGGTAGGGCTGGGGCCAAGTCAGTTGGTGTCTCCGTCGTCTCTGCGGGGCTTTCAGGCCAGCAGTCCTTCTTTCTTCAGGTTGCAGGAATCTGATTTCCTGGGTTCAGGGTCACCCCTAAATACTAAATTTAGGGGTATGTTTAGGTCTGGGGGGCAGTAGCCAATGGCTACTGTCCTTGAGGGTGGCTGCACCCTCTTTGTGCCTCCTCCCTTAAGGGAGGGGGGCACATCCCTTTTCCTATTGGGGGGAATCCTCCAAACTCAAGATGGAGGATTTCTAAAGGCAGGGATCACCTCAGGGCACCTTGTGAGTTGTCCTGACTGATAGGTGACTCCTCCTAGTTTTTCTCATTATCTCCTACAGACTTGCTGCCAAACGTGGGGGCTGTGTCCGGAGGGGTGGACATCTCCACTAGCTGGGATGTCCTGGGGTGCTGTAACAACAGGCAGGAGCCTTTGAGGCTCACCGCCAGGTGTTACGGTTTCTGCAGGGGGAGGTGAAAAGCACACCTCCACCCAGTGCAGGCTTTGTTCCTGGCCACAGAGTGATTAAGGCCCTCACCCCATGTGGCCAGAAACTCGTCTGGTTGTGGCAGGCTGGCAGAAACTGGTCAGACTAGGAGTAGGACTGGTATTCAGGAGGCATCTCTAAGATGCCCTCTGGGTGTATTTTACAATAAATTCCACACTGGCATCAGTGTGCATTTATTGTGCTGAGAAGTTTGTGATACCAAACATCCCAGATTTCAGTGTAGCCATTATGGAACTGTGGAGTTCGCAATTGACAGACTCCCAGACCATATACTCTTTATGGCTACCCTGCACTTACAATGTCTAAGGTTTTGCTTAGACACTGTAGGGGCATAGTGCTCATGCAACTATGCCCTCACCTGTGGTATAGTGCACCCTGCCTTAGGGCTGTAAGGCCTGCTAGAGGGGTGACTGACCTATGCCACAGGCAGTGGGTTGTGGGCATGGCAGTCTGAGGGGAGTGCCATGACGACCTAGTCATTTTCTCCCCACCAGCACACACAAGCTGTGAGGCAGTGTGCATGTTCTGAGTGAGGGGTCTCCAGGGTGGCATAATACCTGCTGCAGCCCTTAGAGACCATCCCTGGCCACACCAGTGGTACCATTTACAATGGACTTTTCTGTGTGCCAGGGCTGTGCCAATTGTGGGAATAAAGGTACAGTTTAGGGAAAGAACACTGGTGCTTGGGCCTGGTTAGCAGGGTCCCAGCACACTTTCAATCATAACTGACATCAACAAAAGGCAAAAGGTTAGGGGGTAACCATGCCAAGGAAGGCATTTCCTTACAGATGGAGTATATTTCTTTCCCACAGTTTTGATCTCCGAAAACTTGGTGACTGACTGCTTTAATCAGGCCAAAAATGTTGACCCCGAAGCAGATGGAAGTTTTTTCAGCTCCGAAGAGGAGCTTGGGTTATTCGGCTCCGAGGTGGAAGACGAATGCTTTGTTTCCGAAGTGGAAGCCTCTACTTTCCTACTCAATCCCGAAACCGGTGTGGCAGTCTGTTTGGTCGAATACCTTTTGGTCTTCTTCGACGCTGAACCCGAAGTCCGGTCGTCGAGATGTAACTTTCGGGTCCGACTATGGCCGACAAGCAGTGGTGGACCCAAGATCAATTGTGATGACTTCTTAAAATGTTTTTGTTGATGGGAAGAGGCTGGCGTGCTCATGCACTGCGCCGCACTAATCACTTGGCTGTCCCCATCAGAGTCACAGTCGGATTCGGAGTCTGCAATGGAAACTGCAGGGTGCGCTTGTTCCTCACCAAAAATGTCAGGCGTTTGTTCGGTCAACTTCGATGCCATCCCTAGCCGACGTGCATTCCAATCCTGCAGAGTCTTCTTGGATCGGAAGGATTGGCACACCTCACAGGTTACTTCCTTGTGATCGGGAGAGGCAGAGGTTGCACACCGATTGTTGGTCGGTGTAGGGGAACTTGGCGTGGCACTGACACCGACGATACAATCAGATCGAGTGTAGTTAGAAATACGCGTTTGAAAGTGATACTGACGTTTAAAGGGAAGATAGAGAAGTTCAGATAGTACCGAACCAAGATCTACAGGAGCATGAAGGAACACAACTAAACCCGACGGCGGAAAGAAAACAATCGAACAAAGGACTTGATGCCCATGCGCACTATCACCGAGAGGAGGAGTAATTCGATCTTGTGACTCAAAAAAGCATCTTCGAAGAAAAACAACTTGTAACACTCGGAGCCCAACACTAGATGGCGGACTTATGCAAAGCATGCGTATCTGCATCTACACATGCCTTCGAACATGCATATATATATATATGTAAAATGTCACTTACCCAGTTTGTGGCATGTTCCGCTGCAAATTCACATGCTATGCACAGGTCCTGCCATCTAGTGTTGGGCTCGGAGTGTTTCAAGTTGTTTTTCTTCGAAGAAGTCTTTTCGAGTCACGGGACCGAGTGACTCCTCCTTTTCAGCTCCATTGCGCATGGGCATCAACTCCATCTTAGATTGTTTTCCCACAGAGGGTAAGGTAGGAGTGATAGAGTGTAAAGAAAGAGATGTCCATGCAATGGAATAGAGATATATAAACATATGTACAATTTTAAATGTAACTTAAATGGCTATAGGCTCCCGGGGAGGAGGTAGGGTGCATGTGAATCTGCAGCGGAACATGCCACAAACAGATGTACACTGGGTAAGTGAAATTTTCCGTTCGATGGCATGTGTAGCTGCAGATACACATGCTATGCATAGAGTACAAAGCAGTTCTCCTCCCATAAGCGGTGGTCAGCCTGTAGGAGTTGAAGCTGTTTGAAATAGTGTTCTTAGTACAGCCTGTCCTACTGTGGCTTGTTGTGTTGCTAACACATCTACACAGTATTGCTTGGTAAATGTATGGGGTGTTGACCAAGTGGCTGCTTTACAAATTTTTGTCATTGGCATATTCCCTAGAAATACCATTGTTGCTCCTTTCTTCCTGGTAGTGTGTGCCTTTGGTATTACTAATAGCTGTCTTTTTGCTTTTAGGTAACAGGTTTGGATGCACTTTACTATCCATCTGGCTATTCCTTGTTTTGAGATAGGATTACTAGTATGGGGTTTTTGGAATGCAAAAAATAACTGTTTAGTTTTCCTAAATGATTTTGTCCTGTCAATGTAATACATTAAAGCTCTTTTAATATCGAATGTATGTAGCGCTCTTTCTGCTACGGAGTCTGGCTGTGGGAAGAAGACTGGAAGTTCCACTGTTTGATGTAAACGGTGAGATGACTTTAGGTAGGAATTTTGGGTTTGTGCGAAGTATGACGTTATGTTTGTGTACTTGTATAAAGGGTTGTTCAATAGTGAATGCTTGTATTTCACTAACTCTTCGTAAAGAAGTGATTGCAACGAGGAATGCTACTTTCCATGTTAGATATTGAATCTGACACAAGTGCATGGGTTCAAACGGTGGACCCATAAGCCGTGTGAGTACAATATTGAGATTCCATGAAGGCACTGGTGGTGTTCTTGGAGGTATGGTACGTTTTAGTCCTTCCATGAAGGCTTTGATGACAGGGACTCTAAATAGAGACTTGTTTTGTATATTTTGTAAATAGGCTGAAATAGCTGTGAGATGTATTTTAATGGATGAAAAAGCTAAATTTGCTTATTGTAGATGAAGTAAGTAACCCTCCATGTCTTGTGTGGATGCAGAAAGAGGTGTTATGTGTTTGGATTGGCAGTAAAAGACAAACCTTTTCCATTTGTTTGCATAGCACTGCCTGGTAGTGGGTTTTCTTGCTTATTTAAATACTTCCATACTTTCTGGTGGAAGATGTAGATATCCAAACTCTAAGACTTCAGGAGTCAGATTGCTAGATTGAGTATTGCTGGATTGGGGTGCCTGATCAGTTGTTTGTTTTGTGTCAACAGATCCGGCCTGTTTGGTAGCTTGATGTGTGGTACTAGTGATAGGTCTAACAATGTCGTGTACCATGGTTGACGTGTCCACGTTGGCACTATAAGTATGAGTTTGAGTTTGTTTTGATGCAGTTTGTTGACTAGAAATGGAATGAGTGGGAGAGGGGGAAAAGCATAAACAAATATCCCTGACCAGTTGATCCATAGAGCATTGCCCTTGGATAGAGGGTGTGGGAACCTGGATGCAAAGTTTTGGCATTTTGCGTTCTGGCTGGTGGCGAATAGATCTATGTCTGGTGTTCCTTATTGGTGAAAGTACTTGTGAAGTACCTGGGGGTGAATTTCCCACTCGTGTGTTTGCTGATGATCCCCACTGAGACCGTCTGTTAATTGATTGTGAATCCCTGGAATGTACTGTGCTACAGGGTGAATGTTGTTGTGAATTGCCCAATGCCAATTTTTCTGTGCTAGAAGACAAAGTTGTGATGAGTGGGTTCCTCCCTGTTTGTTCAGGTAGTACATTGTAGTCATATTGTCTGTTTTGATGAGAATGTGTTTGTGAACGAGAAGAGGTTGAAAGGCTTTTAGTGCTAGGAATACAGCTAGCAATTCTAAGTGATTTATGTGAAGTTGTTTGTGCTTGTTGTCTCATTGTCCCTGAATGTTGTGATTGTTGAGGTGTGCTCCCCATCCAATCATTGATGCATCCGTTGTAAGTATGGCTTGAGGCACAGCGTCCTGAAATGGCCGCCCTTTGTGTAAATTTGTGGAATTCCACCACTGAAGCGAGATGTGTGTTTGGCGGTCTATCAATACTAGATCTTGAAGTTGACCATGTGCCTGTGACCATTGTTTTGCAAGGCACTGTTGTAAGGGCCACATGTTTAGTCTTGCATTGGGGAGAATGGTGATGCATGATGCCATCATGCCCAACAGTTTCATGACAAATTTGACTGTGTACTGTTGGTTTGGCTGGACTCGTGGTAATATGTTGTGGAATGATTGTACCCTTTGTGGACTTGGGCTTGCAAGTGCTGTTTGGGTGTTTAATGTGGCTCCTAAATACTGTTGAACCTGCGCTGGTTGTAAGTGAGATTTTTGGTAGTTTATTGAGAACCCTAGTGTGTTTATTACATAACGTGTATGGTATTGGCACTGTGTTTGACTGTTGGCTTTTATTAGCCAGTCGTCGAGATATGGAAAGACATGGATATGTTGTCTTCTTATGTAGGCTGCGACTACGGCAAAGCATTTTGTAAATACCCTGGGAGCTGTTGTTATCCCAAAAGGTAACACTTTGAACTGGTAATGTTTTCCTTGCATTACAAACCTGAAGTATTTTCTGTGCGCTGGATGGATGGGTATGTGAAAATACGCATCTTTTAGATCAAGTGTTGCCATAAAATCTTATTGTTGTAACAGTGGGACTACATCCTGTAGTGTTACCATGTGAAAGTGTTCTGATAGGATGTAAAGATTGAGAGCTCTGAGATCTAGTATTGGTCTCAATGTTCCGTCTTTTTTGGGAATGAGGAAATATAGAGAGTAAACCCCTGTTCCTTTGATGATGTGGTACAAGCTCTATGGATTGTTTGAGTAATAACGATTGTACCTCTGCTTGCAACATTGAAATGTGTTGGGAGGAGAGTTTGTGTGGTTTTGGAGGTATATCTGGAGGAATTTGTGCCAACTGTATGCAGTAACCATGTTGGATAATGGATAAGACCCAATTGTCTGTTGTGATGGGTAACCAGTGTGTGTGGAACTTTTGCAGTCTTCCTCCCACAGGGGAAGTGTGGTGAGGGAAGATGTAGAGCAAGTCACTGCTTGGTGTGTGTGGTTTGCTTTGATGGCTGATATTTTCCCTTCGTTCTGGGAAATTGTCCTCTGTAGGTTCCTCAAAACCCCGCTCTTTGGTATTGTGGCTGATAAGAGGGTTTGGATTGTGAGGTAGATGCCTCAGATGTTTGTGCTCTAAAGCCTCCCTGTTAGAAATGGGGGTTTTGGTTGGCAGTCAGGTTACCCTCTGTCCAAGCAAGAACCCTCACTCTAGTCAGGGTAAGTAACACACAATCCAAATTATCCTGTGCCCACCCTCTGGTAGCTTGGCACGAGCAGTCAGGCTTAACTTAGAAGGCAATGTGTAAAGCGTTTGTGCAATAAATCATACAATAACACAATATAGCACCACAAAAATACACCACACGGTGTTTAGAAAAATATATAATATTTATCTGGGTATTTGCAGGTCAAAAACGATCAAAGATGCAATATGAATTTGTAAAGATATCACTGAGAAGTGATAAAAGTGTCTTAAGTCTTTAAAAAGTAAACAAAGTCTCTTTCAAGCACAAAGTACCTGGTTTAAAGTGGAAAATATCCGCAGAGGGCCGTAGAAGAGGAGATGCGTGGAAAAATGGTGTGTGCGTCGGTTTTGCCCTTTCACACACGGACTTGCATCGTTATTTTTCACTCGGGGAAGACGTGCGTCATTTTCCGGCACACGGGCCGACTCCTTCTATGGTTTGCGGGATTACCAGATGTCCCAGGGACTGTGCGTGGAATCCTAGACTTGTTAACCGGCTGCGCGTCGTTCCGGGGAGCTGTGCGTGGAATTTTCTTCCTCACGGCAGGCGTTGCGTCGATTTCCTCTCTGGAAGTCGGGCGGCATTGCCCAGGCGAGGCCGTGCGTCGAAGTTCCGGTCGCACTGTAGGCGTCGCGTCGAGCGGCGTCTTTCCGGATCAGCGTGCAGTGAATTTCTCACTGCGGAACAAGCTGTGCGTCGAATTGTTCGGCGCACACGCCGTCTAGGTGAAAGAAAGAAGTCTTTTTGGTCCTGAGACTTCAGAAAACAGGAGGCAAGCTCTATCCAAGCCCTTGGAGAGCACTTTTACAGCCAGACAAGAGTTTAGCAAGGCAGCAGGCCAACAGCAAGGTATCAAGTCCTTTGTAGAAAGCAGACAGGTGAGTCCTTTGAGCAGCCAGGCAGTTCTTCTTGGCAGGATGTAGGTTCTGGTTCAGGTTTCTTCTCCAGAAGTGCACCAGGTCCCCTTTCAGTTCAATCCTGTCTGCCAGGGTCCCAGTAGTGGGTGTGGCAGTCCTTTGTGTGAGGGCAGGCCCTCCACCCTCCCAGCCCAGGAAGACCCATTCAAAATGCAGATGTATGCAAGTGAGGCTGAGTACCCTGTGTTTGGGGTGTGTCTGAGTGAATGCACAAGGAGCTGTCAACTAAACCTAGCCAGGCGTGGGTTGTAAGGCACAGAAAGATTTAAGTGCAAAGAAATGCTCACTTTCTAAAAGTGGCATTTCTAGAATAGTAATATTAAATCCGACTTCACCAGTCAGCAGGATTTTGTATTACCATTCTGGCCATACTAAAAATGACCTTCCTGCTCCTTTCAGATCAGCAGCTGCCACTTCAACAATGTATGAGGGCAGCCCCAATGTTAGCCTATGAAGAGAGCAGACCTCACAGTAGTGTGATAACGAATGTAGGAGTTTTACACTACCAGGACATATAAACTACACAGGTACATGTCCTGCCTTTTACCCACACAGCACCCTGCTCTAGGGGTTACCTAGGGCACACATTAGGGGTGACTTATATGTAGAAAAAGGGGAGTTTTAGGCTTAGCAAGTACTTTTAAATGCCAAGTCGAAGTGGCAGTGAAACTGCACACACAGGCCTTGCAATGGCAGGCCTGAGACAAGGTTAAGGGGCTACTGAAGTGGGTGGCACAACCAGTGTTGCAGGCCCATTAGTAGCATTTAATCTACAGGCCCTAGGCACATATAGTGCACTCTATTAGGGTCTTACAAGTAAATCAAATAGCCAATCATGGATAAACTAATCAACAATACAATTTACACAGAGAGCATATGCACTTTAACACTGGTTAGCAGTGGTAAAGTGCCCAGAGTTCAAAAGCCAACAACAACAGGTCAGAATAAATAGGAGGAAGGAGGCAAAAAGTTTGGGGGATGGCCCTGTCAAAAAGCTAGGTCCAACATCTGGAGGAATTTGTGCCAACTGTATAAGGTAACCATGTTGGATAATGGATAAGACCCAATTTTATTACAAGACCGGAGGCTCCTATTATGCAGTCTTTTCTTGCTTTAATTACAAACAGCAGCCAAGCAAGAACTACAGTATCCAGAAACAAAGAACTACAAAATGACATCATAGTGAAGTAACCAATGGGATATCACAATGCACTACTAATATCTTAACTGCGAGCAACAAGTCCTCTTTTCTTGCTGCTCGCAGTCAAGATAAGTACCTGCATTACTTGCTCGGTTATTTATTGTGCTTTTCTATATTACCATTGCATTGTGAAACTTGTGTGTTTAGCGCGCGGTTATCATAAGGGAACGCGCGTCCTTTTTTTCTGTCCTTCCGACGCAGCGTCTCTCAACGGCCGTCTTCGGCCGTTTAGGACGCGCGCTCAAGCGCGTCGCATTCCTCACATTCTTTGGGCCGGCATACCTTGTCAGCTGATACTCGCGTCGCGTCTTTATTTCCGACCGGGTTTGTTTGTTATTTGAGCATAATTTGGCTCACTTTGTCTCGTTTGGCATTCTCAACTCCTGCCCACGTCTGTCAGTCGACTTCGACTGCATTGAACCGCCTCCCTTGGCTCGGTCCCGCCCCTTCAGACACTCCTTTTTTCTTTTTCCTCAAAAAATTAACCCTTCGGTGACCAGTGCTTGCTACTTGGTTGTTTTTGTTTATTTTGTCTAGTGTTTTTACATTATGGCTGGGGAGGAGGATTCCCAGGTGTTTCAGGAGAGTTTGAAGTCCTTCATAAGGGACTCTGTACAGCAGGCAGTCTCAGTTTCCATGTCTGAGGTTACCAAAAATGTTGAAGCCTCGGTTTCAAAGATGATGTCTTCTTCCAAATTGCCTCTTAATAAGAGCAGGAAACGTGCGGCCACTCTCCCAATGACGTCCAAAGGCGTTTCCTCTGGTCCTTCCACCCGAGAGGTCTATAAATCGGGTCCCCCTCCTTCTCCTTTATATATTTCGCAGTTAAGAGACACGGATGACGATGATAATGTTTCCAGCCATGATGGCGATGTGGACGGATCAGAAGATCCAGTTTCTTATGGGCCTCTGGAGAAAAGGCGTAGAATTTCTCCTCCTGACGGTGGTGACGTACACCTAGTGTCTCACGATTTAGTCGACCATGCTGGTGAACCCTTATTTGATCCCTCCTTCATGGTCCATCCAAATTCAAAGGAGTGGTACCCATCAGAGCATGTGGCGGATTATGTTTCTTTCTTCTTACGTCACCCTCTGGATAAGGCCGCTCGTAATAAACTCAAGTCAGAGTGTCCTCGTCCCTCTCTTCCGGATAATATAACAGCAACTCCGGTAATTGATCCTAACATGCTGATGTTTTTCTCAAAATTCGGCAAGGATCCCAAAAAGGGCGTGGATAGAGCCTGGTCAGGTTGCCAGGACAAGCTTCTTGATTTGGTGGGCCCTCTCACCAGAATTTTTGATTTGGCGGAAGAAGCAAAAATGGATAATAACCCTATTGATCCGGAGGTCCTTTCAAACTGGGCGCAACGTGCTATTTGTATGCTGGGGAACGCCAACACTCAACTTTCGATTGAAAGGAGGAAGAGTCTGCTTTTAAAGATCGATCCCAAATTAACTTCTCTGGCCTCAAAAGATGAGGGTCCTTTGGCCAAAGGCCTGTTATTTGGAGACTCTTTTATTAAAGATTTGGGCAAATATGTGTCCACCTTTGCCTCTCTGGATAAGGCCCAGCTTTCGATGAAGAATTTTTTTTCGTCTCGGGTTTTTGCCAGGGCCGGCAAAGGCAGGAGTCGCTTTGCCGGCCGCTCCATCAGGAATCATTATTCCAACAGAGACTCCTTCAACCAACAATCTCAACCTGAATCCTATTCAGGATACAAACCGAAGTTCTATCCCCGTCGTTCAAGAGGCTACCGGACCAGAGGTTACTCCAGCAGGGGAGACCAAACCTCCGGTAAGTATTTCCGCTTCTGGCCTTCCTCCTGTAGGGGGCAGATTAGCTCTGTGTCTCGATTCATGGCGTTCTCTCACCTCAGATCCCTGGGTGATTCAATCTGTTCAAGGGTACCGGTTAGAATTCTATCAGATGCCAGTTCAGAGTCGCGTCCCTATACCCCTAGTTTTTTCCCAAGAGCAAAACGAGCTTTTGCGCGTCGAAATCCAATCTCTCCTGGCCAAGTGCGCAATAGAGCCTGTTCAATTCGACTCTTCGGGCTTTCTCAGCACCATCTTTCTAGTTCAGAAGAAGAATCACAAATTTCGTCTGGTGTTGAATCTCAAGGCTTTCAACAATTTTATAATCTATCGTCACTTCAAGATGGAGACTATTCTCCATCTCAGGGACATTCTGCTTCACCGAGATTGGCTAGTCAGACTGGATCTGCAAGACGCATATCTCACAGTCCCAATTCATCATTCACACAGGAAGTTTCTTCAATTCCAATGGCAGGACTCTTTTTACCACTTTCGAGTTCTTCCCTTCGGCCTTTCTTCCGCTCCTTGGTGTTTCACCAAGATTCTCAAACCCGTCGCAGCCTTTCTCCGGTCTCACGGGGTGCGTTTAATTCTCTATTTGGACGACTTCCTTTTGATGGCACAGGACAAAAATCTACTTCTAGATCATCTTCAACTGTGTCTAAACCTCCTTCGCGATCTGGGTTTTCTCATCAATGTGCAAAAGTCGGTTTTAGTTCCGACTCAATCTTTGGAGTTTCTCGGTTTTCGAATAGATACCACTCTATCGGTGTTGCAGCTCCCGCAACACAAGGTTTCATTGATCAAGAAGGAGATTCGTCACTCCCTTTCCCTTCCGCATATCTCTCTCAGAAATCTGGCACGCCTGGTAGGTCTGTTAGCTTCTTCCATTCAGGCAATCTTCCCAGGTCCTTTACATTATCGAGCCCTGCAACGGCTCAAAATAAGTCATCTTCACAAGGGTCTCGCTTATTCGGATCCCTTGGTCTTAGATCCAAAGAAGAGCTTCAGTGGTGGCTAACCCATCTAGATGCCTGGAACGGCAGAACTATCTTCTCTGCCGCCCCAGATCTTGTATTAGAATCCGATGCAAGTAGGACGGGTTGGGGCGCGAGATGTGGTCAGTTCTCGACTGGGGGCGCATGGTCTCTGAAGGAGTCCTTCTTGCACATCAACAGTTTAGAGATGCTTGCAGGTTCCTTTGCCATCCGCACTTTTGCAAAGAACAGGGTAAGTTGCACCATCCTTCTCAGGATGGACAATTTGTCCGCTGTCAGATACATCAATCACCTGGGAGGTACCAGGTCAAAAATACTCTCCTCTCTGGCAAAACATCTTTGGGAATATTGTCTGCCTCGTCGGATTTCAGTCAAGGCGGTTTTCCTGCCAGGCAGATTCAATACAGTAGCGGATTGGTATTCCAGACACCTTCACGATTCCAGCGATTGGCAACTGCACCCTTCAGTGTTCAGTCACCTTTCTTTTGTCTTTGGAGAAATGTCTATAGATCTGTTTGCTTCTCGCCTCAATTCTCACCTTCCTTCATATTTCAGTTGGAGGCCAGATCCACAAGCCCTGGCCACAGATCCCTTTCTTCAGATTTGGCCGACTTCCCTTCTATATGTTTTTCCCCCTTTCCTTCTCATCCCCAGAGTCCTCGCTCAGGTGCGCAGGCAACGGTCTATTCTGGTGATTGTAACTCCTTTCTGGCAGACCCAACCGTGGTATCCGACTCTATTAGAGCTGGCGATCGCTCCGCCTCTTTGGCTGCCTCAATTTCCCGATCTCCTCTTGAATCCTCAGGGCCATCAACATCAGTTGATTCTCGACGGATCCCTGTTCCTCATAGCTTGGAAAGTTTCGGGTCGTCCTGGGGAGTCCCAGGAATTTCGGAGGACGCTGTTAAATTTATCCAGCAGGCCAGAGCCCCGGGAACTTCCAGGGCCTATAAGTCAGCTTGGTCCCTTTGGTGCAGCTGGTGCCTGGTCAGGAATTCAGATCCCTTTTCAGCGAATGTAGTATTAATTATACATTTTTTGGCTTCTTTGGCTTCTCAAGGTAAGGCTTATCGCACTATTAATTTGTATAGATCTGCCATTTCTGCGGAGCATCAAAGAGTTGATGGTAGGCCAGTTGGAGAGCATCCCCTGGTCTGTCAATTGTTAAAGGGAGTAAGATACGTTAATACACCGTCTCCTAAATATAATGTTATGTGGGATGTTACTCTGGTGTTGCGTTTTCTTACCTCGTGGCCTGATAATGAATTATTATCTCTCAAACAGCTTTCGGCTAAGTTAACCATGCTTTTATGTTTAGTTTCTATCAAGCGGATCTCAGATGTTAGAGCACTGGATGTTACTTCCTTTTTCTTTTCTCCCCTAGGTGTTTCGTTTCAGATCAAAAAACGTACGAAAACCAACTTGTCTAGTATTAATTATCCATATTTTCCCTCTCAACCCAAGATATGTGTTGCAAATTGCTTAAAAACTTATGTAACCCGTACTGCAGATTTGAGATCGTCCTCTTCATCCCAACTACTTATTTCTTTTCAGAAGCCTCACCTTCCTGTGTCTTCCCCTACCCTGGCTCGTTGGGTTAAATGGGTTAGGTCCCTTGCTGGCATTGATATTAGTGCCTTTGGTGCCCATTCGGCCAGGGGGGCTATGGCCTCTCGTGCTTTTTGGGCAGGTTCCTCTTTACAGGATATTCTCAGATCTGCAGACTGGTCGAATGAAAATATGTTTAGAACTTTTTATTGTAAACCGATTTCTCATGTCTCAGATTCTGTGATTGCAATGCTTTGAACATGCATAATAGGAGCCTCCGGTCTTGTAATAAAATTGAGATTTTCCTAGCCTTGGTGTCTGAAAGGCTAGATTTTATTAAAGACACGGAGGCGAGTATTATCCCACCACGATTTAACCCGCCCTGTTTCTCTCTTTCAGTACCAACTCCCTCTTCCGGTGTTGGCTCAGCGTGATACACACCAACGTCTCTTACCAAGCTTGGATTTGTGCGGCATCGACTATGCCTTCCAGTCGTCCTTCGGTCTCCGTCATCTTCGAGATGGTTGCATGGACTTTATGACTTTGGTTTTTATGTTCTATGTGATTGTTTTGGTTACTTCTCCTCTTTAGTTCGCATCAAGAAAAGAGGACTTGTTGCTCGCAGTTAAGATATTAGTAGTGCATTGTGATATCCCATTGGTTACTTCACTATGATGTCATTTTGTAGTTCTTTGTTTCTGGATACTGTAGTTCTTGCTTGGCTGCTGTTTGTAATTAAAGCAAGAAAAGACTGCATAATACTCGCCTCCGTGTCTTTAATAAAATCTAGCCTTTCAGACACCAAGGCTAGGAAAATCTCAATTGTCTGTTGTGATAGGTAACCAGTGTGTGTGGAACTTTTGCAGTCTTCCTCCCACAGGGGAAGTGTGGTGAGGGAAGATGTAGAGCAAGTCACTGCTTGGTGTGTGTGGTTTGCTTTGAGGGCTGATATTTTCCCCTAGTTCTGGGAAATTGTCCTCTGTAGGTTCCTCAAAACCCCGCTCTTTGGTATTGTGGCTGATAAGAGGGTTTGGATTGTGAGGTAGATGGCTCAGATGTTTGTGCTCTAAAGCCTCCCTATTTTGAGGCTTTCGAAATGAGCCTCTGTATTGTGTTGAGTAAAGCACCCCCATAGCTTTAGCAGTGTTGGAGTCCTTTTTCATTTTCTCAATGGCTGTATCAACCTGTGTGCCAAACAGCTGTTTTTCATTAAATGGCATGTTAAGAACAGCTTGCTGGATTTCAGGTTTAAAGACTGATGACCGAAGCCATGCGTGTCGTCTAATGGCGACAGCTGTATTAATAGTTCTTGCGGCTGTGTCTGCGGAGTCTAACGCTGACCTGATTTGATTATTGGTAATGGCCTTCCCTCCTAGACTATTTACTGGGCTCTTTTCTGTTGATCCTTGGGGAGATGCTGGATGATGTCTTTCATCTCGTCCCAGTGGGCCCTGTCGTATCTACCCATTAGCGCTTGGGAATTGGCTATACACCATTGATTAGCCGCTTGTGATGCTACTCTTTTACCAGCAGCATCAACTTTTTTGCTTTCTTCATCTGGTGCCGGTGTACACCAGACAACTGGGAGTTATCCCTTTTCCTTGCTGCGCTGACCACTACGGAATCTGGGGGGAGGTGTTGGGTAATAAAAGCTGGGTCAGAAGGAGGAGGCTTATATTTCTTTTCTACCCTAGGAGTGATTGCTCTTGCCTTAACTGGTTCCTGAAAGATTTGATGTGCATGTTTTAACATGCCAGGAAGCATGGGTAGACTCTGGTAGGTGGCGTGAGTTGAGGACAACGTATTAAATAAAAAATCATCCTCAAGAGGTTCTGTGTGCATGGCTACGTTATGGTATGATGCTGCCCCAGCTAGAACCTGAGTGTATGAGGTGCTATCCTCTGGGGGTGATGGCTTTGACGGATAGCACTCTGGACTATTGTCAGAAATGGGATCATCATAAAGGTCCCATGGGTCGACCTCATCCTGGTGTGACTCTGCAGTGTACTGGAGGTAATAGGTGGAGAGACAGTTATTTGGGGAGAATGAGGAGGAGACTGGTGAGGTGAGAACTGAGGAGGTGGAGATTTTTGTCTCGGTTTTGGCACTTTAGCCAGTGGCTGGTCAGTGTCCAAAGGTCCTTGAAAGGCCAGCTTTCTCTTTGTTTTTAGAGGAGGTGCAGTGAGGATCTTGCCAGTGTCTTTATGAATTTGTATTCTGGCCTGTTTTTTGTCAAATTCCTCCATTTGCGTAAATTCTTCCGCAAATCTATGGCTTTCTTTCAATTGTTTGGAAAGTCCATGCTCCTCTGTATATATGGGTCTTTTTGGCTCCGAAGCCTGTTTCCTCGGGATCGAAAGGCCTGGAGTAGATGTTGGCCTCGGCTCCGAGAGGGATTTTCGGGGCTTTGACTCGATGGGTTGATGCTTGAGTATTTCGGAGCCTGTGCTTCGGCTTGAGTCCGAAGGCTTCGGTGGCGTGGCCTTTCTCTGTGCCGATGTTGTTGCTTGGTCACCAGCAGTCTTTTCACGGGTGGAGTTTTGGCCTTCCGGCAGTGGTGTCCCAGAGGCCTTGTGTTTGGGCTTGGACTGGGTAGGGGCAGGCGTACTCACGTGCTGGCCCGCTGTTATTGGTCTGTTGTTGTCAGACTCGTGCTTAGAGTTGGACCTCCGAACGGAGACTGCGGTGTGGATCATCTCCTCTTCTGCGTCGAGGCGTTCATTGCTTCTCGACGCCATTTCCAACCTTCGCGCTCTTCGGCCTCGTAGGGTATTTTTTTAGTGGAAGGATCTGCAGGCCTCGCAAGTATCCTCTCGGTGGTCTGGAGATAGACACAGTTTACAGACTAGATGTTGGTCCGTAAACGGGAACTTGGCGTGGCACCGAGGGCAGAATCGAAAAGGGGTCCGGTCCATGAGGCTTCGACAAGACTTTTGGTCGGGCCGACCAGGCCCGAGGTGGGTGCGGGTGCCCCGAAGGGCAAGTAAAGATCTGTATCCGCCGGTACCGAAGTGTCGATGATAGATGGTACGCGATCGAAAACAATACTGATGAATTTAGAGAGTTTATAGTACTTTTCCGACTCGAACAACCGGAGTGAAAAGAAACAAGTCCGAACACGATGACGGAAAGAAAACAATCTAAGATGGAGTCGATACCCATGCGTAATGGAGCCGAAAAGGAGGAGTCACTCGATCCTGTGACTCGAAAAGACTTCTTAGAAGAAAAACAACTTGTAACACTCTGAGCCCAACACTAGATGGCAGGACCTTTGCATAGCATGTGTATCTGAAGCTACACATGCCATCGAATATATATATATATATATATATATATATATATATATATATATATACACATATTTAACCGTGAGTAAATATACATTTGTTAAACAGGTTTAAAGAGAATATATGTAATTTTTTGTTATGACATAGTAGCAATACATATTTCCTAAAGAACTATACATATCTAGAATATACACATAATCAGATAAAAAATATTTATCAACACAGGCATATGCAGTCCATTGCTGTCTGAATATGGTGGTTATGAAGGAAACAGCCAACTCTTGAGTAGTCTTCTGAAGACAAGATAGTTAGCCGTGGATCTTATATTTAGGGGTAATGAGTTCCATAGTTTGGCTACTTGAACGGAGAAAGAAGTACCACCTACAGTCTTTTTCTTGTATGGTGGTGTTCTAAGGCTGGGCGTCAATCTTGAGCGGAGGTTTCTTTGTGGAATGTATTTATTTTGTTTCTGATAAAAAGCGGTCCTGTTCCATGTATAGCTTTGTGGGTGATACAAAGCAGCTTGAAGGTGGATATGCTGGCAACGGGTAACAAGTGTAGTGCTCTCACGGCAGGGGAGATGTGGGCTTGTGGTTTTACATGTAATAGAAGGCAGGCAATGGAGTTCTGAATACGTTGTAGTTTTCGCATAACAGATAGAGATGATCCATGGTAGAGGCGATTGGCATAATCCAGTTTGGATAGTACAAGAGAGATAGCCTGCACCTTGTGTGGAAATCCATGGTGGGGGAAGATGCGTTGCAGAGTCTTCAAGGTGATGAAGCTTGTTCGTGCTAATTTGGCCACTTCGGCATTCATTGTTAACATGGAGTCCATGGTAATTCCAAGGTTTTTTACTTCCTTAGATGATTGAGGAGGTAGTCTGAGATAGTCAGGCCAGGCGGACAGTGGGTCATAATTTTTCCATGAGTATTTCCGTTTTGGAGGCATTTAGTTTGAGATGGCTCCAAGTTATCCACTTATCAACGGCTCTGAGGCAACTATAGATTTGTGAGTTTTCAATGTCTTCGGGGCATTCCAATTTAAGTAGCATTGGTGTGTCATCTGCATAGTTGTAGCATGTTAGTTGAAAATCATTGACCAGTTCTGGTAATGATATAATGTAGATGTTGAAAAGCAAAGGTGAGATGATTGATTGTGAAATCTTGAGTAGTGGGATGACTTCCTTCCATGCATTTAGGTTTTTGAAATTCATTGAGAATGTTATCAAATTCTTTGGCTGCAGATTTAGCATTTTGAATTCTGTAAGAGTCGTACCTTTTTTAGCTTTTTGGATTTATGATTTGTATATTCTGTTACGTTTGTGTAGCTGCAGTTTGTCTTGAATGTTGTGTGTTTTGAGCCAGGTCCGCTGCAACCTTCTGATTTGTTGCTTTATCTTTTTTAAGTTCTGTGTTTCTCCAAGGTGTTAGTTTTCTTTTGTCCTGTTTAGATTTTCTGAGTGGTATTAGGATATCAAAAGCTTCCTGTAGCCACTCATGTAAAATAACTAATTGTAGTTAGATCTGTGCTGGCTGTTAATTGTGCTTTTAAGTCATAAAAACTGAGTTTGCTCCATGGTCTATAGATGCCTGTATAAGTAGTTGTGGCGTGTGTTGATTGGTGGTGTTTTATGTCAGAAAGTTATCAAATGGTGGTCTGACCATGTGATTGGCATGATGCTATGAACGGTAACTAACTTAGGCTTAGTAAGAAATGACATCTAGGATGTGTCCAGTGATGTGTGGGATTAAGTACAATCTGATGTAGGTTCAATGCGACTAGGCCAGTGGTGATAGCTTTTGGATGGGGCATATTGTGTTTGTCAAACCAAATATTTAGGTCCCCAAGAATACATAGGTTTGAGTATAATGCAATAAGGTTTGAGACTGTATCTAGAAAAGTGTCTGGGAATGTTGAGTTGTTAGGTGGAGGACTGTAAAGGCAGAGAAAGTTACAGGAGGAAGTTGGAGAAGGGTGGCATCTGGTGAGGAGGGCTCCACAATATTGTATGGGAATGTCTGTTTTACTGAGATTTATTGCTTGTTCGAATATAATAGCTAGTCCACCT
The DNA here is from genome assembly GCF_031143425.1 of Pleurodeles waltl. Taxonomy (NCBI): domain Eukaryota; kingdom Metazoa; phylum Chordata; class Amphibia; order Caudata; family Salamandridae; genus Pleurodeles; species Pleurodeles waltl. The sequence continues at coordinate 1,389,750,245 of NC_090447.1, forward strand.
CCTCTCTTGCCTATACGGTTTTCTGTGATGGTTTGATAGCCCGCAGGCTACACTGGGGCCATGTCATCTCCCAACCATGATTCCGTTATGAATAGTAATTCAGGTTGTGTGTCTGTGAGTAGGTCGTAGATGTGGTGCTTGTTTTTTTAGAGTGATCGAGCATTTAGGAGCTCGCAATTTAGAAAAAGTGTGTTAGTAGTGGTGTTGTTTTGTTTAGGAGAAGGGTGAGCAGTATAATTTGAGCTTGTAGCAGGTGTGTTGATAGTTGTGATAACTGTGAGGGTCACAATAGTCTTGTTTTTCAATATAGTGTTCCTCTTCCAGCAGGCTTAGGAGGCATTTTGTTGGGTCTGTGTGTGTCAGGGGTGGACTTTGTGGCCGAGAGAGACACGAAGAGTGTACTTTTTTTGAAGGGCAGCCTTATTATTTAATAGACAAGGGGATACAAAGTTAAGAGTGGCATGTTGTTTATTTTGTTTGCGTCTGTTTGGTTTGGAAGTAGTATGGGTTAGGGGTGATGGAGAAACATGTGGATTATAATGTAAGGCTCTAAACTGTGCAATGGATGAAGCGGGTAAATGAATGTTGCTGTGTTGGGATGCTAGTGGTAGATGTTAGTGAAGAGTGGGAATGTAGGGGTAAAGACTGGTCAGGATTTGTATTCTTTGTGTAGTCATGAGGGTAGGAGTGAGTGAGTGTGACGGAAAGTATAATGAGTTTGTGTTATTTTGTTGTGCTGATGTGTGTGGTCTATTGTTTTTGTGGAATAGTGAGAGGGGATATTGATGTAGTGGTTTTCTGTGAAGGATTTGTATGTGAGTTGGTGCTGGTGAGTGGTATTAGAGTATTACAGGGGGCGCTGTGTATTGGAGATGAGTGTAAGCGGTGTGTAAGAGGGGATGGATGTGTGTCAGGGGAGTTTGTGTTAGTTGTGATGACTGGAAGAAGTAATATGTGTGGTGGAGTGTGAGGATTGTATGGTTGTATGTAATTGGTGAAGAGAGGGGAAGGGTGTTTGTAGATGTTGTGTTGGAAGGCTGGGTTTAGGTATTGTCATGATAAAAGGGGGTCAGGCAGGAGCAAATAGAGGATAGTGCTGTTGGTTTGTATGAACAGGGAGTGTGTATCTGGATGAAAAAGTTATGTATAATGTGGTTTTGTGTTGTGGGGGTGATAGCAGGTTGTGTTAGTGGGAATGGACAGAGTAGTGTTTGCTTTAAGAATGAAGGTGTTTTGATGTTGTAGTGGATACGTGTATAGGTGTGATATATGGGGTTTTGTGTTAGTTGATGAGACATTGCAATCTGTGTGAGGTCAGTTTGTGATGCAAGAGTTGGATGTCTTTGCTGATAATGTGTTTGCACGTTGACTGGTGTGTAGGGAGTAAGGTCCTTTCTAGTCAATGGAGAAATGGGCAGCATTTCTGGTCCTAGGCCCGACAATTCCTGAATAGGCCCAAACAGGCAAATGCCCTTGTCCTCGCTGCCCTTCACCTTGACGCCTGGGCTGAGACACCTTGAGCCCTAGGCTTAAATAGCCCTACTGGCCAATAGAAACCTAGTCCTAACCCTAACCAATCAGATTTGTAACCCTAAATCTCACAACCAATGGGAGACCCAACCCTATTTACCAATCATACCCCTAATCCTGACAACCAGTCACAACCCCAACCCTAAAACCAGGAACCAATAGAAATCTCAACCCTAGTACCAATCACAAACCCAACCCTAAAAAAACAGAAATCTCAACCCTAGTGCCAATCACAAACCCAACCCTAAGAAACCAGGAACAAATAGGAATCTTAACCCTAGTACCAATCACGAACCCAACCCTAATAAACCAGGAACCAATAGGAATCTCAACCCTAGTGCCAATCACAAACCCAGCTCTAATCCCGAAACCAATAGAAAGACCAACCCTAAAAACACCATATGCAGTAACCAATAGAAATGTATATAGTTAACTGAAGCCCCGCACCTGTGGGAAAAGAGAAGGGTGCTGCTGCTCTATTCAGAATCTCCTTAGATACAGACAGGCTGAATTCACACTTCCAAGCTAGCAGAGTCTACTTTCCAGTTAAGGGAGAGAAAGTAAAAAACACTGAAATACTGCTTGTCACGCACTCAGAAATGTGGCTTTTTCAAGGCAAAAACAGGTGATGCAGACAGTTTCTAAACACAATTTAAATCACAGAAACAGATTGAGAAGTCTCCTAAACACCCTCTGGTTAGCCACTGAGGTGTATGTAGCCTTTTTACTTAAAAAAGAAGGGGGGGCTTTATGCAGTCTTTTGCCACAAGCTAGGAGGCAAACAGCACTTTAAAAAGGCCAAGCTGCCTGAAACACAGAGAGTCTACAGTAAACAGGCACGGTTAGCAGTAGAGAACACTTTTAAACAAATAATATTTCCCAGACAAGTCTGTGGCTCCTTCCCTAGGTCTCCTAGGAATCCTTGATCAGTTGTGGGTGTTACAAGCCCATTGTAAGGAAATGCCTCCTTGGCATGGTTGCCCCCTGACTTTTTGCCTTTGCTGATGCTATGTTTACAATTGAAAGTGTGCTGAGGCCTGCTAACCAGGCCCCAGCACCAGTGTTCTTTCCCTAACCTGTACTTTTGTATCCACAATTGGCAGACCCTGGCATCCAGATAAGTCCCTTGTAACTGGTACTTCTAGTACCAAGGGCCCTGATGCCAAGGAAGGTCTCTAAGGGCTGCAGCATGTCTTATGCCACCCTGGAGACCTCTCACTCAGCACAGACACACTGCTTGCCAGCTTGTGTGTGCTAGTGAGGACAAAACGAGTAAGTCGACATGGCACTCCCCTCAGGGTGCCATGCCAGCCTCTCACTGCCTATGCAGTATAGGTAAGACACCCCTCTAGCAGGCCTTACAGCCCTAAGGCAGGGTGCACTATACCATAGGTGAGGGTACCAGTGCATGAGCATGGTACCCCTACAGTGTCTAAACAAAACCTTAGACATTGTAAGTGCAGGGTAGCCATAAGAGTATATGGTCTGGGAGTTTGTCAAACACGAACTCCACAGCACCATAATGGCTACACTGAAAACTGGGAAGTTTGGTATCAAACTTTTCAGCACAATAAATGCACACTGATGCCAGTGTACATTTTATTGTAAAATACACCCCAGAGGGCACCTTAGAGGTGCCCCCTGAAACTTAACCGACTATCTGTGTAGGCTGACTAGTTTTAGCAGCCTGCCACAAACCGAGACATGTTGCTGGCCCCATGGGGAGAGTGCCTTTGTCACTCTGAGGCCAGTAACAAAGCCTGCACCGGGTGGAGATGCTAACACCTCCCCCAGGCAGGAATTGTCACACCTGGCGGTGAGCCTCAAAGGCTCACCTCCTTTGTGCCAACCCAGCAGGACACTCCAGCTAGTGGAGTTGCCCGCCCCCTCCGGCCAGGCCCCACTTTTGGCGGCAAGGCCGGAGAAAATAATGAGAAAAACAAGGAGGAGTCACTGGCCAGTCAGGACAGCCCCTAAGGTGTCCTGAGCTGAAGTGACTCTAACTTTTAGAAATCCTCCATCTTGCAGATGGAGGATTCCCCCAATAGGGTTAGGATTGTGACCCCCTCCCCTTGGGAGGAGGCACAAAGAGGGTGTACCCACCCTCAGGGCTAGTAGCCATTGGCTACTAACCCCCCAGACCTAAACACGCCCTTAAATTTAGTATTTAAGGGCTACCCTGAACCCTAGAAAATTAGATTCCTGCAACTACAAGAAGAAGGACTGCCTAGCTGAAAACCCCTGCAGAGGAAGACCAGAAGACGACAACTGCCTTGGCTCCAGAAACTCACCGGCCTGTCTCCTGCCTTCCAAAGATCCTGCTCCAGCGACGCCTTCCAAAGGGACCAGCGACCTCGACATCCTCTGAGGACTGCCCCTGCTTCGAAAAGACAAGAAACTCCCGAGGACAGCGGACCTGCTCCAAGAAAAGCTGCAACTTTGTTTCCAGCAGCTTTAAAGAACCCTGCAAGCTCCCCGCAAAAGGCGTGAGACTTGCAACACTGCACCCGGCGACCCCGACTCGGCTGGTGGCTATCCAACACCTCAGGAGGGACCCCAGGACTACTCTGATACTGTGAGTACCAAAACCTGTCCCCCCTGAGCCCCCACAGCGCCGCCTGCAGAGGGAATCCCGAGGCTTCCCCTGACCGCGACTCTTTGAATCCTAAGTCCCAACACCTGGGAGAGACCCTGCACCCGCAGCCCCCAGGACCTGAAGGACCGGACTTTCACTGGAGAAGTGACCCCCAGGAGTCCCTCTCCCTTGCCCAAGTGGAGGTTTCCCCGAGGAATCCCCCCCTTGCCTGCCTGCAGCGCTGAAGAGATCCCGAGATCTCTCATAGACTAACATTGCGAACCCGACGCCTGTTTCTACACTGCACCCGGCCGCCCCCGCGCCGCTGAGGGTGAAATTTCTGTGTGGGCTTGTGTCCCCCCCGGTGCCCTACAAAACCCCCCTGGTCTGCCCTCCGAAGACGCGGGTACTTACCTGCAAGCAGACCGGAACCGGGGCACCCCCTTCTCTCCATTCTAGCCTATGTGTTTTGGGCACCACTTTGAACTCTGCACCTGACCGGCCCTGAGCTGCTGGTGTGGTGACTTTGGGGTTGCTCTGAACCCCCAACGGTGGGCTACCTTGGACCAAGAACTAAGCCCTGTAAGTGTCTTACTTACCTGGTTAACCTAACAAATACTTACCTCCCCTTGGAACTGTGAAAATTGCACTAAGTGTCCACTTTTAAAACGGCTATTTGTGAATAACTTGAAAAGTATACATGCAATTTTGATGATTTGAAGTTCCTAAAGTACTTACCTGCAATACCTTTCGAATGAGATATTACATGTAGAATTTGAACCTGTGGTTCTTAAAATAAACTAAGAAAATATATTTTTCTATATAAAAACCTATTGGCTGGATTTGTCTCTGAGTGTGTGTACCTCATTTATTGTCTATGTGTATGTACAACAAATGCTTAACACTACTCCTTGGATAAGCCTACTGCTCGACCACACTACCACAAAATAGAGCATTAGTATTATCTCTTTTTGCCACTATCTTACCTCTAAGGGGAACCCTTGGACTCTGTGCATGCTATTCCTTACTTTGAAATAGCACATACAGAGCCAACTTCCTACACCCATTATGAGAACTAGAGAAAAATGTAAATGTGCTTGGTGTGTTTAAGATCCAAGAATGGTGTGAAACTGCTGAAAGGATTAAGCCTCAAAAATGTGAAAGTTGTTTATTTTGCAGTTGAGAAACCAGTAGTTGATTAAGAAACAGTGTATGCTGAAGCAATTTCCTGAAACCCGAATACTCTCATTCCTATAGTAGTAGCTTAGTAACCTGCTGTGGTACCAGAAATATTTCTCTCAATATCTCTAGATCTCTCTTATTTTATAGTTTGGAAAAAAACAATTCTCTGGAAAAGAGAGCTCGTCTAACAGATGGGTGATGTAACATTTTGTTTTTTAGATACGTAATGTAACACATTGTGCGAGTATTACGATGTTGGGATGAAACAAAAAGAACACGTTACTTACCTTTGATAACAACTCATCTGGTACAGACAATATCTAGCCACAGATTCCTTACTTTTGAATTTCCACAGGCGTCAGACTGGATCCAAAAGGTTTTTTTGTGAGCAGTACCCCTGTTGGTGTTAACTGGCTCCACGCAGCGCCGAAAATTACGTCTGTGTCACCTATATAGGCAGTACCTTGGCGCGATGACGTCCGTTACTTTCCACACCAAATGAGCGGAGCCATGAAGTGCACTGACACTGTTGTGTTCAAACTAAGGCCCTGAAAGGGATCATCCCTCACCCTAGAAATCAGCCCGGAGAGTAGGGAGGATGATTGGGTGGGTAAGGAATCTGCAGCTAGATATTGTGTCTACCAGGTTAGGCAGAACCGAAGGTAAATAACTTGTCCATCTGATACAGACTTCTATCTGCAGATTCCTTACCTTTGAATAGATACCCAAGCAATACCATCCCTAGTGGAGGGTCTCAAGACAAATTTAAACTAGATGCCCTGCAGGACCGAACAGGCGAAATGTCTGTACATGCGGACCTGATCATACAGGCAGCAGTGGTTGGTAAACGTGTGCAGGGAAGCCCGCATTCCTACCTGGCAGAAGTCCATGACTGGGACTCCATGTGCTAACGCAGTGGTCGCAACTTTAGCTCTGATGGAATAAGCCCTTAGGCCTTCAGGAGGGTGCTTCTTTGCCAGTGCAGATTTTGATGCAGAGAACAATCCATCGCAAGCTGGTTTGTTTCTGCACTGCCCAACCCTTCTTTGCTCCAATACAACCCACAAAGAGTTGTTCGTCCACCATGGAATTGTCTTGTGTGGACAAAGTAGAATGACAATGCTCTTTTTGGGTCCAGATGGTGGAGTCGATTCTCTTCTATTGAGGAATGTGGAGGAGCGTAGAAAATGGGCAAGGTGACAGATTGGCCCACATGGAATGGTGTTACCACTTTCAGAAGGAAAGAGGAATTAGTGGAAATCATCAGTTTGGAAAATCAGACAAGAATGGAGGCTTAGATAATAGAGCCTTCAGCTCACTCACTTTCTGGGCAGATGTTATTGCCCTGAGAAATGCGGTTTTGATTGTGAGCAGCCAGAGGGAACAGTTGTGTAGAGGCTCGAAACAAGCACACATTAAGAACGTGAGAACCAAATTAAGGTTCCACTGAGGCATAATAAAATGAGAAGGGGGGGAACATATGCAAAAGACCTTGGAGGAACCTATTTAAAACAGGGGACTAAAATAAAGAGGGTTGGTCAGGCAGCCGCAAGAAGGCAGGCAGAGCAGAAATGTAACCCTTCAAAGTACCCAAAGATGATCCCTGCTGGGCAAAGGTAAGAATAAAAAGAAGGACATCAGAAAGAGAGGCAGAAAGTGGGTCAGTAGGCTTTTCCACCAGCAGGTGTACACAGTCTTGGTGGAGGAACAACTGGCAGCCAGAATAACATTGCAGACTTCGGGAGGAAGATCAAAAGCTGTCAACTGTGGCCACTCAATCGCCACACAAGAAGCGGAGAGTTGACAGGTTTGGGGGGGAGGACCCTTCCTTAATGCTGCGACAGAAAATCCTCCTAAAGGGGCAACCTGATTGGAGGATTGATGTTCATGTTCAGAAGCTCGAGATACCAAACTCTCCGTGCCCAGTCCGGAGCCACAAGGATAACTTGGGCCCGGTTGTTCCTGATTTCCTTGAGAGGTCTGGGCAGGAGTAGTATGGGCTACAGGCATACAGGAAGACTAAACTCCACTCAAGAAGAAAAGCGTCTCTGAGTGACAGCTGCCTTGGAAATTCCAGTGTGCAAAACTGCTAACATTGCGCGTTCTCTGCGGAGGCGAACAGATCTAACCAAGGCTCTCTCCACTGCTGAAAGAGGCCTTGCACCACCTCCAGTTGGAGATACCACTCGTAATCTGCTGGGCATCGGCAGCTGAGTTAGTCTGCTCTGATGTTCACAGAACCAGCCAGATGTTGAACCACCAGGGATATGCACTGCTGTTGCAGCCATGTCCAGAGATGAAGAGCCTCTTGACAAAGGGTCCACGACCCCACCCTAATCTGTTTTTTGAAGTACCACATGGTGGTGGTGCTGTCAATGAACAACTACACTAGCCTTCCCTTGATTGAAGGTAGGAAGGTTTTCAATGCCAGTTGGAAATCTCGGAGCTCCAGCAAGTTGATGTGGAATCAGTATTCTGCCAGAGACCAGAGTCCTCTGATCTCCACCTTTCCCAAGTGGCCGCCTCATCCCAGGAGTGAAGCATCTGTCACTGTTGTCAGATCCGGTTGGGGAAGGGCATCTGACTCAATCGCGGTTCGTGAGCCACCACCGCAGATTTTGTGCAGTTCCCTATGAGATCTGGACCATGTCTGAGAGTTTCTCCTGATGCTGCACCCACTGGAACTTTAGGTCCCACTTCAGAGCCCGCATATGCCATCTGGCATGAGTTACTAGAAGGATGCAGGAGGCCATGAGGCCCAGCAGCCTCAGAGTCATTCTCACCGAAGTCCAGGATAGAGGCTGAAACATCAGTATCATAGCCTGAATATCCTGGACTTGCCATTCAGGAGGATAAGCCCGAAATTGCACTGTATCCAGAATAGCTTCAATGAAAAGGAGCGTCTCGGAGGGAGTCAGGTGTGACTTTGGCACGTTTACAGTGAACCCCAGCAAATGCAGGAGGATCGCCATAATTTGCAGGTGGGAGACGACAGCCTGGGGTGAGCTTGCCTTCAACATTCAGTTGTAGGGATAGGGGAAGATTGCCCCCCCTAATCTCCACAGATGTGTTCCGACCACCACCATCACCTTGGTGAACACCCGAGGGGTGCTGGTAAGGCCTAAAAGGAGCATGGTGAACTGAAAGTTCTTGTGGCCTACCCTAAAACGCAGATAACGCTGATGGGCAGGCAGGACAGGAATGTGAAAATAGGCATCCTGCAGGTCCAATGCTACCATCCAGTCTCCCGCGTTAAGGGCAGACAAGACCTGAGCCAAAGTGAGCATCCTGAACTTCTCCTTTTTGAGGAAGAGGTTGAGGGTTTTAGCTCTAGGATAGGATTGTTTTTGGGAATCATAAAGTAGTGGGAATAGCAACCATAGCCTACTTCTGGCCCTGGAACCCTCACTATGGCTCTCTTGGCCAAGAGAGCCTGGACCTTCTTACAGAGCAAGGACAAATGATCCTCTGTCAGCCAGTCGTATGATGGAGGGATAAATTCGAAGGGGATGGAGTAGCACCTTTGAATGATCTGTAAGACCCACCCTCCAATGTTATGGACTGCCAGTGGTAGAGATGATGGAGGATTCTGCCACCAACTGGACGCCCATGATCGTCAGGGGCAAGTTTAGGAGGGCTTAGAGGCTGCAGCTGCTGGGAGGGGCAGTGGTTGTGGCAGACCCCTGGCTACCTGACCCACAGGGTCGGTAAGAACTGTGCCCTCAGCCACATATAATATGGGAAGCTTGCACAGGACGGTGGCTGGGATATGGTTGGCGTGGTTAAACACCCCTACCGTAGCCACGAAAGGAGCGAAAGGCAGACTGGGGTTGATGTGGCGAAGCTGTAAGGTCCAAGGACTTGGCCGTTGTCCGCAATTCCTTAAAGTGCTCCAGTGCCAAATCTGCCTTGTCTCCAAAGGGATGTGTGCCATCAATATGCATGGCCATGTGGGAATCCTGGACATCCCCAGAAAAGTCAGATGTATTCAGCCAGCAGTGGCGTCAGAGTGCCACATTTGTGAGTTGATCGTGTCTAAACTACCGCGAATTATGAACTTTGTTGCATCTCTCACATCCATGACCGCTAGGGCGACAATGGCCCAGGGCCGGTCCAGGGCCTGTGGCAGCACTTGCACAACGGTATCCCACAGTGTGTAGGAATAACAGCCTAATAAGCATGTGGTCTTGACAGATTGCAAAGCAAGGCTGGTGTAAGAAAACATGTTCTTTCCAAAGCTAGACAGCCTCATGGATACTCTGTCCAGGGATGCAGCAGGGAATGAGCCATGGGAAGTGGAAGCCTGGACCACCAAGATATCCAGGGTATCGGTGTTGGGTGAGGAAATTGTGGTCCCCTGGGGAAGGGTGATGGCGGCAGTCAATCATCTTATTCACAGGAGTGCCTGTGCTGGGCTTGGACCAGGTTCCTAGTAGGACATCTGCCAGTGCTTCATTGAAAGGGAACAGGGGTTCAGAGGAGGAAGCTCCTAGTTGTACCATTTACGTCAAGATGTTAGTCTTGACTGCCACCGAGGGCAAACTCAAGGTCCAGGACTTCAGCTGCCCTCTTCACCACCATAGAGTATGTAGCTCCCTTCTCCCTAGCCACAGCAAGGGGAGAAAGAATACCGTTATCTGGCGATGTGTCCAGTCTGCTGGCATCACTCAGTTCCTCAAACCAGTCCATGTCCTGACCCTCAGATTGGTATTCTAAAAGGTCCAGTGACCCCGTCCCATTCTTCCCTGAGGCCTACCCCTTCAGAATAGGGTTGAGACACCAACCTAGGACACACCAGTCCTGTCAGCACCTGATTTGTCATTGGTTGACTCCACCCTGGCTCAGATTCAGGTATCAAAATGGGGATGGCGCTGCCAGTGGGCACTGGTAGCATTGCCATTGGGACCAGCATAGGGGAAGGTCATGTTGGCACAACGTGCAATAGTCCGGATCCATGATTGGATCCATTGGGGCTTATCAGAGCCAAGGCCGGAGCTGCTGGTATAGAACCCAATGGATCTCCTCCCGTGACCCCTCAGGGCCTGAAGGCACTCCAAAGGGATCATTCCGCTAAAAGATGAGACAAAGATGAAGTGCATGCCCTTGTGAAAACTCCTGCATTCGAGCAGAGGATTGCTCCTGGGAAAGTAGAGAGGCAGTGGAGCAGGATTCGAAGAGCCGTACTTCAAACTCTTATTTTTCTTCATCGCTTCGGCCAAGACAAGGAGATATCGAAGCATGCTTCGTCCTGTGCTTTTTGTGCCTTTTACCCAAGTGTCCCGATGTCTCTGAGTGGGACAAAGAGGACTTGGGCCTCTTGGAGCAGTCCCAGGACCATCCTTTCGACTAAGACCTCCGAGGAGTTGCGCAACACAGAGTCGCCTGCCAGGCCGCTAGCAGCTTTAGGGACTGCTCCCTCAAAGCCTTTGGCGCCATGGCCCAGCAGTCAGAGCATGACTAAGTGATGGTTGCACTTCAGATACCAAAGACACACAAGTGTACCCAACAGGATGCAGTGACAAGTGCCACATGGTTTAAAACCTGTCTTCCTCGAAGACATTCCCGACACACCAGGAGGTAAAACATAAAAAAATAAGTTGCCAAAACAACAACAAAAATCCTGTAAAAAAAAAAATGACAGGGGGGTAGTGCTTCTCAAGATCAGCGCTAACAGGTATGGAAAGAAAAGAACCGACGTCAGCGTGTTGAGGTGGAGCCAACGACATCGCAGAGAGCAGGGGGTACTGTTCACGAAAAATCTTCCGGATCTAGTCTGACGCCTGTGGAAATCCAAAGGTAAGGAATCTGCGGCTAGAAGTCTCTATCAGGTAAACGCAGTAAGGTGAATTTGATATCAAGCTATTCAAGCAACCTTTAATCGTAACACAGGATAAGTATTGATCTGAAAATGGTCAGGGCTAGATGTAGCTGGTGAAAGTCAATTTTTAGTAACAAACTACTCTGTTCAAGGATTGACCTGTTAGCAGGGAATCCTCTGAGAACTCAAAAAAATCAACAACTAAACCATCTAACTGAAGTTCCCTCAGGTAGGTGTCGATATATTGGTTGAGAATCGGGAGAAGAACTGCCTAAAAGAGAATGATGATCAGTGAATAGAGAAGTGATTGAAGCTATTTGCTTTTCCAACAGGGAGATGTGCCTTATCCCTGGTTCTATTTGAATAGGCAATTGAACGTCATGCCTTTTAGCTTAGGGTGTTCCATCACAATCGTGGCATAAAGTATGATCTCAAAGAATCTTGTTATTGCTATATCCTGACAACACCCTCCTTCTAGTTAAAAATCCAGAACATAACCTAAACACTATTAACAGGGAAATCATAACATTTGCTAGATGGTCGAGTCTTACCATTAACTGGTCAAAACAATTTTACCTCTGACTAGAGCAGCAACATTCCCTGCACTTGAATAACCTGCACAATCATCGGAGACGCCTTCATTAGATATTTATGAGTACAATATTACTGGGACAAGCATCAAATTGTAAGAAACAACTACGGCCAATGTTTAGACTTTATGTCGGCCGGGGGGTTCTGCCCCCAACTCTGAAGTGTACTACTTAATATCTAAGGGTCAGTGTGCACATTACTGGTTTCACAATATTAGGCAGGTCTCGTACAACAAATCTGAGGCAGGATTCGTAGACTTAGGGCCTCATTATGAACTTGGCGGGATGCCCCGCCACCAACCGTGTATGCGGTCTATGAAAGACCGCCAGTGGCGGCATTCTGCCAAGTAATGACGCATGGAGCCTCACTGCCATTGATGGCGGTGAGGGCCGCCGTGCACCATGCTGGCGGTCGGTGGCGGGGGTGGATGCTGTTTCACCCTCACCGCCATGTCAGACCATACACCACCACGCCTATAATGAAGCAGTTATAGGCGTGGCGGTGTATGGAGAGGTGGCGATGGCAGTGGAGCAGCATCCAGGGAGCCCGTTCCCTCCCGGAGCAGCGCAACTGAAGAAGTAAGTCCTGTCCAAGAAGGAAGGGGGGAGGGGTGTGTGTGAGTGCATGGGGGTGTGCGTGAGTGTATGTGTGGGGGAAAGGGATGTGTGTCTGAGTGCATGTATGCGTGTGTGCATGTATGTGAATGGGTGTATGTGGGAGGTTGGGGTTTGTGGGGACCTATATGTAGGGGTGGGGTGTGGGGGATTGTGAGGGTCGGACTGGGGGGAGCTACATGGGGTTTTGGGGGTTGAGGGTTGGGCGGTTGGTTTTCGGGGTTTAGAGGGTGGGGGCAGATCTAGTGGCTTGGGGGGGGTGGGTAGGTGTAGTGGCAAGGGGAAGCCCTGGCGAGTCACATACATGTGACAGGAATGATTATTCCTGTCACCCATATGCTTTCCGCTAGGGATTACCTGGCAGGGTATCTCGCCAGGAAATCCCTGGTGGAAATGGGATCAAAATCCCACCGCCGGGTCGAATGTGCCCCACAGTCGGCCCAGTGGTCGAATCTGGCCTGGCGGTGGCAGTAATGACCGCCGGCATGGCGGTCCAGACTGCCATGTTCATAATGACCACCTTAATTTCCTTGAACAGTATGACTATGAAAAAACCTTGAGACCATTAGGAAAATCCATACAGTACACCGCACAACATGGGTATGTTCAAGACAAGCAGAAATGTGTAAAACTGATATACCGTATTGACTGCTATTACCGCTGCAGTATTGCGGTGGCCTCTGACTCACTGGCAAGGAGCTGATTTTGTCTTCAGCAGCTGAATACCATGAACAATATGTGCGCTAACAGAAAGTACCCTCCATTACCAGACTACAACAACAGGGAATCCTGCACTCCATTAAATAGTCTGTGTCATTGGCTGTACAGAACTATGCTCAAGACATTCCCCTCCTAAATGGCCAAGCCAGAGGAATGGAAACTGCTAACACTGATTATATCGATGGCATCCCCTATAAAGTGTTAACACCATACATAATATGGCCCTAACAGATATAAAAGCCAAAAGATATTCCCTTACCAGAACGTTGAGAAATGTATAAATGTGGGTTTACTGTTACAACAACTTCTCAATACCAGAACAGAATACAATGTTGTTAACGTAAAATATGAGAATGTAATGTAGGCACAAATACATTTGTGACTATATTTCATATGAATCACTTTCACTTTTGGATTCATAGGTTGAAGGGATGACATATAATTACACTCTTGGAGATTGATGGAAATTCCAAGATGGCATCTGCGCAGACTTTCATGTCTTCTTTAAACGCTGGTCCTTTGTTTATGTCTGGTATATATACAAGTCTAGTTTGGTCACATGCCATGAATATGATTAAGGCCTTCCTTGGGTTGAAATGCGTTGTGAGCTATTTGCACAATAAAAATATTGCAATGGACACCCTATGTGCGCATTCTTCATCATTTGATGTGATTGTGGATACAGATATTACTGGACCACTCTGCAGGTGAAAAAGGACACCCTGTCAGGGTAGAAGTTCTTCAAGGAGCTGCTGATAAAAAAATAAATATATATATATATATATATATATATATATATATATATATAGCTATGTTTTCTAAGGCTACACACCCCTCTGTTATATTATCTAGCTTCACTTTTAATACTATTAAATTAGAGACCACATGCACTGCTATAAGGTGGAACCAGATTACTAGTTTAGCATGGTACAATCTTATTGGAGGTCAGATGTGCTGCTACACAGTGTAACTAGCTCTATGTAATAAATGGTCATTAAGTAGATGATCGAGTAGGGTACCATGTGAAGATAGGACTGATGAGGATAAAGTTGGCACCGCTTAATGATGTGTTCTTCCAGGGCCCCAAGCTAAAAAGGCACAAAGAGGTCATTGCAGGTGTTATTCCCCTAAACCCATCTAGGCCCAAATAGGGCAACGCAGGAAAGTGATCACAGTAAGTTGCCCTTTACGTTGTATGCCTTCAATGGGGCACAGCGGACTTTCAGATGATTGCAAGACTTTGACAGGCCAGCTCATCAGATAGCCTGTTTACCTATGAAACACCAACCTCCAGGGAAACTACAAAAAAAGGAAGCTCTCCAGGTGGGGACGTGGTAACAATTATTTCCAAAAAGGGCCATGAACAATGAAGTTGAGGAAAAGGCCACACCCAATGAGGAAATTGCGGTATGATTATAATAAAAGATGGGTTTGTAGATTGTTCACCACACAGAATCATCAAAGGTATGACACAGGTAAAAATAACAGAAAACCTTAGAACGTGGTGGAAACAAGATACTGATGACCAGGTATAAAATACTGGACTCGTCATCCAATGGAGGACTACTGGATAGAACACCTGAAGTAGCAACATGGATTAGTTCACCAATCATGGTACTAGCCATATGGAAAGTACAGATAAGGAACAGCTCTTGGAAGAGTACAAGGCATACACAGTAATATCATCACACGGGACAAATAATGGGGAGAAACCAACCACGGAGTGGAGTTAAAGCACTACTGCCACAGATTTAAGCTTGGGAGAAGAGAATGGCCCTATTACTGGAGAGGAGAATGACCCTATTACTGGGCTCCTCTACCACTACCTAAAACCCAATAGCCACAGAATGATTTGAGGATTCTGCTCAAATGTCAGCACATTCCATATCCAAAACAGTCCTTGTTCCACAGACAAAGGCAAACAGTGTCTACAGGGTGACGTCACTCCTAAATCAAACCACCCTGGATGGAAGGTAGGTCAATTTCTGGTAGGAATGCTAATGCATGAATAAAAAAGCGTATAACTGGAAATTCTTATGTTCACAATCCGAAAAATGTTAAAACAAAATCAAATTGAACTATCAGAAGAGGCACCTTATTTATATTTTTATATCCTGCAAAAAACAACAATCTATTTTAACATTTTCCAGTGATGCGAAGCCTGGACCCTAGAAAACACTAGACTGTCAGAAAAAAAGACCACCGAAATCATAAAGACAGAAAGGTGCAAAGATGATCAATGTTGCCAAAAGGAGTCACACTAAGGAAGAAATGGACAATCTCGGGAGAGGTCCAAATAAGGATGAAATATATTTCTCAATACTTTACTTTTGCTATTTATGAGCACCAGAATAACCTCTGATTAAACCTGAAATATATTTGGTGTCATGATACAAGGCATGAAATAACTTAACTTTACAAGTAAAGATACTTTATATTGAACATATATTTCAAAAAAGGAACTGTTCAAACGTATTATTGGTCACAGTGCTTTGTAGCACCTATGTAATAAATCTTCTTAATGTTGATTAAAGTCCAGTTTCACCAATCACATCCAGTTAAAAATATTGCTTTTTGTTCTTGCACACTTATGTACTTGCATTACTAAGTACTTCTGTTACTTTAAAATGTATGTTGCGCTCTCACATTTAGTTCTACTGTGAGTCTATTACTGTGTAAATCTAAATTTTCACATTATGATTTCTCATTATTTTTTCCTTGAACATATAGTTGGTGAAAGGTGATTTTTTTGCCTCTATATGCATTTTCAACCAACTTTCTTCATTCTTTTGCATTATTGTTGTGATAAGTTGTTTATATTTTGTTTACATATGTTTCTATTTGTACAGCGCTATACCATCCTGTACTGGTTTATAGCACAATGCCACAAACGCTAAAAAAATAGATTGAAGCAATACATGTTAGTATTGACTGACAAGATCTTATTGTTCCCAACTGTAATACTGTAATAATTTGATTTGGTAGGGAGAGGGGCAGGTAAACAAATCTTCAAAATATGTGTTTCTTTTTTAAATGCTACAATCTCATGGATTGTGGGATTAGAAATGAATTAGGTAGAGTAGCTAGTTCTCTGTGCCTCCACAAATATTCTAGATATGCTGAGTAAGATTTACTGCCAAAGAAAACCACAGACAACTATTCTGTAAATGACCCTGTGCAGTGCCCTGCTGTCTTTCAGATTGGTTTCATATATGCAAACTTAATGCTCAGGAGTGGGTGTGGTTTCTCTACACCCTTCAGACACACACCTTACCTTATAGTGACCTAGAGCTGTGCAATTATATATAAAAACACAGTTTAAAATAAAACCCACAATTCACATCAATGTTAGAAAATGGTCTGGAATTTATCCTTTCACAAAAAAAGAGCAATAATACTGTACAACGTGGAATAGATTGACTTTCTTCTACAAATGTTTAACTTTTGCTTTCAACATAAATTACATTTACTGACACTGGTTTCCTATGCTGGACTAGGAGCAAGGGGTGAGAGCTGCCATAAGGAGCTCCATTTTGTAAACAAAATTGTGTCCTTCCATTTTATTCCACTGAACTTCCTTGAATGGACCACGAAGGTAATTCCATTTGACATCCTGCAACACGTCACTTTTTGGAAGATCTTTGACCTGGCATCTTGGAAACTGGACCATCACCTTGCTGCCACTTTCAGGACCATTACGCACTGTGGAAATATAGGTGCGAACAGAACATGTTTCAAATGAATAAAAATTCATATAGAATAAATTTTCTAACAACCAATTATTCCATCAGAACATAAACGTGTTGAGAAATTAAACAATGTATATCAACGCAAAGTTGACATTAAAGACAACATAAATTGTAAAAATATTTCATAAAAGGATATTTATTGCAATTGTTTATATGTGTACATTTTCTAGTAAGATATAAACAATGCATCTGTAACTTTTGTAAATTATATCAATAAACTTCATTGTGATTTTACGGTAATGTTTGCTGGTGTACCATGATTATAATGATGGCAGAGATCAGAGAACGCCTGCTTATCACAGAAGACGGCAGAGATACAAAGGTCTTATCCCATCTTGAAAGTGGTCAAGCTAAATGACTGGATTCTCCAAAAGACATATAACATCCCTGAAGTGTGCACATCATCATGCAGCGATTGATGGAATACGACATCAACTTAAAGACCTGCTACATCATCTGTAACACTACCAATACCAGCATCCAACCATACGGATGGCCAAGATCAAAACATTTGGAGAGTTTCACACAATGGGAAGCAGCAACACAAGTAGACAATAATTCAGGAAGAAAATGACCTGACAAGGTTCTCCTGCTGCAACTACATCCCTGTCGAAATCAAACAGACACCATCCTCCTCAACCTTCTGAATAGCTTAAAATCACACTCCTAAAGCAATTCTTTATCAAACTGAACCATCCCTGTTGAAGAACACTCTTAAAGACTGCATACCGTTCTGTAACCAGAGAACGCGCCCAGAACCACCCCTCATTGTCCATGACCCTTTGACCTTCTACAGTTACCCGCAACCAGTCCAGAGCACATCCACCCTAAATGTAACGGCCTATCCCCCAACCAAAAACAAACCACCACCCTCTCTATGCTGTGTATACACCTCTTGAATCTGTAATGCTCCACTATTTTGTAGCAAGCGTCACACTATACATAATTATTACGAACATTACAAAACTGACCTCGCCGGGGTGAAGGGAAAATTACACTCAAACCACAGATTTGGTAATTAAATGTTTTTGCAAAAATAATCTAGTTAAGCATGTCCACCAGTTGAAAAAAAAAAACAATATGATAGCTTTGAAGAATTCACTCAGGGACCACCTGATGCCAAGCATAACACATAGTTCTCCTCTAAACGTACAAATTAGTTTAGCCAATTGACAGTAGATCACAAACCAACTCTGCCTCCTAAACACATCCATTTTTCCAAGTTGAATTTCAGTCAGTGGTCATCCATTCAGTTTCACACAACACATCCATTTACACATGCTGAAAACCGACAATCTCCTGTAGCCACCAACTGGTCTGAGGAGGACCTCTGTATCATTAGCATCGATATATAACTGAAACCAATGGGAGCATATTCGCTCAAGGCAGATGCTGTACCTAGATGCTAAAAAAAAGGGACCAACCAAAAAATCATACCTATCTGATGAAAATGAGGTACAAAAGGAGGCAGAAAAAATAATTTAAGCAAAAACCATAAGCATGTCAAAACATGTGACAGAACTAATATGACTGGAGCTGTGGCCAAATTCACATGCATCCAACTTGAGGTACTCCATGAGGGCCCCCCCCTTACTAAAGACCCCAAACCTCAGGCAGGTCAATAGCTTCAATGATAATAGTGAAGGTGTTTATTGTAAACATGAGCTCCAGCTTCTTGGTAACCATTTCCTAAAGGACTTTTTGATTAATAGGTAGCAGTGAGAACAATTTAGATTTATCTGGCTTCTCTGAATCCAAGATAAGCTCCTTTTTTGAGAGGCATGGCAAACGCCTTTTGTACCTCCGATGTGATCTTCATCATTAACAGAGGCAGATTCATATCCTTAAAAAGGGATTGACGGTACCTCCAACATGGTTCACAATAAGAAATGAAAAGAGTTAATGTCAGCCCTCTATTCCAAGCACTACTGCAAAGTAACTGAGACAAAAGGGAGTGGTGTCATCTGAGAAAACAATTTCCAATGAAATAGGAAGTAGAAACTTAGAGGAGTTGATATTGGTTTGGCTAAGAGATGTATAAGGAGTGATAAGACCATCAAGCACCTATTCAGTGACGAGAGAAACTTAAACTTTGTTCAGGGAAATACCTCTTGGTATTAATGTTATGCATGCCAAATCTAAAGTCACACAAAGCATATTCGCTGACCCTTGCCCCATCCTTTAACAGATAGAAAACCAATACAGGGACTTGCACTAAATTCTGCCCGAGGCTTAGCACATTATCTAAGAGTCCCCTCCACCTCAACCCCCCGCGGCCGCTCCCATGTCCCCAAAATCACTCACACAAGAGGTAATGATACATATCCTCCAGGTATATATTTATCACCAACCTAGTACATCTTATTTGTAGGGAAACAGTAGCAAAAAATCACAATTACATTGGCAATAGCAAACAAAAGGGCAAACGCCCGAAACAACATGTCCTGAATGACAGAGACGTTTCAACACAAGCGTAACCACGCTTGCCTGAATAACACATGGCTTTTTCTGTGCCTTAACCATGCATGAACTGAACTACGCATATGCGTGGTTAAGGCACAGAAAAAGTCATGCGGTGTTCAGGAAAGGGCGCGGTGAGGTAAGTGGAGCTGGGGCACGGATTGGGGTCGAGGTTTGGGTATTTTTGTTTTAAGGGATTAGAGTAGGGGGTCAGGGTATTTTTTTTTTTTTTTTTTAGGGCTTAGGGCGGGTAGTTTATTTTTAAAGGTGTGGGGTTAGGTTTAGGTGAGGTAAGTGGGGCTGGGGCAGGGTTTGGGGTGAGTAGTGGGTCAGGCGGACGATTTTCTTTTTTTCAAGTGGCAAGGGTAGGGGGTTTAGGTATTTCTTAGGGTGGTGTAGTTTATTTTCAAAGGGGTGGAGGAAAGTTTAGGTGAGGTAAGTGGGACTGGGGCATGTTTTGGGGTGGCGGTCGGGCGGGCTATTTTTTTGGCTTTGGGTGTCAAATTCTACAGCCCAAAACAGCAAAATTTGTGAGCCAAAACCTCAAAATTAGCAGTATTTTTGCGGTGGCTAAAAAATGTGCCTTCCACAAAAATACTGCAAGGCCTGTGCTGTCACTGCTGGAGACTGTGCTGTGTCACAATCTGTAACCATGCAGCCTCCAGTAGCGCAGTGCCTCGATTTTTAGGTTGTCTGGTTTCAAAGAGAGCAGGTTTGCAGTACGAAACCTACCCTCACTGACATCCGACAACCTGTGTGTGCAAGGCAGCAAGGGCTGGGGCGGGGTGGAGGGCAGTGGAGGTTGGGGGCATGGCAATAAATGCAACAAAAAAGAGGGGACATATGGGGGGGTTGGGATTAACAGGAGACAGGAGTGGGCTAGAGGGAGGTGAGTGCAGTGGAGGGTGGGGAGCAGGAGAGCCTTCCAATGGCCTGCAGAGCCGCAGGGGGCACACAGAGGTGTGAGGCGAGCTGCAGGCTAATTGCACAGGAGGGGGCTCTGTACGTCTGACAGGCTGACAGCAGAGGAAGTTAACGCCTCTGATGTCTGCTTGCCTGTTTCTCCCTCACTTTACTGGCTCTGCGGTAGTGCAGAGCCAGTAAAGAGAGGTCATTACCATGTTATTTTTTTCCCACAAATTTTGGAGGCACTATTGTAAAAACTGTGGGATTTTTACAAAAGTGCAGGTTTTGCGATTTTCTTGCAAATGGCGAAATCACAATATGCTGGGGGGGGGTATGATTAAGACCGAATACAGGCCAGATACCTCTGGGCTATGACGAGGGAAAATGCCAGACATCCTTGTAGGTGCAGCTCTATGAATGGGTTGGCCATCCCAGCTCAATGCATTGAGCATTGTGCTCATTTAAACACTTCACATCATGTATGTGCTCTCCTGACCTCTAAGAATACTGGAGTGACCTTTTCTAATGGATGAATACCGAAATATAGGATCTATTCAACTTTGCTTTCATTCAATTCGTCCTGCAGCAAGACCGGAAAATGTGTGCATACAAATGCATAGGAAGAGTATCATAATCAGCAGAGGCTAGTAAAACCTAGGCTTAGCTTTCTAACATCTTACAGGGCATCATGTAAAAGGATAGAACGTTACAGATTACAGGTAAGTGGTCACAGGTTAAACTTCATATAGGCTGCTGCCAATAAGACGAAATAGGGATGCGGGGGACACAGCAAACAGGACATGTGCTGCGACAAGGCCAACCAACAAAACTACACACTCACAGGAGCATCACTGGCCGAGATGGTTCCAAATTGCCAGTTAAAACATTGACAATATTGGACAGCCAGGAGCCTAGAGGAGCCTAGAGAATGTAACAGTGAGAGGTGCTAAGCAAAGGAGGTGAAGGTTTCCCATCTTTCAACAATAAATCACAGAACAGAGGGAAAGCCTTCTTCCTAAGAGGAGTGAAGAGAGGTGCAAGAGAAAACTGTGCGTCTGGATCTAGGGACTAAAAGCCTGAACGAAGGTCTTGCAGAAACTTAGAGAGTTCAGTTAGGTATTAGGGGCCAGAGTTACAGAGGATTTGTAAAAAGTGGTTGCAATTTACACACCGACTTTGTGAATCCTATGGTATGTTGCAAACCGACCTTTGTACTAATAGGTAGATTCACAAAATAGTGAATCGCAGTGGGTCGTAACTCAACCTACTTCATGAATATTAATAGAGATTTATTATAAATTGTGATCCACTATGAGGCACTGTTCTTATTGCCAGCTGAGACCAGCACACCACCATGTCTGTGATTGCTTTTAAATAAAGCCTTTTTTTTATTTTTAAATGTAGTCCGTTTTCCTTAAAGGATAACAGGATGTGTTAAAGCAAAAGTTGTTAAAATTATATTTTAAGAATCTGCCTACTCCAGAAAATCTTTTTTTGATTATTCATTCATTGGTCCCCTGGCGACCTTTTCCCTTTTGCAAACGGGCCATCTTTCATTTTCAGTAGTCGGTAAAATCTTAATGTTTTACGGCCAGATTTCAGTGTAACAACATTAATAAATGCCATAAAGAATTGTTACTTGGAACGACCCCTTAAAACACCCCTTCCAAATAACGCTTTCTGATGGTTTCCTAAACCCATTTAGTGATTCGGTAAAATGTTAGCGAATCCCTAAATGGGTTGAGTACATTTGAAAAACACATTTTCTTGTCACTACCCCTGCGCTTTACCGAATCAAAGGGTTTGGGACCAGAAACTTCAGTTTGTACATCTGGCTCTTAGTTCTATTCCTTGCTTTGGGAGCAGTGTTTTCACTTCTTCACAGACATAATGGTTAGTGATCAGGTCCAGCAGAAGGAGGAGGCAGTGTGGGAGAACTTGGATTTTCATGAATGACATTTCTGTGCAGGAACTGCTCAAACAATGTCATGTTTGGTTGTGCTCAGCTGCCGAACACAACTGTCAGAAGTCCCCACCTTGCTTGGGAAACATGCCTGTTCCGATATAAGTGTCCCTCCCTTTGTGCATGTACTACCAGCCATGAAGGTTCTCTGTCCTTGGTGCATTTAAACGCCAGAGGAAAGCACACAGGAGGGGTGCACGGTGCACATTCCCCCGATGGTTGGATGCTGCTCCTGACCTTCATTCCGTCAGCGAGGTAACCAAGCCTGACAGGTGAAGCAGTTTGGCAGTCAATGTGCAGCCGAGAATGAAGTCAAAGCATGACTGACAGTTTGTTGTTTTTCTGTTCTTTCACCAAATAGTGATTTTGTTCTGACTCAATCCCTTGGAGAGAGTGAGCAAAGAGAGGGAAAGAGAGGAAGAGAGATAGAGAGAGAGAAAGTGAGCAGTGAGAGAGAGAGAGAGAGAGAGAGAGAGAGAGAGAGAGAGAGAGAGAGAGAGAGAGAGAGAGAGAGAGAGAGAGAGAGAGAGAGAGAGAGAGAGAGAGTGTGTGTGTGTGTGTGTGTGTGTGTGTGTGTCTCTCTCTCTCTCTCTCTCTCGTGGGAACAGCTCACTGGGAAGGCACAAGTCTGAGATGGAAAAATGGAAAATAAGGGTTGAAAGCAACTACCTTCAGGAATGGGGAAAGAAGTAAGACAAATTGGGAGCAAGTGAGCAGTTGATGTGTCGGAACAAGTCATCAAACACTATTTGCTCATGAAGAATAACAGGGATGGAGTACTGGGGGAGAAGTATGAGTTAAGACTGAAGAACAGAGAAGCAAGCAATGGTCACTATGTGCCTAGGCTCCTGGGAAATATTTTGCCATAACCATGGCAGTGTCATGTATCAGATAAAGGTAATGGGTTCTCAGGTGTGTATTCTCAAAAAGGAAGCAGCCTCTTAGCCTTGTGGATACTATCAGAAAGGAAGCAAAGATCTAAGATTTTTCACTTGGGTTCCACTGTTCAAATTATGATAAAAACACTCAACAGAAAACGCAAGGTTAATCGAACGATAAAAATCTGAATTATTTAGACAACATAATCTGTTCCGGTTTTTGGTGGTGAATAAGTGCTTCCACCTCAGTGATGTATGTGAAGCCTAAAAAAATTCAAAGGTCATTTTGGAGAACTACCAGCACGCAGCTACAGGTGGCACAATGCCCATTTTTAATCTTTGCAGAGGGTACTTTTTGTACAGGTGCCCCTTATTGCTATTCATTGCTTTAATAAGATACATTTCCCTATAGCATCAACTAAATCCTATGTTTTCAAAACAAATGTAGCTACCGTGTCAGTACATGGTTAGGCTGAAATGAACCAATTTCATTAGTTATTATCCTGAACTTGGGCATGAATATATCACCACCTCTGTCACAACTTCCCCGTGTGACTATTCGCTCACTAAAACTTAAAGTGGCAATGTCTGCCATTTCTTATCAGTATAAGAGCTCATTGGACATCTCCTTTAATGTTAAAGTCGTGATCAACTGCATAACTTATTTTGTTCAGAAATGTGTCTGGTTTCCATTGATCCAACAAGAAGGATACGTTTAAAGGGGGTGGTTTGGGTGACTCCTGCACAGACTGAGATTAGTGCTGTCTGCCCTTGGTTATTTGTTTACAAGGATGGGATCTGTGTGGACTTGTTTGTCGTGGACGTCTAAGTACCTGATCTCCCTCTACAGCTCAGAGAGCGTTTATGCTCGTCACTTCCCAAAGGTGCACCTTTTGCTCTTTTCACATTTTTTAATATTAAGTAGCAGGTCAAGGGCCACGGCCCCCGAATGTAAATGCATTTACAAAAACGTGTGCATAAATGCAGATTGTGAGAGGTCTCCGTTACTACAAAGGAACAACCCGATAAGAGAGACGCTTGAATGGATGGGGGTGCTGACATGGGTGCTTCAGGATTACTCACATTCAGTCAATGGTGTCATTTCTTAACCAAGCTATTCTACACTTTCCAGCATAATTAGGACAACGTGCTTTTCTATTTGCCCAACTCCTTTTTGCCAAAGAACTAGTTAAAACTCTGGGTTATATTAGGTACCCATGATCTACCTTAGCTTGTCGATTTCCCAAGGCATGATTGTATAGTGGGCTTTGATGTATCTCACTAAGGTAATAAACTGTACTCAAAAGAGACAGTAAATTGGAACTAATATTCCTAAAACTTATCAGAAGAAAGACATGCTTTTACATCTCTCCCTGCAGGATCACTTGTACAGTGAATTGTATGTGTTCCCTGAAGGAACCTTCAATGCCTCTGCCAGGCAGCATTTAGCGTGTGATGGGGGTTCTTCAGTCACACTTGCTCTGACCAGAACATGTCTGACCATCCAAGAACCCTGTGGCTTTAACATAATGATATTTTACTTCTGGAACCCTGTCAAACTGACTGTCCTCATGAAGTAGAGACTGTGAACGAGAAGAGTAACAGTATAGTAATGTATACAGTTAGTTCTTTTTTTGTGATGCCTATTATGCAAAGTCCTGCCCTTCCCTTGCTCATCACAGAAGACAAGAGTTTTGTAAATTGTGCATAAATTATTCCAACGTGTAGAAAAGCTGTTACTCAAGTACGCACAAATATATTTACCACTAATACCTTTTTCTTAGATGCTGTGTGCAATCATTTTCATATCAGCTATTTATGAAAATAGTGTTCCAAATAATTTAAGAGAAATCATTACCATTCATTCTGAAGTAGAAATGTGTGTTAGAATACCTATAAATTGATGTTAGCAATTTTTTTTGTCATTACTGAATCATTTCAAATAACCAAGAATACAAAATACATAAAATACCTGAAATGGCATAATCTCCACTCGGCGAGGTCACTGTGATTGCTGATGCATTGCCAATGCTCTCGACTGGTCCCAAGCCAACATGGTTACTAAAGCTTAACACCTGCCACCCCATGACTTTGGCCAGCTGCTGAACTGCATGAACCTGATGCTGTGACATCTACAGTTAGAAAAAGTAATCATTTTTTAAGTTGCAATAGCAATGATAACAAATCATCTTTTATAGACCGAATGGCAGCTGGCCAAATGGCTTGGCACAAAGACGCCATCAATCTACTTGTTAAATGGTGCAATGAAAAAGCAGTTTATGTTCTCAGTAAATGCAGTGTCTAGTGGGCAGAAGTCCACATTAAACAGAATACACCCATCACCCTGTGCAGGTCAATCAGAAGTACAAATGACTGGGTGGATGCACAGTGGGTTGAGAAGGACAGTGTTCCCTTTGTCTTTGTCCATTTCCCTGGGTGCTGTAATGTCACACAAGCTACTTCTACAGCTCAGTCAGTGCCCTCAAACAATGATTCCTCATAAGTGACTGTCCCATTTCATTTCACTATGCTATGATGCTGTGTGCAATCATTAACAGAGCAAGGAAGCTTATGGTGTGGCTGTGGATTTCAGTGCAGAGTCACTCCAACAGCCATTTCTCTGTGTCATATTAAAATTAAATTTAGTTGAACACTTATGCAGGTGATTCAATTCAGTGTGAGGTATATAAAATGCATTCTTTTTTCTAATTAAATTCCATTCGCAGCCCCAGAATTGCCTTGCTATATGAGAAGGGTTAAGGTCTTTCAAGTCCAGTAAATCCTGTGCCAAGGTGACTGCCTTAGCAGGGTTTCATTTAATTGTACAATGTCCACTTCTATACGAGCCTCAATCTCTAAATAACAACTATTTCAACTTATTATTGGGGCCAGAGAAGAAACATCAGAATTGTGTGGGGTATTTCCGATGAATAAGTTTGTGGGATATTCCAGGTTTACGTACACACTCGACCTAGTTCTTATCAAAAGGTAAAGCCGGCTCATCTAGAGGGAATGGCCATAACTGAACGAGCACAAAGGCAATATCTGTGCAAAACTCGGACTTATCAGTCTGGTGGAATGAAAATAGCTGAAAGATTATTTCAGATAAAGGACCGTGCTGATATGGAGATCATCGTGTTACAGAGAGAAAGCAACGCTGTGATCCTCAAAAGCTAGGCCGGTTTTCTAACTAATTAAGCATAAATTAAGTAAAATCCACTGGGTCAGCAACCAGAAAGCGATTTCCCCTCTGTACCTACAACTCGCTTCACTTCATGCATTAGAAACATTTGTCTGTGCAATCTGCAAGTTTCAACTTATTAGTGACATTTTAAAAGTTTTGAGTTCTTAAATTGTTTGCATTCTTAAATTACACAAAATGCGTGTGCTTCTATTTAGCAATAGGGGATCTGCTGTCTACACCACAAACATATGTTCATTGAAAAGCAAGGTTTTTGCTACATGTATATTAATATTCAAATTCGGCATTTGAACTGAAAGGCAATGGCGAAGAGAAATTGGGAAAGGAGTAAATAATTCACCCAGTGCAAAGGGCAGAAGGAAGTCGACCTAATGGAACGCAGGTAAAGGTACAGATGACGCACCTGCCTTGTGCATAAAGATGGGTCTTACAAAGCCCCGTGCCCTGGAAAGGGATTACAAAAATATACTATTGTATTCAGTGAAGTAGATTTTTCCAAGCAGGCAAGGAACGAACCTCAGACTGAGAACAAACTCTTCTTTAAACTATATAATCCTCTCTTTGGCAGCTTGAAACACGGCCAGCCCATCCACTGTACTGAAGAATGTTCTCAACATGCATATTACCAGGAAAGCAATAGCCAGAACTCTTAAATTACCTGGGACAGGAGGAAATCCTGCAGCTCTTGTTCCTGATGGGACAGGATGATCACTCTTCCATCTCTGTGGACTACACGGATCTGTTCCACTCCAATGTTCAGCTGCAGCTGAATCGACCTAATGTTAGGGAGCAGACAATCACATTTTGCAGTATATTCCGAGGAGAGCAGTAGGCAGATTATAAACCAGCTGAAACTATTCGATGCCAGCTGTATTGAAGCAGAAAGGACTAGATCTGACCAAATAGCACTTGCAACACTAGCCCTTCGCAGATGTACAAACCAACTTGGAAGGACTGGTGACCTGAGAGCCACAACTAGGGAAGCACTGTTCAGCTGCAGCGTGCTGTTGTGTGCCATCAACATGTCTGAATTCGCAGGATGGTCTAAAATCAGAAACTCCAGATGAGAATACAATTTAAATTGGATAAAACAAGAAGAGAATCTACTGCTGTGACAGTCACAACACATCAGCAAATTCATCTCAGAATGTGTTTCTCATTTTCCAATCTTGACACCTGCAAATGTTCATACCGATAGCTCCAGTGCTTTAAATGGGCCGGTACTCTCCGGTACTGAGTACCAGCACTTTTTTATTTTGCAAGGGAGAGTACCGGCACATCTCAAGAAAAACGTAATACTTTTAATTGGAGAGTACAGGAACTTCTCAGAAACAAGCAGGTACTCTGGTACAGAGTACCTGCACTTATATTTTTCCATTTAAAGCACTGGATAGCTCCTAATATAATGATTATAATTATTTCTCTGTTCTTCAAGTGATGGCAAATACAGGAAGTATTGCACGGGGATATTAAGTGTTTTTTTCCAGGACCAGACAATATGGCTAAGTTAAGAAGCAGAGACCATTAGCCAGCTTCCTTAGATTCATCCGTGGCACTTTAGCCACGGAATCACAACATTGCTCCACTTCCGTTCTAGGATTCTACTGAATTGAACAACTGTATTGGTTGCCATGTTTTGTGAATCTTTGCATACATTCAGTAAGATCTAAAGTCTTTCTCAGCACCAGAGAAAGGTGATGGGAGCTTGTTAACGCTGCTGGGCAGGTAACTTCCAATATAATCCCTGAAGGAATTGACCTCACGAACCAAGCTTGAAATACAATGGTTAAGAAACTTTTAGAATTTATAACTAAATAAACTACTGAACACAGATGTGCTCACACAACCCAAGTGTGCCCCGAAGTAAGAACTTTTAAATTGGTCCCACCAAGACTGAAGCCTGTAATTTGAGGGATGCACACAGCAGCGAAATTTACTTAGTTATCCTTCATGCAGGATATTTGACCATTAACTCATTCTAGTGACTGGTTTAAGGCAGGTCCACTGCTGATTCAGGACCTGGTTAAAGCAGGCGTTTCCACTTCACTTCTCAACATCACTAAGGACAAACAGGTTGTGCTGGGCACGTTCTGTGCCACCGCTCCTAAAGAGATGCAGGCCCTCATAGGACCCTTGCGAAGTACAAGAGCAACTCACTGTGCCAAGGGACCCCTGGTAGCTGTGATAAAGATGAAACCTGGGTAACTGTGATAAAGTAGAACAACAGTTCACTAAGATCCTACTCAATGACGAGGATTTAAAGATCGAAAACAACTAAATTACAATGAGCACGTAATGATATATACAATATGGTGGAGTCCGCAATCCCTTTATTAAAAAAAACCTTTGTTTAATTTCCTTATCACAGACGACTTGTAATATCTCTAGTCAACTGTGATAAAGAAATGGTGCAGATGCTCAGCTGTAATAGTTCTATATTTGGGTTTTAATGTCACAGCGCCTGCTGCCACAGCCAGAAGTCAGGGTGGAAAGATATTCACGAATCATTATTTCAGACACAGTTTACACAAGGAAAACAGGAATTGGCTTTTTCTTCTTCTGATACCTTTTTCTAAAAAGTTAAAAAAGGGGTCAGCAAAAAGGAGGTATTAACATCAGCATGTATTTTTTCCATACTGTAGGTCACTGCAGGAAAGACATAATCCCAGCATGTTTCCACACACTCTGCATTTTTAACTTAACTTATATCAAACTGATTCTAATAACATTTTTGCCGACATTACTAACTACTTTTTGTGTCTTTAATTTCACAGTACAGATTCGAATTTTAGAAAGCGACACCAAGAATTTAAGAGGTTTGTGGGAACAGTGATGCTATAAAGTTTCCCCTGGTGTTCATTGTAAGGATATTGTCAGTCGCCTCAGAGTTCCCTGACCTTATAAAGGAACTCGGAGATGGTCCTCTATAGGTACGGAACTCCTCGGTGATTTGCAATATCCTTAAATGTACGATGTCCCATATATAACCCAAACAATCACTGGTTCAGCCATTGTGTATGCAAAACAAAGTTTAATTGTATATTGTTTGTACGATGTTTATGATGTATGTGACCTATAAAAAAAAAAAACATTAAACAAATGTTCAAAAAAACATTCTCATAAAATGAAAGAGTGATGAAAAAAGGGGCCTCAGTGACAAAGAAGACCAGAAGCTGTGAGTATATCTACCTGTGTGAATAAATGTAATAGAAACAAATGACTGTGGTCCGAACGATAGATGAGTTACATCAAAAACAGCACTTCACAACCCAAAGCATAACAAACGAGCCTCAAAGTCCGGTAGCCACTATGTTGATTATGTTTCAACCTCTAAAAACATTTAACTAGGTCTCATCAGGAAAGGTAAAGATGGGGACACTTCTATGTTGATATTTAAAAAGGAGGCACCCACATGAGGAGGTAATAAATACAAACTTCACAGACCTTGAAATATTGGTGAAATAGGGCACCCACAAGCTTGAAAGCAGCTCATTGGATGAGTGTTAGTGGATGCAAACTGTGCTGGGCCACAGCATTGCGTCATTTCCGCAACCCAAGTGGTGGCACAAGGAAGAAGGTTCAGTTGAGGCTGTGCAGCAGCAGTGTGGAGCGCCACTGTCCGTGTGTGCTGGATGGAGTCCAAAGCAGACCAAACAACAACCAAAAAATAAATCAGACTTGGTAGCTAAGGCACATTCGTTATTCTTTGTTGTGAGGTCTTACATTTGATTTAACTCAGCTCTATCGTTCAGAGCAGTTTTGGTTTTTTACTACATCCATACAAACATGGACCTAGTTTCACAGTTTCTGTTTTTCTTTGTGATCACC
This sequence comes from Pleurodeles waltl, assembly GCF_031143425.1. NCBI lineage: Eukaryota > Metazoa > Chordata > Amphibia > Caudata > Salamandridae > Pleurodeles > Pleurodeles waltl. Next base: position 1,389,780,261 of record NC_090447.1, read on the forward strand.
GGGGACTCTGAGAACACTTTTCTTGCGCCAGTCTTTAATTGTAAGATCATTCTTACTTATAACTGTCTGCAATTAAATTATGTTTGCATAAACAGTGACTAGACTAATGGTTGTTTGAATCATGGACAATTTTAAATGTTTATATTAATTTATGTGCTGTCTATCTTTAAATAATTCCAACACAGCTGGACAGTGATGCTCCACAATGCTGCTGGGCACTTGGCTGAACCTTCTTTCTCAGGCCATTATCTGGGACATAGAAATTATACAAGTTAGTAGCCCAGCATAGTTGGTGGAAAATAATGCTTGTCCAATTAGCTGGTGTCAAGTTTTTGGGAGCCCTATCTCACCATCATTTCAAGATCTATGCAATTTGGATTTATTGCCTTATCGCATGAGCACACCTCTTCAAATATCAACATGGACGTATTCCAATCTAGTCCTGTCCTGATGAGACCTCATTAAATGGTTGTAGAGGTCAAAACATTGTCAACAATATAACATGGAGACTTGGTCTCTGAGGCTCATTGGCTGTTCTTCGCTGGGGTGTCTTGCATTTGATATTACGTGTAGCTATAGTCACAGTTTCTCCTTTTCTGTGTGATCCGTGGGGGCACTGAGCACCCTTTCATGCGCCATTTTTTAATTTTATAATTGTTCAGTTCAATGATTGCAGACAAATTATGTTTTGCATACACAGTGGCTAGGCCAGTGATTGTTTGGAATATTTGTAACATTACATGATCATGGTAATGTACTTGATGTCCATCATTAAATTCTCACCATTGAATGAGTCCCTATTCTACATTATTGCACAGGAACCTCTCCACAGCTCATATTCACGTGGTGCAGAGCTGCGAGGGACACCCCGCCAGAATTATAGGCATACAGTCTGGTCTTGTCAAGAAACTCACTCGAAATCCTGACAACTTCAAGATCAGTTACTTAGCACCTACACCACATCTCTTCCTCAAGGCGTCCTCTAACACGGCAAGTCCTTAAAATATATACTTCATCATCATGACCCACAGGATCTGCCTTACAGCATCAAAGCTAAAAAGTGAGCAGAAAATCATTACCGATACTGCATAAACACAAGGATGTCCACTCTAAAACTTACTTGCATATTTGTTCATAGCCTTGAGACGTTATTAGAACCTTTACACTTGATTCATAAACATCATTTATGTTAGACCAGTGGGCTTGTATCTGTGGATCTTCAATTCGACTAGCGAGGCTGTCAATGGTTCTGGCAGTCCTGCAAAGAAAAAGCACAAAAACGTTATTATAGATCGAAATTATTTAAATGCAGGAGAAATGCATTAGTAAAAAAACTGTGCATGCTATCTACTACACCTGAATTAATTAAAATGACAGAACAAACCATACTGCTCCTTCCATTAGAAGTGTAAAAATAGCCGCCCAGTGTCCTTCTTTCCATGTTACTTGGGAGCTGGCTCTGTGTCACTACCAGTCCAAGATGGACCTCATGTCCTACAGAATACTGAAAGACGCCAATTGATTCTTACATACAAAACACTTGAAAGGAGTCGGTGGAAATTATTCATAGGATCACAATTTCCACATTGGTTTTCCCCCAGTACCATTACAAAGGGTGACCAAGTATGCCTCTCACGTAAATTACCACTATCTGTAAGAATAAAGGTTGCAACGTGTTGCTTTACTGACCTATTTGGCATGGTCACTGACCTTTTGCCCTCAATGCACAATATGCTTTCATAAAAATGACTACTGGGGAGTACTGGGGATCAGACAGGACCTTAGAGTTTAATATGGGTCTTGGGATGTATGCACGTGGTACTTGTATAGTGCAAACCAAGCCAATGTCAGTGTTTTGATACCTATAAAAACTCAGGCATTTACCTCCTTGACACAAGTGGCACACAACCATGGCAAGACATACACACACACAGACAAACCAATGCAAGTCTCTTTACCTCCCACCACAATTCTAGAATTACCGAAAGGGTTTCCTAGCCACAAAATAATTACATATGCACTTCAATACAAATGTGCACAGCAGTAACACAGGCTTAAAGGGCAGTCCTAGAGCATCAAACCTAATGGCATACACAGGCAATGAAGGAAGCACAATTGGAAAAGACCCAAATCAAGGGAATGGAATAGATAAACTATGCAAATCTTGAGAAGCATCTGCTACATCTTTCATCCTGCTAGAGAGCAAAACAGGGCTAGACCATGGTGGTTATTTGTTCTTATCTTGTTGAAGAAAGATCTGCACCCACTTTTACAAGAGGGTGGAACTCTACAACATGGTACTACAGCATAGATGGAAAACAATTCCAGAAAACAAAACCTACAGCCCAAAGTGAACTGACTATACGAGAATTATGGAAATATTTAACAACAAGCGAGTGCACTGTATTCAACCCTCAAAGAACCAGAAAAGGAGAATTGCTTCTCCCGCTGTAATAAATCCGTCTTCAGATTTAGCTTAATAAGCAACAGAGTTTCGTAAAGCTAAAGCTTTGTGCAATGAACTGAAGCAATCCCTCTGGAACACTGCAGAGAGAAATTGGAGACAACTACATTCATTCATGGTAAAAGGGTGCAAAGAGATATTGCTTTCATGGAACAAGAGATAGACTGTCACAAACACAAAGGCAAATTCCTAGAAAAGTATACACAGGGTATGCAGATTCACCCAAACGTTACAAAATACCTTAGAGTCAAGCCACTAGCTGGGGGATTCTGTGAGGGGAAGGGACAGGATGAACATCTCGGATGTTAAGATGAGACTGATGATGCATATAGAGGACATAAAAGTAACAGGACAGCTAGTTCTCAGCACACTTCAGTTGGAATGCACTGATGAAAACGATGAAAGCAGCAGCCAGCGTATACCAATTTGCAAGAGACTGAAGGTTCCTGAGCATGGACTTCCATGTGGAAGAGTAAATAGTAATCTTATAAAAAATGATGGGACCTACCGCCACATCTGAATTTCTAAAATTTTTATTAGACTAAAGACTTAGGTCTTCATTATAATTCAGGCGGAGCCAAATAAACACATATAATTCCGATCTGCCTGTGGGAAAGCCATTCACAATTCTCCCAGCTGGTAAATCCAGCTGGCCAAAACAATGTTGTAAAAATTATTTTGAAAAAAAGGGCTTGAGACTTTAGCTGCAGGAGCAGCTAAAACTCGTTCACTGTTTTTGTTTTCCTGATGGAAGGACTTAACAATTCTTCCCTCTTCCATGCATACCATGTCCCTCTCAAACTTCATCATATCGCTCAGATGTGAATGCATACATTTACCACACGTCGAGAGCATGTGGTGAATGTATGCATTAAATCCCACAGAATTTGGAATTCTGAGTGGTTTTAGGACTGGAAAAAAAAAATCAACCTCATACGCTAATTTTGTAGTCCATGGGGTTTAACCTGCAAGTGCACAGTACTTGGCTGTATTTGACAAAGGTAAATTTGCAGGTGAAATGATCATGTCCCCTTTAGCAAGCAACTCATAAAGAGAAGTGTGAACCTCTGGGACAAACAGGTAAAGCCTGACACTGTAACTTACAGTTTAATGATTTCTTAATATTTGGCTGGTATGCACAGTGGGGAAGCGACGTTAAGTAGTGGTTAGGACAGAAAATGAGTAAAGAAAGCAGCTGCTAACAGATGAAAAAGGAAGAGATGATGGATGACTAAAAAAAGGTTTTCTGGTAACGATGTGTTAATGCAGTTTTATTTCATTAATTGTAATTGGATTTATATAGCGCTTACAGCCCAATGAAGCATTGAGGCACTTTGCGGCAAGTAGAAACCCATTCCGGAAGCCAAGGTTAGTGTGTAATTTTGTGGTTATTGTTGGTTACCGTGATTAGTAACGTGCTCTCAAGAAATAAATTGCAGTTACTTTATGATATATTAATACCCGGTGGTTATGATCATCAGTGGGGGCTACGTAGTTTCAGGTGAATGGTTGGTGCGGTAGACAGACTGGTGGAGATCAGGTAATGTTAGCTTACAAGGATGGAAGAGAGGATGTTATAAATGAAATGAGGTATCAGTCAACTCCTGAATTACAATAATTATTTGTGGCAGGCAGTGATGAGACTGAGAGGGGGCTGTTGTCAGAAATAGAGGCATGCTGAAGATGCAAGGTAAGAAGAGAGTAACTATGAAAAAAGAAAGAACAGGAAAGGAAACAAGCAAAAGTAAGTCAAGGTCACCTTTTCATGGAGGGTTTTAACAGTATACTGGGGGAAGGCATTGTGAGCCAGCAAGCAAACAGAGAATGTAAGCTGCAGAAAAACATAACATTATACACAGTGCTCCACATACAGTGCAGACAGCTTAAACATGTGATGCTGAGCTTGCATATCATTTAAACGTTACATGCCTTAGCCTGTTGTGTCCCATGCCTAATACAGACCTTTTAAACATAGCCTGGATTATTCCAACCTTGGTTCAGGGTCAGAAGGCTCCATAAAGGGAGTTAGCGCAAAACAATGTATATTTATATTTAAAGATCTTCCACCACTATTCTGTAGATCAAAGGTCTTTCACTCACTAAAAAATTAAATATGTATTTAGCACTGGCTGAGAGTGCCAATATGCAATCCGATGTATACCCTGTTTTGGCACCTAATTCCATCCAAGTGTATGCTGTGGGTGTTTGTGTATGTGGCTATTGTAGCATATGCATTGCATGTTTAAGCGAAGCAGGGTGATGAAGGCCTGTGGGTTTCATTTTGGACACCCTAGGCTTGTTCATGTGCACAAGTTGGGGGTGAAATTGTTTTTCCCGGACAGTGGAAGTTTATCAGGATGCAGGAGGGAGGAGACCTAGACAGTGAAGTGGAGCCAAAGGACATAAGGCTCCTAAGGAAATTTTATTAAGTTCTTCCTGTGGCATTGCCACTTGATAGATAGTGGGGGTGAAGTGAGCTCCAGTCTGCTGTTCGAGTAAGAAGGGTCTTTAAGGTAAACCATGTTTTTGCCTCTTTCCTGATCACCATCTTTGTGGTTGTTCACAGCCAGATGAAGATAGTTCATGCATTTTTGTGCATCTGCTGTGAGTGCTCAAGCTGAAACTGCCCTTCTTTGAGGGGGCATCACCCCGCACACAGGTTGTGTCTACAGAACTGTATAGGGAAGTACTTGAAAGGAAGCCACCCCAAACCAGTTCTCCTGCCTGCTCCGCTTTGTCTCAATCCTACCAGATTCTCTGTGTCCATCACACCTCAGAATAACAAAAAAGAAAAGGTTACTTCCCAGTAGTTAGCAACTTTCACGTCAACCAAAGCATTCAGCTACCAAATGTTGGAAAATGGGTTATTGGTAAGGGCAGGTAGGTACCTACACTTAGCAATAGGCCATTAACCTCCACTAAGGTACAGTTAGGTCTCAGTAAATTAAACCCAGCTCAATCCTTGGTAGCTTGGTAACGAGCCTCAAGGCTTAACTTAGGAGACAGAGTGTAAAGCATTCAAATATCACAAAACAGAAGTTAAATAAAACAAAGGAAACAGTTTAAAAATCCAAAATCAATTCACATTAAAATGACACAAAAACGAATAAAATCGGATAAGGGGAACCGGAGATATGAATTTTTAAAGAATTATTGTTTTTTAGCGCCTAGAAACAAAAAGCGCCAATCGGGTCATCTGGTTGCACCTCGACCGGGGCAAAGTCAAAGTTTCAGGCCGACCGCGATGGAGCCCGGCTCGGCTACAGGCCGCGGGAGGCCTCGGTCAAAAGTTTACCTTCACACTTAGTCGTTTTTCTGAAGATTTTCTTCAGCGGGACGAACCTGCCAATCCAATCCGACCTCCTGGAGCCCTTCTCCGGATACGCGTCGCGGGAATCCTCGGTGGAGATTTTTACCTTCGGACTTAGTCGTTTTTTCGAGGTGAAAATCCTTTGACCGGGGTAAACCTGGATCTGGATCCGACGTCCCTGGAGCCCTCCTCGGATACGCTGGCTGGGAGGTCCCGGTCAACTTTTTACCGTCGGACTTAGTCTCTTTTTCAGAGATTTTCTTTACTGGGACGAACCAGCAAATCAGGCCGGGTCGCAGTTGAGGCAAGCCGGCTAGAGTTGCCGCGGCGGGTCGGTCCCTCTATTGAGCTTTTTTTCAAAAGTTGTCCAAACTTCTCCAAACTTCTGGTCCTTCTCCCAGATCTCCTTTTAAGGTTCTTTTGAGGTCCACAGCTCACCCCAAGGGTCCAGAAGTTCTGAGATGGTCCTTGGGGGGTGCGGACTACAACTCCCAGAATGCACCTGGCACAAACTCCTTTTTGGCCACTGGACAGTGGTCAGCTGGTCGCTTTCTTCAGGAGTTGGTGCAGGGGACTCGGGTTAGCAATTTTTCACCTGCAGCAAACAGGGAGTCCCTCCTTGAACCAGTTGAAGCCAGGCAAAGTCCTTGTGGTGCAGCCCAGATGTGCAGCTGGTGCAGTCCTTCTGAGTGCAGGTTCCAGGTGGAGGCCAGGGGTCCAGCAGGGCAGCCCTTCTTCTTCTGTAGTTCTTCCTTGTTGGATGTGGTAGGGAACTGAGGTGTGGGTGCAGGTCAGCCAGTTTTATCCTTGCTCCTGGGTGAAAAGCAGGTGGGTCCTGGTTCTCCAATCAGGTGCAGGGTCCTTCCCCCTGTGATGACCACTTCCTGGGAAGTGTGGCAAAAATCAGTCCCAGGAGGCAACATTCTCCAAAAATCCATCATGGCTGAATCTGATTTTTGGAGGTTACATCTGGCGGAGCCCACTCACTGGTGTGGCTAAAATCATAAACACACCCCTCTCCTTCCCTCTCCTAATCTAATCAAGGGGGCACCTAGTTGTCTGGGGTTGCAGGATGTGGGGGTGTTGCTGGGTAGTTCCAAATGTCCTTCTCTGCCTTTGAAGACCAGTTTGGAAGCCCTCCCCCTTCCTGCCTCACCATCTGCTGAGGGGAGATTCCCTCCCACAGGCACATTCCTTTGTGTGAAGCCAGGCCACTTCACACCTCATCAAGGCAGCCTGGCCAGGCTGCTAGAGGCTGGCCAATCAGGGCACAGCAGCAAAAACAATGCAGGGCTGAAATTGGCAACTTTTCAGGTAGAGTTTGAAACTCTTTACCTGAACAAGTTATATTAAATCCAACAACTGGAAGTTGTGGGATTTATTATAACAATTAATTTGATACCAAACTCTTGGTATCCATCATTTAAGGGGACTTTAGAAATTAAAATACAGGCTTCCCCTTCTAGCGTATGGAGGCCATTCACTACAATGAGGGAAAAACGAATTTGGCTGTTTTTACCTCACCAGGGCTTATAAAACTATTTTTATAAGGTCCCTGCTTATAGTTACATGGCACCCAGCCCCAGGGGCACATAGGGCACACCTTAGGGGTGACATATGTAAAAATAAGGTAGTTTAAGACTTTGGAACTACTGTTAATTCTAAAGTCGAATTTGCATATACCTTTAATTTAAAAGCAGCCAGCAAGGCAGGCCTGCCTTTAAAATTACATTGGGCACCTCAGCAGTGCACCTATGGGTGCACTACCTATGCTGTGGTCCCTAAACCTAAATGCCCTACCATATACTAGGGACTTATAGGTAGGTTAACTTAGCCAATTATAATTAGCCTAATTTGCATATCCATTTTACACAGAGCACAGGCCCTGGGACTGGTTAGCAGTACCCAGGACACCATCAGAGTCAGGAAAACACCAGCAAAAAGTGGAAAATGGGGGCAAAAAGTTAGGGGGCCTCTGCAATCAGCCCTGTTTTCTCACACCAGTATTCTTCAAAAAACCGCAAACACAAATGGAAAGGGCCCTACACACCTTGGACATAAGGAGAGCTTTGAAATACTTTTTTGGAAGAAACTAAACAGTTTTGCAAGGCAAATCAATTATTCATCTCCTACGCAAAATCGACCTAGGGTTCTCCAGTAACAAAGGGAACAATCGCACGATGGGTTGTAGGAACAATGCAAATCTGCTACTTAACCAAAGGAAAGACACTTCCATCACTTCCTAAAGCTCACGCAACTCTAGCGTTCCTAGCAATCGTGCCAAATAAAAAAAAGAAACATAAGGGGAAACAGACAATTCTGGACCCAACCACAAGATGGCGGAATAATGCATAGCATGTGAATCAAGAAAAGGATTCATGCTGCAAAAATGTGCCTCATGTCTGCCCTCCCAACCCCTGAATGCGCACAGCTCATCCACAGGTACCCACATCCTGTGGTATGCCACAAAGAAACGACATCCCACAGCCACCTTCCACATTCTAGCAAGAACGTAACAATAATCACCACACTTTCCTTAGTCTAACCGTAAAGTGAGAGGCGTTTGTAAACATCTAGACCCACGTAAAAAACACAAAAGATAAGTGTTGGACTTTTTGCCTTACGCAGGGTCATCCCCAGTCTTTTTGCCTCCTTCCTCCTGGTTTTTCTGACCTCTCGCTGTTGGCTCTAGGACTCTGAGCACTTTATCACTGCTGACCAGTGCTAAAGTGCAGGTGCTCTCCCATCTAAAGTTGGTATGATTGGCATATTTAATTTACCTATAAGTCCCTTGTACAGTGGTATCTCTATACCCAGGGCCTGTAAATTAAATACTACTAGAGGGCCTGCAGCGCTGCTTGCGCCACCCACTGAAGTAGACTTTCAAACCTGTCTCAGGCCTGCTAGCGCAGGGCCTGTGTGCGCAGTTTTCTGCCACAGGGACCTGGCATCTTACTTGCCAAGCCCAGAACTCCCCTTTTACTACATGTAAGTCACCCCTAAGGTACGCCCGAGCTAGCCCAATGTGCAGGGTGCCATGTATGTAGAAAGGCAGGACATGTGCCAAGTTCCGTGGCCTGTCCTGGTAGTGACAAACAGCCTAACTGGTGTCTCACTGCTGTGAGTGCTGCCTTCTCATAGGATTGCATTAGAAATGCCCGGCCTTATGTGTAAGGGGTATTGTCTGATTTATGAGGGGTAGCGTAGGAGTGTTTGGTATGGTTGTGATGGTGATAATAAATGCTGCTTACTGGTGTGGGTGTATTTTTTTATTACTATCACAGAAATGCCACTTCTAGAAAGTGCGCATTTATCTGTGCTTATGACTCTGGTGTTTTGCAGCTTGACTCCAATCCATGTCTGGACAGAGTGACAGTTGGGGCTTTGTGCATACTTTTCAGACAGCCTGTACACAGGGAGGGTGGAGGTGTCACAGAGGTGCATCTCCATACTGAATAGTCTTCCTGGGCTGAGAGAAGGGAGAGGCGGGGCACACCTACATTTGTAAAGGCTGTGCCCTGGCCTCTCACAATATGGTCGTTAACCCCCACTGATGTTTGGAGCCTGTGCTGAAAGGAGAGAGGGGCACTCCCAGAACCAGTTGTAACTGTCTGGAACCTCCTCTCCCTACCATTGTAAAACACTGTAAGAACTGACTATAAGTACAGGGGAATTTTCCCCACAATTTAGAGACTCTTGGAAATTGAACCTGGACACAAGACGCTGCTGAATGGACTCACCAGGAAACCGCCTTGGACTGCTGCTGCTGTGCTAACCTGTGACCTGCCTGGTCACTAAGAGGACCTGCCATCATCTGCACCCCTTGTGCTGGCCTGTAGCTGGACCCACCAGCCTTGTGCTCCTTCCTGCTTCATTGTTCCCAGGGGCAGGCTGCCGTGGCCCCTGTCCCCTATAACTTTTCCCTGCACAAGGAGTGCTGCCTTGATATCCCCTTTGCGCTGAGAGAGCGCTCTTCTGTGCCCTAAGGCACTTCGAGGCACCTGTTTCATGCTGGAATCACCGCCGCAACCCGGGCTATAAGTATGGCCTTAGCGCTTTGAAAAGCGCTTCCTAGATGCCCCAGATCACCGCCGCAGCCCTGGCTCCCTTTATTTACAAAGCGCGAGACTCGCGCACCTTCTAGTGCCCCTGGGGCACGAAGAAAACCTCCTTGCCGTCAGCTGGAGCAAGTGTGCTCCTATTGGTGCCCCCGGGGCGAGGACCGCTCCGTGGAGCACCTCTGGGGCACCGGCAGGCCCTGCCTTGGGCCAGGACGACGTCAGGAAGAGAAGGGAGAGGAGGACGCCTCTCCCTCGCCTGCGGGAACCCCGGAGGGCTCTCCTTTCATTGCGGGCGGGTTGGAAACCTCATCGGAGGCTCCCCGCGCCGCTAGGCTCCTTTGTTGGCCCCCATCGTGGGCCAGTGGCATTTCCGAGGTCTCCCCTCCCAGAGGAGGGCCGGTGGCGGCCCGGGGAGACCCCGGGAAATCGCGGGTCCCTGAAAGGGGCCTGTTGTAACACGGAGGGGGTGCGTGGCGCCCCCCTCCCTTCAAAAGCAGTTTTGGCTGACGTGGGCCCCCCTCGTGAGGACCGGTGGAGGCCTAGGGGGCCCCCCAGTGTTTACGGTCCCCAGAGGGGCCCGTTCATGGACAAGAGGAGGTGCATGTCGCCCTCCTCTGACCCCAGGAGATCAGGGAGGCCCCCGTTTTGCGCAGAGGATCGCCGGGGGCCCCATTGTTCGTTCTAGGCACTGGAAGTGCGTCTTCATCTCTCACAGGTATTCCTAAAGGACCAGTATACAGAACCTAAGTTCTTACTACAGACTTTGCGCATTTATATATTGCCTACCTGTTTTTTGATGGTGTCTTTTATACATATGTATGCAAATGTTCCTTTTATGGACATGACTTGCTAATATGTTTTCTAATGCTCCTGCTATGGGTATTTTATGAGATTCTATGACAAGTGCTTTTGCGTAATAACGTGTTTCCTGACTACTGCTTATGTTGCAGAATATTGAGTAACCTGTGTGTTATTTGTGACTACTGCTAGTTTGAAGAGTAACTAATGTGCAACGTTCTGACAACTGCTAAGGTAGCAGGATACTACTGTTATGTGATGTTAGTCTAATAAGTGCGTTGTGTACAATACAGTATATTTTCATATAATCTGGTGTTGTGTTTCCTTTGTGGTGGGGATAGTGTGTCACATGTGTTGTGTGTGTTGTGCAAACGCTTTACACATTGCCTCTGGGTTAAGCCTGACTGCTCGTGCCAAGCTACCCAGGGGGTGAGCAGGGGTTATCTTGGACGTGTAACTCCCTTGCCCTGACTAGAGTGGGTAAGTTCTGTCTGGCTGAGGTGCATACCCTAGCCAACCAGAAACCCTATTTCTAACAATAAGCAGTACTTGGCAGAAAACACAGCCTGACAATCAGCCTCTGCCCCCGAAGCATAGCAAACGAACAGGACAAACACAGAATTCAAAGGCATCCCCATTCATTGCTCAGACTATCGCAACTCACCAAACTTCAGCATGTGCATGCACGGGACAGGACTTGGAGTGGTATCATCACTGTGAGGCAATATAAATGACAGGCTGTGCACTACCTAAATGCAGAACTTAAAGGTTCTCCAGGCCCATAGTGCCTACCCAGTCCAGCCCCTGCACCCTGAGAGTTCGCCTGTTTATCATACTATATAACAAGCACTACAAGTCCCAGAATGCAAAGTAGAATCTGGACCATATGAACTACTCACGCATGGACACGGGAAACTTGAAATCTATGTAAATACTATAAGCAGCCTACACCAAAAGCCACTGATATGCTCACATCTTTCAACAATTCGATGAGGAGCGGGCACTGGGCAGCAGCCAGTTGAGGAGTCCAGGATCACAGTTCCCATACTTTTATTTATGCATTCCTACTTCTAAGTGGGCAAGCGCTATGGCTGCGAGCACAGTTTGGGATTTTCTCCTAATGTGGGAAGGCATGCCTGTTGGCTCATCTGCGAGCACTTCACTGTCCCCACTTTTTTTTGTTGCACTTTTATGTAGTGCGATCTTGGCCCAAAGGCACCAGGCATGCGACTTAAGCACCAGATTACACAACAAAAGCTCAAATGTTCAAACACAGGATTTGCCCAGAATTGCAGGGTTTGCCCAGAATTGCAGGATTCCGCGCAACGCTCCTAGCTCCCCAGCTTTTAAGTCATCCACTCCGTAGTTACGCCACATCTGCTCCGTATAGTAGAAAGCCACCCCACAGCAGGCTCCCCACTGTGCACCCACCTTCACCCTCTCGTAGTAGCTGCCGGTGGGCAGTCTTTCGCTACCTGCAAACACTGAACGGTCTTTGATGCCACAAATCACGTTGTCAATAAAGAGTTTCACATCTTCCACAGCCCAGGAGGTTTAATCCACACTGAGCTGTTCGCCACATCTCTTAGAGACTTGCCCCGGCTGCTGTGAGGTGGTGATTGGCCATGTTGAGGCTCAATGAAGCCCACTAAGGTCCAGGCCACCATCCCAAAAGGCACACAACCCCAGACATGCACTCTCCGGAGGAATGTGCCCACCCAGCTCTCCCTGCACACTGGTGCCAATGAGACACTCCATGACTAGCATCACTAGCATTGCGACAACCACTATAACAACACAAAACTAAACGCATGGATGCCATTAACGTAGGAGACAAGATGCTGTACATCGCAAGGGAACCCCAGCCGCAAGACCACTGGATGCATTATTATACTGTCATTGGCGCACACAGCTGTGTCCTAGATTAAATGCCATGGACAGCCTATTGAAAATTCTTTAACTTAATGCACAGCAACATACATTTAAACCGAAGCAATCACAAATTTGCAGTCTTTTCATGTAAGGTCTTTTTTGCATTAACTTACTTAAAGGCACAAAGATCGCCACATACTTTTTTTTTAAAAGCTTAGCAGATGTCGCTGCTCTCCCAACATCAGCTTCTTATAAGAACACAGATAGGTATTTATGTGCAGGTACACAGAATGCACTCACCTTCGTCGGAGAAAGATGTGTTTTGCTTGCTTGATTATTTTCTCCAGGAGCCCCTCGGTTTGTTGTAATGAAGTGATTTCACTTCTGTCAAAGGCTTGGGGTCCTGCTAGTCGCATTCGTTTGTGGCCAAAGGGGGCACTTGCAGGATGGGGCATAACCGAAGAGCTCAGATTCTGTTTGTGGAACTGAATGAAACACAGAAGTGATGTGCACAGAAACAGATGTATGAAATAAAGCCAAATGGCAGCATCAAACGTTACATTAATTATTCAGTTTGCTGAACGTGGCTACATAATGTGCAAAGGATTTTCATGTGATGCTCCGTCGGCCAATGCCCTCCTCGTCAGCTGCTTCGACGCGCTACCTCTCCAACCTACAAAACTAAATTAGAGACAGTCAAAATACTTCCTGCCACTGTACTTCCCTGTGCAGTAACTGGGAGTGTTTTCAGTATCTCTGCTTTTGTTTTATTTACTTAGGCATACGTACATTGAGGCATTTACATACAAAACATTAAAACATCAATCAAAATACTAAAATGACAAAATAGACTAAAAGGAAAAGGAAGCATTTGGGCTGCCACATACCCAAACGAGTAAGATGAGAGGGGTGTTGGAAGGAAACCAGGTGTGACTAAGAAGATACAAAGATCAAACACTTTACTATGCTAAAAATGTTGTTACAATTTAGATCTTGGAGGCACTTGTCTCTGCAATATCCCAGCCTTTTCAGTTCACAAGTATTTCATTTTGTTGTAGCATTATGATCCATCCATGGCCATTGTAAACGATTGACTTGCTCTCAATTTTGTGGCCAGGTGCTTCACATAATCTGAAAATAAGTAAAGTCAGCACATATCTAGAAAGTTGCCTTAATTGTGCCTGCAGGAACCTTCAAAGTTGCGGCTAGGGAAATAATATCTGCACTTCTGTTTTTCTGTGCTGCCCTGGGGTAAGCTGCAACATTCTCTTGGATTTATGGAAAATGATCACTCCAGGGTCCTGTTCCTTCTTATGTGAGATCTTCAAACGCAACTGTTTTTCTCAAGAATGATCTTTTACTCTTGTGATACTATTCACACTCTAGGAGAATCTGTGGCATGTTTGTGAGTGACAACCCCTTTGCAAAGGAATTCTGGAAGAGAGATCTTATTTCATGTATGTCTCCGTTCCAGGAAGTCCAGTAGGCTGAATCTAGCTATTTCAGCAAAACCTTTTTTCAAATTTGTTTTTGACCACTATTTTTTTTGAATGGGAGTTGTTTATTTTTTATTTTTTAACTATTTGAGCTTCGAGACTAGAGACTATTAAGGAATGATGCTATCATTACTCGTGACACAGAGTCCAATATATTTTTTTTTAAAACACTACCCTCAGTCCACTAAAAATTATTTTTTTAAACTATCTCAATTCCTCAGTTTTTGGACCTCTCAACTAGCTCCTCCTCCTTGGCAATATCAAGTTCTACACCTTCCAAATTCTGTGACATTTTCCCCAAAATACAAAGAATGCCTCCTCTCATCTTCGCCCTTTCACTCCAAGGCCTACTGAGGTGATCTCCTTTTTTAGGTTGAGCGCAAGCGATCGAACTTGTGTATACTTTTAGTATACTTCTCATGGCTTAAATCGATTTCATTTGTTAGTTGCAGTGTCCTTTAAAAATTCTTGCTCGCAAAAGGTTGTTTCTACATTTTTCTCCCTCCTTTGTCTGTTTCAGAGCAGTGACCAACTACTGTATTATTCCACTTTGGTTTATTTATCTGTTGCTGTGACGGACTACTTTGTCATTTCTTTGGTACTCCCTTTTCACTGTGGGTGTTTTAGGCTGGTAGCTGGGAGCTTTATAGAAATGTGAGGAAAAAAAGCTTGCAAGACTTCATTCTGTTAAAATGAAAGGAAAATACTTTTCCAGCCTTGTTTTCCATTGTCTCTCCTCAAGGGCTTGTGATTTCTAATGCAGGAGCTGCCAGTGAATACCAAAGCATGGCAGGAAAACATGAAATTATGAGACACGATTGACCAATTTATGTCGCAAGAAAAGTCCACTTATGAATTTACAATGCCAATAGATCTAACTCAAGAAAATGCGAGACCTATTGTATTGCAAATGCTTGTTTTCACTTTATGGCCCTTGACTTTTCACAAACTGCTCATCATAAACACATCACTCAGTGAAGCAGCCAATGCAGTTTCACTGGTATCTGTTGCCAGAGCTTGATCTGCCAATCCAGGATGGCTTAATGCTGCCCTAACAGAGTTTTTAAAAAATGGGGTCAGATTCTGGAATGGCACAAGAGATACAGCAATCTGAATGGAGGCCATGTTGTTCCCATCATGGTACATTTCTAAAGCAGTCAAGACACCATGATAACTTTTCTCAGCTGTTCTGTTTGAGCAAGGCTCTTTTTATTCCATTACCCTTCCCACCCAAAACACTGCCTTCCATTTGAAAATGATTTCTGGAGACTATCCCCCATCCTACCATAGCAAAGGCTATGCCTCCTTATTCACTAAGGACACCATAATGGCAGAAAATTGTGCGGACATTGTTCATCAGATGGTCACCAACAAGTCCTTAAGGAGGTCCCTGTGCAAGCTCCCCGCTGCCTCTGCTTTGCTGTGCCCCTCCTCTTGATAGTGTTGCTCTGTTTGACCTTGTTCTCTGTGGTTCCCTGTCTCCTACCCAGTTCTGCTGTCTGCCTTGTCCTCTGTGCAATGTACATTGTCCCTTGTTCCGCTATCTGTTGTTGCCTGTCTGTCTATTGCTGCCTGTTGTTGCGTGTCTATTGTAAACTTTTCTGTTTGTTATGGTGAGTCTGCTTTTCTGGCCCGCCGCCAGCTCTTTTTTTCCCACCTTGCTGCTGTTTTTTTCTCCCGCTACCTGCCCTTGCTAACCCCGCCCAGCCCCGTCCCAGGACCTACCTAATGTAGGCTGCAGCACGACCCCATTGAGCAGGTCCTCGTGATAACTCCCTGTTGCCTCTGTTCTGTTGTACCCCCCTCTTAAGAGTGCTGCTCTATTTGACCTTGTTCTCTGTGGTACTCTGTCTCCTACCCGTTCTGCTGTCTGCCTTGTCCTTTGTGCACTGTACATTGTTCCATGCTCCGCTCCACTGTGTGTTGTTGCCTATCTGTGTGTTGTTGCCTGGCTGTCTGTTGCTGCATGTCTACTGTAGACTTTTCTATTCATTCTGGTGAATCTGCTTTTTCGGCCCAGCCACCAGCGCTTTTTTCCCCAACCTTGCCCCTGTTTTTTCTCCTGCTTCCCTTCTCTTGCTAACCCCGTCCAGGGCCCCTGTCAGGACCTAATAATGGAGGCTGCAGCTCAGGCATGCAGCAGATGCGTGCAACGGGCGTGCCACAGGCAAGCCAGTCTGCGCCCGTCTGTACCTCGATCATGCGCAGCGGCAGGAACCCTAGCTCTCATGCCCCACACAGCTTCACCTCAGAAGACCTCAGAGCCCTGGATCCCGGGTGCATCAACAACAACTGCTGCCTCGCACCACCTGATGACGTTCTGCCAGTACCTCAGCTTCAACTGCAACACAGAAGCAACCAAAAATGCCAGACACCGCAAGCACAATTGCATCCACCACGCCGACCGATACCCCCACAGCACATCCTACTTAACGCATGATCATTCATTAATTCATTCATTTACTTTATTCGGTGCAGAAAGACCATAAAAGACATCAAATAAATAAAACATACAAATTTCTCAATCATTAAAATTTCTAAAAAACTTTATTAATACATTTTCCGAATACCATGAGCAGCATGTATGAAATTTAACACAGCCTGAATTGTGTCCATATTTCCCAGATCGTGTAAATGGGAATAAGCAAGCTGGCTAGTTCTAATATTATTACACAAAAATAACGGACGTAAAAACCTTTTTCTTGGAACAACATATAAAGTGCAAAAAAGCATAAAATGTAATGTACTCTGAGGTGTCTTTCCATCGCAGCGACAAGGAGGGAGGTTCTTAAACCAGGTTCCACATACTGGAAATGCTACCAAGTAATGTAAAATATTTAAACGTAGCCTCGTGAGTAAAAACCTTTGTAGCTCATGATTAATAATGGTCAGATACAGCTTTGGTTGAAATTGCTGTGTCTCATACCTCGACCATAATCTCATTACACCAGATGCTGACTCCATGGCCTGATTTTTCTGCCAGAATATATCTTTAACCTTCTTAATGTCCTGTCTTGCTAGGGTGTCTGGTTTAAGAAAAAAATCCCCTAATCCTAGTGATAGGAGAGAGAGATAAACATATCTAAGCCAGGGTATATCCAGAGATCGTGACAAGAGGAGACAATCCTGTATCACCTTTCTACATAAATGCGCTTCTGGCTTAGTCCAGATTTTAACCCACAATATTACAGGTTGAAGTTTTATATAGCAAGATATGTATCTCAAGCCTACCTCTTTGTGACAGAACTTTACTGGAGTAGATTGAGGGACTGCTAATAACCTTCTTAAAAAATTATTTTCTATAGTCTGAAGTCCTGTACATTCTGCATACCCCCAGACCCCGGCTCCAAATGTCGCAATAGAAAGACACTTAGAGGAGAAGACAGTCATCATTTCCTTAACAGGTTTATGTCGGAGTCTTTTCTCGAACCTAAAAACTGCTTCAATGGCTTTTTGGAATTGTATTGAGCGTATATTAACTAAAAATTTCCAATTAAAAGTTACATCAATAGGAACCCCAAGATACGTAAAATGTGGGACCTTGAGTATCTCATGCCCGTCTAAAACACATTTTTTCGTTTTTGCTAATTTGGGTCCGGTCTTCATCACAAATGACTTAGTTCTATTTATTTTAAGACCAAGGTTCCCCATAAAAGTATTAAAAGCATTTAATAAAATCTGGAGGCCATTTGCTGTCCTTGAAATGAGTACAGCATCGTCCGCATACAGAAGTACAGGGATTGGAGAATTATTGATAACTGGAGAATCCTTCCCTGATTCGCAAAGAAATTTCTCTAGGCCGTTTATGTACAAGAGGAAAAGAAAAGGGGCAAGGACACATCCCTGTCTAACCCCCTTTAGTGAGGGAAATTTCTCTGTCATGCATCCCTCCTGAGAATAACGGACCCGAGCCTCTGTACAGGCATGAAGTTTACTAAGTAATATGACTATATCTTTATCCACGCCCATATCCAGCATTACCATCCACAGTTTCTCCCTATTGACTGTATCAAAGGCACAGGACAGATCCATGAATGCTAGATGTATGCAGCCCCTTTTAACTTTAGTATATTTCGGGACTATGAGAGTCAAGTTAAGAGTTTGTTCCACTGTGCCAACACCTGGGCGAAAGCCAAATTGTATTTCAGAGAGGGAGTGAGATTCAGTTGCCCATTCTTCTAGCTTATTTAGGATCACTCGACCTAAAATTTTGACTGAGCTATCCAATAAAGAAATTGGGCGATAACACAAAGGATCAGCCCTGTCTCCCTTCTTAAAAATCGGGACGATGATCGCCTCTTTCCAAGAATCTACTAGAGGGCCTGCCACAGCCGATCTCAGAACATTAGTAAGCAGTGGTCCCCAGAAATCTGGAAGTGCTTTATATAAATCAGCAGGAATTCTGTCTGGGCCAGGGGCTTTCTCAGGGGGGCAATCTTGAATGGCTTGTTTAACATCGTCCACACTTAAAATATTACTAAAAGCCAGACTTAGCTGATCATTTCCTGCAAACTTCAGACAATTTAACATTTCTGGTTGAACATTTGTCTCTGTGGCGAAAGTTTTTTTAAAATAGTCCACCCAAGTCTTGGCTGGAATGACAGTATCCATGGACTTCTCATGTTTGTCATTCGACAATAAAGAATTAACCACGCGCCAAAATGCAGTTGTATCTTTAATTGTACTTGCAACCATCAGTTCCTCCCACGCAGATTCACTTAGTTCGACTTTCCTTTTAGCAAGTGCTTCTTTGTAGTTTTTCCTAGCAATCTTCATTGCTTGTCGATCTTGAGGAGATGCATTGATTGTTTTCTTTAACTTGCTTAAGGATGTGGTACATGCGTGGTTAAACCATCTTGGGCCATGGGCTTTGTTAGTGCGAGATGGCTGTAATTTCTCCGCCATATACTTTGTCAGAGAGGAAAATGCATGGACGATTTCTTGGGGGGCCCTATCTTCATCCAGGGATGTCATAACATCTGACCATTTATTCAGAAATAGATCTTTGAAAAAGGTATTACTATTTATCTTTCCCCATTTAATTGTGAGTCCTTTTTGGGATGAGAGCTTCATAGCAGGATGTCGCTTCCCTCTTCTTGAGTCGCTCGTCAAATCCAGGTTAATCACAACAGATAAGGGGTTATGGTCACTAATACAAGTCGGAGTCACCCTGAATTGTCCTACAATAGAGGATAGTTCTCTGGAATAAATAATATAATCAATAACAGTATGAGTGTCCCCCCTTACAAATGTTGGTATCCCTCTAATAGCTGGTATGGGAAAAAGAAGAGAGTTTACTGTTATCAAAGAATTAAGAGCATTCCCATATGGGGAGTGTTTAAAATGTTGAGTGGGATTATCATTTTCGTCCAAAAGTCCACAACAGTCCAAGAACTCTGGCTCACACAGGTGGGCATTAAAATCACCAACCCAGACTATTCTTAGGTCCTTTTTACTAATAGTTGTTACCTTATGTATTAACATCTCCAAACTACTAACCACACTTACATCAGAATTATCAAAAGTATTGTTATAATAGTTGATCAGTAGTATATCAAATGGCTCTGCTAATTTCAAAGATAAAGCCAGAAAAAAAGGAGATGTGCCCACAACACGTGCTTCCAAACCTCTAACCAGACCGCCCTTAGCTCTACCCGTGGAGGCCTTAGTTGCAGGAACACTATATGTGGTATAGCCATTGATATGCAGGGCTTCTGTGAGCCAGGTCTCCTGGCAGCAGATAAAAAGATTTTCCGTCACTAATTTTATCCAATTTTTTATTTTAAACCTGCGACGTTCCAGGAGATAATCCCTAAAGCTGTCATACCCTGTATATCATGTATATCGGGGGCACCCTTGGATTGCAAGAGGGACTGTGGCAATATATTTGTCTCCGGAGGGCCTTGCAGAGAAGGCTCGATTACTAATGGTCAGTCTAACTGCTCTAGTGAGGTCAAAGGCTTATACCTGTTAGATAATATCAGGGCAGTTTCAGAGGAGTTAGAGGGACCAGGGTTACTGAAATTCTGGTTCCCAGAACAAGTTGGATCAAGGTAACATGGATTTAATGTCGGAAGAATAAACTTAGTCAGACGTTGTACTCTTATAGGCCCTGCAGGTGGTCTCATAATCGAAAGATGGTGGTACAAAGCATTGACAGTCCAGGGGCTCCTGAAGTTTATTATGATACAATCCCCAGGTGATGCTTTAGGAGATGGGCCAACCCAAGGAAACCTTCTTACAGTTAAAATGTCCCCATGGAAATCTACCCGCCCTCCCGAGTGCTTTCCTACCCAGTGAGTCACTTTATTTAACAGTGACACATGGGACTCGGGATGAGTGTTTTCTAATATAGGGACATTTTCCAAGATTAAGATATAGGGGCACATGCCAACGGAATCCTCGGACAGGCTATTTGAGCTCTTATTATCTCATGACCCGCTAAGCCTTCCCTTTTAGTTATACCCCGCTGTGACTGTAGGTTTATAGAATCCTGGAATGCCTCTAAACTCAGTGGTTTTTGGATTGAATTCTGGGCAGGAGTCAATCCACAATTTTGGTGCTGGTGAACTGGCGGAGCTGGTAAGCAAAGTGGGACGGAGTGATTGTGATTGTTCTGAGTTTCTGCCCTCGATGGTATAGGGTTTATATTTATTATAAGTTCAACCTTCTGCTCGAGGGTGGCCACTCTCTCCAGAACTGACGAACACAGCTTTTTAATATCTCTAAGTTAATCTTCAATCTGAGAGAAACTAGTTATGATTGGATCCGGATTTTTGCAATCTTTTAGTTGTTTCCTTGTAGTTTTATTTTTTTGAGGATTAGATAAACATTTTTTCTTGTTCTTCTTAGTTCCTAATAGGGGCTTTCCAAAGTCGTGCCTGTCTGCAGGAGATCCAACTAAATCTATGGGGGTTACTGCAATAAGGGGGGGGAATTACTTGCCTACTTTTTTTTTAGGTGGACTCTCTGGAGTTGTGGGAGTTATTTGATCAATTTCTGTTATTACACAAGGGTTTCCTGTCTTAGTCTTGGTTAATGAAGGTATAGCAGGCAAAGTCCTTCCCTCTCTCCCACCCTTTCCTGCTTTCTCAAGAGAGGACTCTAGAGTGGCTTCTACTCTCCCTATCTCCGTCTCAATAGCGCCCATGACTGAGGTTAGGTAGCTTGTTATTAACCTAGGTGGAGGGGCCTCCTGAATGCATTCCCTTCCCCCATTATCTCCTTTACGTTTTCCCATTGAGGCGGGCTAGTCCTTTATCCAAGAGAGGTGCGTTAGTCTCAATGCCCCAAACTAGGGAGGAGTAAAACCGAGTTATGCTCCGGTCCTATCCTCTGTCTCAAGAAGAAATTGTCCAGCCACAGCCTTCTACCACACAGAACCCCCTGAAGTTGTAGCACAGTAGGCCTTGCTGTCACCTTGCGCGTATTGCGCATATATAAGTCAGCAGAGTACAGATGGCGGGCTAAGTTGAAAAATAAAATAAGATTTAAATACCCAAGTCACAGTTGGCAAAGGCTTCACTCTGCTTTCCTTAAATCAGCAGTTCTCCATAAAGTCAGGGCCACCAGTAGAAGAAGAAACAACGAAAGGGAGGGGGCCCAGCCCAGTCTCTTCCTGGCGATGACGGGCGAAGGACGGGCCTGCCCTTGGCCCGGGCTTTGCTCGGGCGCCGCCCGCGCAGGTCCCGCGAGGCGGGAGCGCGATATTTAATTTAAAGGGCTCCTGCCCTCCTCCACAGCGTCACCAGCACCAGCAAAGCGCTTCCCGCGAGGCGGGAGCGCGATATTCAATTTAAAGGGCTCTTGCCCTCCTCCACAGCGTCACCGGCATCAGCAAAGCGCTTCCCGTGAGGCGGGAGCGCGATATTCAATTTAAAGGGCTCCTGCCCTCCTCCACAGCGTCACCGGCACCAGCAAAGCGCTTCCCCAACGCATGATCGCTCAACAAACACGTCACCGAGATTTGGGACACCCTCACCCCAGACATCATCCTCCTCACAGATACCTGGCTGAACCCCATCTCCACGCCAGACTTTGGCGTTGCCACACCCGAATGCTACAAGAAAACACACTGGGACCGAATCAACAAGCATGGAGGTGGTATTGTCATATCCACAAGGAGAACATACGCTGCACAACCTCCTCAGACTACTCGCCCCGATAATGAAGGGTCTCAATTTCCAACTTAAAACAGAGGTTAAAAAAACTATCAGAGGCACCCTAGCATACAGAGCACCAAGACCACGCCACAGCTTCTGCAACGCCATCCCGGACTTCATTGCGCTAATCAGAATAAACTCTTAATACTACATCCTCCTTGGGGGTTTCACCTCAATGACCCCAGCGACACCAACACAACCAACCAACTGGAAAGCATGAGCAACATCAGCCTCAAACAACTTGGCACCGATCCCATTCACATCACAGGACACACACTCGACCTCATCTTTCCGTCCAGCGACAGTCAAGTACCACCACGCATTGCAGCTCACCTGGACCGACCCCTGCAGCGTTCATTTTACCATCTCAGGTCCTACCAACACTGGCGCCACATCCCCCAGCTCCACGCACAGAAGCTGGATAAAGATATCAAAAGACCAGTAGGCCAACGCTCTCAAATTCCACCTCCCAGGCACAGCATCCCATCCAGATCAGGCCACGAGAAATTTCTACCAGTGGATCGTGGAATGCACTGACACAATCACCCCCACCAAGCCAGCTAAACCCAAACTGGTTCACCACGGAACAGAAATCCACCAGAAGCAACTGCAGGCAACCAGAAAGAAAGTGAAACATGTAAAAAACAACAGAAGACCACAGCACCTTCAAAACAGCACTCAACCAGTACCACAGCCTCCTGAAAGAAACTAAGAAAAGCACCATAGCAGACTGCATAGAAGCCAGCCAAAAACCACAGCAAGGAACTCTTCACCATTGTGAAGGACTTATCCAACCATCACCCCCTGCCAAGAACTGGGCAACACTCTGGCACACTTCTTCCACGACAAGATCTCAACCATCTATGAAAACTTCAAACCCCAGCCACCATCAGCCTACTCACACCTGCGAACACAAACCCCGAACACCTGATCACCCATTGGGACCCTCTCACAACTCAAGCCACAATCTCCATCATATACTCAATACACTAAGGAGCATCCACTGACCCATGTCCCCACATCATTAACCTAGGGAGCAAGACAATTGGTGAATATCTCAAGAAAGTCCTGAACATCTCCATCACCAGTCCTCCTTCCCTGAGGACTGGAAACACGCTGAGGTAAGGGCCTCCCCTGAAGAAACCATCCATTGACCCAGCAGTACCCAAGAACTACTGCCCCATCTCCCTGCTCCCATTTCATGCAAAGGTTCTCCAAAAGGCAATCAACCAGCAAGTCACTGAACGCCTAGAACACCACAACATCCTGGACCCCACTCAAACTGGATTCTGAGCCAACCACAGCACTGAGACAGCCCTGATCGCAGCCACAGACGACATCATGGCCATCGTGGACCGCCGCAAAACTGCAGCCCTCATCCTTCTGGACCTGTCAGCCACTTTCAACACCATCTCCCCCAACACCATGATCAATAGACTTCACCAAATCTGAATCCAAGGAGACGTCCTCAAATGGATCGCCTCATACCTCACCAGAAGAACCCAGAGAATCAGTCTCCCACCATACACCTCAGAACCCAAGAAAATCACCTGCGGCGTCCCACAAGGATAATCACTCAGCCCCACCCTCTTCTACACAAACCTGACCACAGCCAACATTGTTAGATCGCACGGACTCAACATCATCTCCTATGCCGAGGATACCCAGCTCAACCTCTCGCTGTCACAAGACCCCGCAACCACCAGAGCCAACTTCCACAGATGCATGATGAATGTCGCTGACTGGAAGAAGGACACTTGTGTCAAGCTCAACACAGACAAGACAAAAGTCCTCAACTTCAGGAACAACACCTTACCATAGAATGACGCCTGGTGGCCTGCTGAACTTGGCCCTCCCCTTGCCCTGGCAGACTACGCCCGCAACCTTGCCATCATCCTGGACAGCAAGTTATCTATGCAGAAACAGGTAAATGCAGACTCATTCACCTGCTTCCACACCCTACACATGCTTCATAAGATCTTTAGGTGGCTCCTCATCAACACCATAAGAGCATCACTCAGGCCCTCATCACCAGCGGGCTGGACTAGTAATTTACTCTTTCCCTCCTGTTGCTAGGGGGCAATGTGGTACTTACCTTTGGGGTTTCCTAGTACCCTCAACTCCCCTCTAAACATTCCACTTACCTAGATGGGGGTTGTAGGAAGTTGGCTCTGTATGTGCTATTTCAAAGTAAGGAATAGCATGCACAGAATCCAAGGGTTCCCCTTAGAGGTAAAATAGTGGTAAAAATAGATAATACTAATGCTCTATTTTGTGGTAGTGTGGTCGAGCAGTAGGCTTATCCAAGGAGTAGTGTTAAGCATTTGTTGTACATACACATAGACAATAAATGAGGTACACACACTCAGAGACAAATCCAGCCAATAGGTTTTTATATAGAAAAATATCTTTTCTTAGTTTATTTTAAGAACCACAGGTTCAAATTCTACATGTAATATCTCATTCGAAAGGTATTGCAGGTAAGTACTTTAGGAACTTCAAATCATCAAAATTGCATGTATACTTTTCAAGTTATTCACAAATAGCTGTTTTAAAAGTGGACACTTAGTGCAATTTTCACAGTTCCTAGGGGAGGTAAGTATTTGTTAGTTTTACCAGGTAAGTAAGACACTTACAGGGTTCAGTTCTGGGTCCAAGGTAGCCCACCGTTGGGGGTTCAGAGCAACCCCAAAGTTACCACACCAGCAGCTCAGGGCCGGTCAGGTGCAGAGTTCAAAGTGGTGCCCAAAACACATAGGCTAGAATGGAGAGAAGGGGGTGCCCCGGTTCCGGGCTGCTTGCAGGTAAGTACCCACGTCTTCGGAGGGCAGACCAGGGGGGTTTTGTAGGGCACCGGGGGGGACACAAGCCCACACAGAAATTTCACCCTCAGCAGCGCGGGGGCGGCCGGGTGCAGTGTAGAACCAGGCGTCGGGTTCGCAATGTTAGTCTATGAGAGATCTCGGGATCTCTTCAGCGCTGCAGGCAGGCAAGGGGGGGATTCCTCGGGGAAACCTCCACTTGGGCAAGGGAGAGGGACTCCTGGGGGTCACTTCTCCAGTGAAAGTCCGGTCCTTCAGGTCCTGGGGGCTGCGGGTGCAGGGTCTCTCCCAGGCGTCGGGACTTTGGATTCAAAGAGTCGCGGTCAGGGGAAGCCTCGGGATTCCCTCTGCAGGCGGCGCTGTGGGGGCTCAGGGGGGACAGGTTTTGGTACTCACAGTATCAGAGTAGTCCTGGGGTCCCTCCTGAGGTGTTGGATCTCCACCAGCCGAGTCGGGGTCGCCGGGTGCAGTGTTGCAAGTCTCACGCTTCTTGCGGGGAGCTTGCAGGGTTCTTTCAAGGCTGCTGGAAACAAAGTTGCAGCCTTTCTTGGAGCAGGTCCGCTGTCCTCGGGAGTTTCTTGTCTTTTCGAAGCAGGGGCAGTCCTCAGAGGATGTCGAGGTCGCTGGTCCCTTTGGAAGGCGTCGCTGGAGCAGGATCTTTGGAAGGCAGGAGACAGGCCGGTGAGTTTCTGGAGCCAAGGCAGTTGTCGTCTTCTGGTCTTCCTCTGCAGGGGTTTTCAGCTAGGCAGTCCTTCTTCTTGTAGTTGCAGGAATCTAATTTTCTAGGGTTCAGGGTAGCCCTTAAATACTAAATTTAAGGGCGTGTTTAGGTCTGGGGGGTTAGTAGCCAATGGCTACTAGCCCTGAGGGTGGGTACACCCTCTTTGTGCCTCCTCCCAAGGGGAGGGGGACACAATCCTAACCCTATTGGGGGAATCCTCCATCTGCAAGATGGAGGATTTCTAAAAGTTAGAGTCACCTCAGCTCAGGACACCTTAGGGGTTGTCCTGACTGGCCAGTGACTCCTCCTTGTTGCTTTCTTTGTTCCCTCCAGCCTTGCCGCCAAAAGTGGGGGCCGTGGCCGGAGGGGGCGGGCAACTCCACTAAGCTGGAGTGCCCTGCTGGGCTGTGACAAAGGGGTGAGCCTTTGAGGCTCACCGCCAGGTGTCACAGCTCCTGCCTGGGGGAGGTGTTAGCATCTCCACCCAGTGCAGGCTTTGTTACTGGCCTCAGAGTGACAAAGGCACTCTCCCCATGGGGCCAGCAACATGTCTCTAGTGTGGCAGGCTGCTGGAACTAGTCAGCCTACACAGATAGTCGGTTAAGTTTCAGGGGGCACCTCTAAGGTGCCCTCTGTGGTGTATTTTACAATAAAATGTACACTGGCATCAGTGTGCATTTATTGTGCTGAGAAGTTTGATACCAAACTTCCCAGTTTTCAGTGTAGCCATTATGGTGCTGTGGAGTTCGTGTTTGACAGACTCCCAGACCATATACTCTTATGGCTACCCTGCACTTACAATGTCTAATGTTTTGTTTAGACACTGTAGGGGTACCATGCTCATGCACTGGTACCCTCACCTATGGTATAGTGCACCCTGCCTTAGGGCTGTAAGGCCTGCTAGAGGGGTGTCTTACCTATACTGCATAGGCAGTGAGAGGCTGGCATGGCACCCTGAGGGGAGTGCCATGTCGACTTACTCGTTTTGTCCTCACCAGCACACACAAGCTTGCAAGCAGTGTGTCTGTGCTGAGTGAGAGGTCTCCAGGGTGGCATAAGACATGCTGCAGCCCTTAGAGACCTTCCTTGGCATCAGGGCCCTTGGTACTAGGAGTACCAGTTACAAGGGACTTATCTGGATGCCAGGGTCTGCCAATTGTGGATACAAAAGTACAGGTTAGGGAAAGAACACTGGTGCTGGGGCCTGGTTAGCAGGCCTCAGCACACTTTCAATTGTAAACATAGCATCAGCAAAGGCAAAAAGTCAGGGGGCAACCATGCCAAGGAGGCATTTCCTTACACAACCCCCCCCCAAACGAAAGAGGATGAGACTAACCTTTCCCAAGAGAGTCTTCATTTTCTAAGTGGAAGAACCTGGAAAGGCCATCTGCATTGGCATGGGCAGTCCCAGGTCTGTGTTCCACTATAAAGTCCATTCCCTGTAGGGAGATGGACCACCTCAACAGTTTAGGATTTTCACCTTTCATTTGCATCAGCCATTTGAGAGGTCTGTGGTCAGTTTGAACTAGGAAGTGAGTCCCAAAGAGGTATGGTCTCAGCTTCTTCAGGGACCAAACCACAGCAAAGGCCTCCCTCTCAATGGCACTCCAACGCTGCTCCCTGGGGAGTAACCTCCTGCTAATGAAAGCAACAGGCTGGTCAAGGCCATCATCATTTGTTTGGGACAAAACTGCCCCTATCCCATGTTCAGAGGCATCAGTCTGCACAATGAACTGCTTAGAATAATCTGGAGCTTTTAGAACTGGTGCTGAGCACATTGCTTGTCTCAGGGTGTCAAAGGCCTGTTGGCATTCCACAGTCCAGTTCACTTTCTTGGGCATTTTCTTGGAGGTGAGTTCAGTGAGGGCTGTCACAATGGATCCATATCCCTTCACAAACCTCCTGTAATACCCAGTCAAGCCAAGGAATGCCCTGACTTGAGTCTGGGTTTTTGGAGCTA
Source organism: Pleurodeles waltl (assembly GCF_031143425.1). Classification (NCBI taxonomy): domain Eukaryota; kingdom Metazoa; phylum Chordata; class Amphibia; order Caudata; family Salamandridae; genus Pleurodeles; species Pleurodeles waltl. Next base: position 1,389,807,927 of record NC_090447.1, read on the forward strand.
CCCAGTCCAGAATAGTCTGGATCTTGGGTTTGAGTGGCTGAACTTGGCCTCCACCTACAAGGTGTCCCAAGTAAACCACAGTTCCCTGCCCTATCTGGCATTTGGATGCCTTGATAGAGAGGCCTGCAGATTGCAGAGCCTTCAAAACCTTCTTCAGGTGGACCAGGTGATCCTGCCAGGTGGAGCTAAAGACAGCAATATCATCAAGATAAGCTGTGCTAAAGGACTCCAAGCCAGCAAGGACTTGATTCACCAACCTTTGGAAGGTGGCAGGGGCATTCTTTAAACCAAAGGGCATAACAGTAAACTGATAATGCCCATCAGGTGTAGAGAATGCTGTTTTCTCTTTTGCTCCAGGTGCCATTTTTATTTGCCAGTACCCTGCTGTCAAGTCAAAGGTACTTAAGAATTTGGCAGCACCTAATTTGTCTATGAGCTCATCAGCTCTTGGAATTGGATGGGCATCTGTCTTGGTGACAGAATTGAGCCCTCTGTAGTCCACACAAAACCTCATCTCTTTCTTTCCATCTTTGGTGTGAGGTTTGGGGACTAAGACCACTGGGCTAGCCCAGGGGCTGTCAGAGCGCTCAATTACTCCCAATTCCAGCATCTTGTGGACTTCCACCTTGATGCTTTCCTTAACATGGTGAGATTGTCTAAAGATTTTATTTTTGACAGGCATGCTGTCTCCTGTGTCCACATCATGGGTACACAGGTGTGTCTGACCAGGGGTTAAGGAGAAGAGTTCAGGAAACTGTTGTAGGACTCTCCTACAATCAGCTTGCTGTTGGCCAGAGAGGGTGTCTGAGTAGATCACTCCATCTACTGTGCCATCTTTTGGGTCTGATGACAGAAGATCAGGGAGAGGTTCACTCTCTGCCTCCTGATCCTCATCTGTTACCATTAACAGATTCACATCAGCCCTGTCATGGAAGAGCTTGAGGCGGTTCACATGGATCACCCTCTTGGGGCTCCTGCTTGTGCCCAGGTCCACCAGGTAGGTGACCTGACTCTTCCTCTCTAGCACTGGGTAAGGGCCACTCCATTTGTCCTGGAGTGCCCTGGGAGCCACAGGCTCCAGAACCCAGACTTTCTGCCCTGGTTGGAACTCAACCAGTGCAGCCTTTTGGTCATACCAAAACTTCTGGAGTTGTTGGCTGGCCTCAAGGTTTTTGGTTGCCTTTTCCATGTACTCTGCCATTCTAGAGCGAAGGCCAAGTACATAGTCCACTATGTCCTGTTTAGGCTCATGGAGAGGTCTCTCCCAGCCTTCTTTAACAAGGGCAAGTGGTCCCCTTACAGGATGACCAAACAGAAGTTCAAAGGGTGAGAATCCTACTCCCTTCTGTGGCACCTCTCTGTAAGCGAAAAGCAGACATGGCAAGAGGACATCCCATCTCCTTTTGAGTTTTTCTGGGAGCCCCATGATCATGCCTTTTAATGTCTTGTTGAATCTCTCAACTAAGCCATTAGTTTGTGGATGGTAGGGTGTAGTGAATTTATAAGTCACTCCACACTCATTCCACATGTGCTTTAGGTATGCTGACATGAAGTTGGTACCTCTGTCAGACACCACCTCCTTAGGGAAACCCACTCTGGTAAAAATACCAATGAGGGCCTTGGCTACTGCAGGGGCAGTAGTCGACCTAAGGGGAATAGCTTCAGGATACCTGGTAGCATGATCCACTACTACCAGGATATACAGATTTCCTGAGGCTGTGGGAGGTTCTAGTGGACCAACTATGTCCACACCCACTCTTTCAAAGGGAACCCCCACCACTGGAAGTGGAATGAGGGGGGCCTTTGGATGCCCACCTGTCTTACCACTGGCTTGACAGGTGGGGCAGGAGAGGCAAAACTCCTTAACCATGTTGGACATATTGGGCCAGTAGAAGTGGTTGACTAACCTCTCCCACGTCTTGGTTTGTCCCAAATGTCCAGCAAGGGGAATGTCATGGGCCAATGTTAGGATGAACTCTCTGAACAGCTGAGGCACTACCACTCTCCTAGTGGCACCAGGTTTGGGGTCTCTGGCCTCAGTGTACAGGAGTCCATCTTCCCAATAGACCCTATGCGTTCCATTTTTCTTGCCTTTGGACTCTTCAGCAGCTTGCTGCCTAAGGCCTTCAAGAGAGGGACAGGTTTCTTGTCCCTTACACAGCTCCTCCCTTGAGGGTCCCCCTGGGCCTAAGAGCTCAACCTGATAAGGTTCAAGCTCCAAAGGCTCAGTTCCCTCAGAGGGGAGAACTTCTTCCTGAGAAGAGAGGTTCCCTTTATTTTGCTGTGTTGCAGTTGGTTTCCCAACTGACTTTCCTTTCCTCTTGGTAGGCTGGGCCATTCTTCCAGACTCCAGCTCTACTTGTTCACCCTGTGCCTTGCATTGTGCTCTTGTTTTCACACACACCAGTTCAGGGATACCCAGCATTGCTGCATGGGTTTTTAGTTCTACCCCAGCCCATGCTGAGGACTCCAGGTCATTTCCAAGCAGACAGTCCACTGGGATATTTGAGGAGACCACCACCTGTTTCAGGCCCTTGACCCCTCCCCATTCTAAAGTAACCATTGCCATGGGATGTACTTTTCTCTGATTGTCAGCGTTGGTGACTGTGTAAGTTTTTCCAGTCAGGTATTGGCCAGGGGAAACCAGTTTCTCTGTCACCATGGTGACACTGGCACCTGTATCCCTCAGGCCCTCTATTCTAGTCCCATTAATTAAGAGTTGCTGTCTGTATTTTTGCATGTTAGGCGGCCAGACAGCTAGTGTGGCTAAATCCACCCCACCCTCAGAAACTAGAGTAGCCTCAGTGTGGACCCTGATTTGCTCTGGGCACACTGTTGATCCCACTTGGAGACTAGCCATACCAGTGTTACCTGGATGGGAGTTTGGAGTGGAACCTTTCTTGGGACAGGCCTTGTCTCCAGTTTGGTGTCCATGCTGTTTACAGCTATGACACCAGGCCTTTTTGGGATCAAAGTTTTTACCCTTGTACCCATTGTTTTGTGAAGAGGCTCTGGGCCCACCCTCCTGTGCAGGTTTTTGGGGGCCTGTAGAAGACTCTTTACTATTTTTAGTTTTGGTTGTCTCATCACCCTTCCCCTGGGGAGTCTTTGTGACCCCTTTCTTTTGGTCACCCCCTGTTGGAAGTCTTGGACACCCTTGTCTTGACCCAATGGTCCGCCTTCTTTCCCAATTCTTGGGGAGAAATTGGTCCTAGGTCTACCAGATGCTGATGCAGTTTATCATTGAAACAATTACTTAACAGGTGTTCTTTCACAAATAAATTGTACAGCCCATCATAATTACTTACACCACTGCCTTGAATCCAACCATCTAGTGTTTTCACTGAGTAGTCAACAAAGTCAACCCAGGTCTGGCTCGAGGATTTTTGAGCCCCCCTGAACCTAATCCTGTACTCCTCAGTGGAGAATCCCAAGCCCTCAATCAGGGTACCCTTCATGAGGTCATAAGATTCTGCATCTTTTCCAGAGAGTGTGAGGAGTCTATCCCTACACTTTCCAGTGAACATTTCCCAAAGGAGAGCACCCCAGTGAGATCTGTTCACTTTTCTGGTTACACAAGCCCTCTCAAAAGCTGTGAACCATTTGGTGATGTCATCACCATCTTCATATTTTGTCACAATCCCTTTGGGGATTTTTAAAATGTCAGGAGAATCTCTGACCCTATTTATATTGCTGCCACCATTGATGGATCCTAGGCCCATCTCTTGTCTTTCCCTTTCTATGGCTAGGAGCTGTCTCTCTAAAGCCAATCTTTTGGCCATCCTGGCTAACAGGAGGTCATCTTCACTGAGAGCATCCTCAGTGATTTCAGAAATGTGGGACCCTCCTGTGAGGGACTCACTATTTCTGACTAACACAGTTGGAGACAGGACTTGAGGGGTCCTGTTCTCCCTATTTAGGACTGGAGGAGGGACATTGGCCTCCAAGTCACTAATTTCTTCCTCTGTGAGGTCATCATCAGAGGGGTTGGCTTTTTCAAACTCTGCCAACAGCTCCTGGAGCTGAATTTTGGTAGGTCTGGAGCCAATGGTTATTTTTTTGATATTACAGAGAGACCTTAGCTCCCTCATCTTAAGATGGAGGTAAGGTGTGGTGTCGAGTTCCACCACATTCATCTCTGTATCAGACATTATTTTGCTAAAAGTTGGACGACTTTTTAAAGAATCTAAAACTGTTTCTAGAATCTGATTTCAAACTTTTAACAAACTTTTAAACTCTAAAAGACAATGCTAAACAGGGACTTAACACACAAGGCCCTAGCAGGACTTTTAAGAATTTAGAAAAATTTCAAATTGCAAAAATGAATTTCTAATGACAATTTTGGAATTTGTCGTGTGATCAGGTATTGGCTGAGTAGTCCAGCAAATGCAAAGTCTTGTACCCCACCGCTGATCCACCAATGTAGGAAGTTGGCTCTGTATGTGCTATTTCAAAGTAAGGAATAGCATGCACAGAATCCAAGGGTTCCTCTTAGAGGTAAAATAGTGGTAAAAATAGATAATACTAATGCTCTATTTTGTGTTAGTGTGGTCGAGCAGTAGACTTATCCAAGGAGTAGTGTTAAGCATTTGTTGTACATACACATAGACAATAAATGAGGTACACACACTCAGAGACAAATCCAGCCAATAGGTTTTTATATAGAAAAATATCTTTTCTTAGTTTATTTTAAGAACCACAGGTTCAAATTCTACATGTAATATCTCATTCGAAAGGTATTGCAGGTAAGTACTTTAGGAACTTCAAATCATCAAAATTGCATGTATACTTTTCAAGTTATTCACAAATAGCTGTTTTAAAAGTGGACACTTAGTGCAATTTTCACAGTTCCTAGGGGAGGTAAGTATTTGTTAGTTTTACCAGGTAAGTAAGACACTTACAGGGTTCAGTTCTGGGTCCAAGGTAGCCCACCGTTGGGGGTTCAGAGCAACCCCAAAGTTACCACACCAGCAGCTCAGGGCCGGTCAGGTGCAGAGTGCAAAGTGGTGCCCAAAACACATAGGCTAGAATGGAGAGAAGGGGGTGCCCCGGTTCCGGTCTGCTTGCAGGTAAGTACCCACGTCTTCGGAGGGCAGACCAGGGGGGTTTTGTAGGGCACCGGGGGGCACACGAGCCCACACAGAAATTTCACCCTCAGCAGCGCGGGGGCGGCCGGGTGCAGTGTAGAACCAGGCGTCGGGTTCGCAATGTTAGTCTATGAGAGATCTCGGGATCTCTTCAGCGCTGCAGGCAGGCAAGGGGGGGATTCCTCGGGGAAACCTCCACTTGGGCAAGGGAGAGGGACTCCTGGGGGTCACTTCTCCAGTGAAAGTCCGGTCCTTCAGGTCCTGGGGGCTGCGGGTGCAGGGTCTCTCCCAGGCGTCGGGACTTTGGATTCAAAGAGTCGCGGTCAGGGGAAGCCTCGGGATTCCCTCTGCAGGCGGCGCTGTGGGGGCTCAGGGGGGACAGGTTTTGGTACTCACAGTATCAGAGTAGTCCTGGGGTCCCTCCTGAGGTGTTGGATCTCCACCAGCCGAGTCGGGGTCGCCGGGTGCAGTGTTGCAAGTCTCACGCTTCTTGCGGGGAGCTTGCAGGGTTCTTTCAAGGCTGCTGGAAACAAAGTTGCAGCCTTTCTTGGAGCAGGTCCGCTGTCCTCTGGAGTTTCTTGTCTTTTCGAAGCAGGGGCAGTCCTCAGAGGATGTCGAGGTCGCTGGTCCCTTTGGAAGGCGTCGCTGGAGCAGGATCTTTGGAAGGCAGGAGACAGGCCGGTGAGTTTCTGGAGCCAAGGCAGTTGTCGTCTTCTGGTCTTCCTCTGCAGGGGTTTTCAGCTAGGCAGTCCTTCTTCTTGTAGTTGCAGGAATCTAATTTTCTAGGGTTCAGGGTAGCCCTTAAATACTAAATTTAAGGGCGTGTTTAGGTCTGGGGGGTTAGTAGCCAATGGCTACTAGCCCTGAGGGTGGGTACACCCTCTTTGTGCCTCCTCCCAAGGGGAGGGGGACACAATCCTAACCCTATTGGGGGAATCCTCCATCTGCAAGATGGAGGATTTCTAAAAGTTAGAGTCACCTCAGCTCAGGACACCTTAGGGGTTGTCCTGACTGGCCAGTGACTCCTCCTTGTTGCTTTCTTTGTTCCCTCCAGCCTTGCCGCCAAAAGTGGGGGCCGTGGCCGGAGGGGGCGGGCAACTCCACTAAGCTGGAGTGCCCTGCTGGGCTGTGACAAAGGGGTGAGCCTTTGAGGCTCACCGCCAGGTGTTACAGCTCCTGCCTGGGGGAGGTGTTAGCATCTCCACCCAGTGCAGGCTTTGTTACTGGCCTCAGAGTGACAAAGGCACTCTCCCCATGGGGCCAGCAACATGTCTCTAGTGTGGCAGGCTGCTGGAACTAGTCAGCCTACACAGATAGTCGGTTAAGTTTCAGGGGGCACCTCTAAGGTGCCCTCTGTGGTGTATTTTACAATAAAATGTACACTGGCATCAGTGTGCATTTATTGTGCTGAGAAGTTTGATACCAAACTTCCCAGTTTTCAGTGTAGCCATTATGGTGCTGTGGAGTTCGTGTTTGACAGACTCCCAGACCATATACTCTTATGGCTACCCTGCACTTACAATGTCTAATGTTTTGTTTAGACACTGTAGGGGTACCATGCTCATGCACTGGTACCCTCACCTATGGTATAGTGCACCCTGCCTTAGGGCTGTAAGGCCTGCTAGAGGGGTGTCTTACCTATACTGCATAGGCAGTGAGAGGCTGGCATGGCACCCTGAGGGGAGTGCCATGTCGACGTACTCGTTTTGTCCTCACCAGCACACACAAGCTTGCAAGCAGTGTGTCTGTGCTGAGTGAGAGGTCTCCAGGGTGGCATAAGACATGCTGCAGCCCTTAGAGACCTTCCTTGGCATCAGGGCCCTTGGTACTAGGAGTACCAGTTACAAGGGACTTATCTGGATGCCAGGGTCTGCCAATTGTGGATACAAAAGTACAGGTTAGGGAAAGAACACTGGTGCTGGGGCCTGGTTAGCAGGCCTCAGCACACTTTCAATTGTAAACATAGCATCAGCAAAGGCAAAAAGTCAGGGGGCAACCATGCCAAGGAGGCATTTCCTTACAGGGGTCCTGTGTTCGCATTCCATTTTTTTTGTATATGGTTTGGACTCCCCCTAAGGTCACTACTGTCTTTTTGGAACTGTGTCACTAAAATAAAGTACCTTTATTTTTGTAACACTGAGCATTTTCTTTCATGTGTGTAAGTGCTGTATAACTATAGTGGTACTGTATGAGCTTTGCATTTCTCCTAGCTAAGCCTTGGCTGCTCATCCACAGCTACCTCTAGAGAGCCTGGCTTCTAGACACTGCCTACAATACACTAATAGGGGACATCTGGATCTGGTATAAGGTGTAAGTACCTCACGTGCCCACCCCACACGAGGCAAGCTTCCTACACCAGGGTCAAGGATATGTACTGAAAATGGCTTTTCTGTTAACTTGCCATATCTACGCATTAGCGTAGACATCATAGGGGCATATCTGCTCATGCAGTTATGTCAACACATGAAGTATAGGGCACCCTGACGTAGGGCTGTAAGGCCTGCTGCAGGGGGTGACTTACCTATACTGCATGCAGTGTCTGCAGGCATGGCACGCAAGAGGTGTGCCATGTCGTGTTTTTACTTCTCTCTGCACCATGTGTAGGGAACTGGGTTTTTGTTGCAGTACCCGCCCACTTTTTGCCTGGTATTTGATGCAATTGTGACTGAAGTGCACTGGGTGCCTGCCCCCAAAACTATACAACTGTTTCCTCAATTGGCAAATCCATTAGCACCCTCTCTAAGTAAATGGTACCCCTGGTACCTAGGGCCTGAGGTACTCAAGAGGGTCCCTAAGGGCAGCAGCATGGATTGTGCCACCCTAAGGGACCCCTCACCAAGCACATGACAGGCTGCCATTGCAGGCTGCATGTCTTGGTGCACAGAAATGTGAAAACACCAGACGGCACACAGCCTGTGTGCCATGTCCCCTAATGCTGCACGCAATATATGTAAGGCCCCTCTACAGCAAGACTGACAGCCCTAAGGCAGGGTGCATCATATTACATGTGAGGGCATATGTGCAAGAGCAGATATGCTCCTGCTATGTCTTTGTCAATTCACAGACATAGTAAATGGCCAAGGAACCATTTTAAATGCATGTGCTCGACACTGGTCAATACGAGTTCCCCAGCTACAAGATGGCTTCACTGAAGATAGGGATGTTTGGTATCAAACATCTCATATTGATAATCCCACACTGATTCCAGTGATGGATTTATCAATACATGCACTCAGGAAGCACCTTAGAGGTGTCCCCTGAAGCCCTATCACCCTCTGGTGTGCTTGCTGACTAGTTTCTGCTTGCGTGCGACCCGAGACATAGTTCTGGCCCGTTAGGGTGAGAACCCTCTGCTCTCAGGAGGCCCAGAACAAAAAGCTGTCCGGGAAGAGGGTGTAACACCCCCTCCCACACGATGACCTGCTGATTAGTCTTCCTACGACAACAAGCCTCAAAGGAATGCCACCTTTTTCAAATGCAAATCTGCCTCCCCTCACAGGAGAGTTAGACACCACCCCCATGTCCAGAGTCCGCTTGGCAACTGGACAGGCGGGAAATTAGCTAGTCGGTTAGGCGTGCCACCTACAGGCTAGTACCACCTAAAGGTGAGCTATTGCGAGGTGGGCACGAAATTTCAGAGGTAGTCATCTATGTCATGGCACACCTAGGAATTCTGGGGCAGAGTTATGCTCACTTCCCACAGGAAGTGGTCATATAGGGGGCACGGTGACCCCAAGGGTCAGTAGCCCATTGGTTACTACCCTACAGACCCCTAATGCCCATAAATTCAGTATTTAGATGAGCCCCTAGTACCTAAGAAGCAGATCCTGACAACCTAAAAAGAACAAGGACACAGAAGAGCTGCGAAAGCAAAAGAGGAGAAAAGAAGCAGCTGACCTGGCACCAACCCCGCCGGCCTGTCTGCATCCCTTGTCAAAATCTGCACGAAAGTTGACTCGTCCTGCAGCTGCGACTCCAGAAACCCAGGAGAACTGCCTGCCTTCAATAAAGACTCAAGACCTCCCGTGAACAGCAGAACTGTTCTCCTGCAAACTCCAAAAGAAGGGACTCTGAAGCCTCTGGAACCGCCAACACCCGACACCTGAAGTAACCACTTAACCTGTTGTCTGTGACCCGAGTTGAAGTGGACAACCAGTGCCAACAGGGTTCCCGAGCTCTCCAGAGTCTCAGTCCATCGTGGTTTCACCCCTCCTGGACTCCCCGACAACACCTGCAGCCTCTGCGCGCAGCCCCCCTCTACCGCAACCACTCCAGTAAAGAAAACCCCACACCTAAGGACACCTCTGCACCTATCGCCTCTGAACCGTGGAGAAGAGGACGAAAGGTGTCTACCTGTGCCGAGCATCGTGAGGCCTGAGCCCCGCTGTTGGTTCAGCCTGACTGGTCAGAGCCTGCAGCCTCTTTTTGCAGTGACTGACCTCCACTGAAAAGTATTGGGCACCCAATGCTGATTTGTACCGTATAGACAGCCTCTCCGTGCCACTGGTGGTGTATTGCTGGTGCTGCCTTGGACCTTGCCCACTACTCACCTTAACTCCGGGAGACTGATCTTTTCAGTTGCTATACTCTACCTGTTTTCAGAACTTGTTCTTCAACCCATAGGATATAATTTCAGAACTCAGACGTTGCACCGTGTCCACTTTTTAAAGTGAAAAGAATTCCTATTTAAAAACATACTTACCTGAACGATTTTTCTCTTCACTGATGCCTAAATATATATAAAGAAACCTGCTATTTTTATAAATTGATATGGATATCCATTTTGAGTCACATTGAGTCTTATTTATTGACTATTGTGTGCATTTGCAAATGTCTTGCACTCCTGTGTGTTAAGCCTGAGGATGCTCAACGACACTACCCCCAAACAGAGCACTATGGGATTGCATAGCAAGCCCTGTCCATTCACTGGTTAACCCCTGGACCCTTTACACTGTATTTACATACCACATAAAAGGCCAGCTTCCTACACCATGTCACACAGCCTGCAATGGCAGTCTGCACAAGTATGCTGAGTGGACCCGTAGGGTAGCACAATACATGCTGCAGCTCTTAGGGACCTTCTTTAGCACTCCGAGCCCTAGGTACCAGGGTTACCATTTACTAGGGACTTACATGGGGGTTAAAGGTATTGCTAATTGGAGACAATGTGTACATTTTTTAGAGAAAGAGATCTGAGACTTGGGATCTGGATAGCAGGAACTCAGTACACATTGGTCAAAACTGCATTAAATAGCAGGCAAAAAGTGGGGTGACCATGTCAAAAGGGGCACTGTTCAACAAACGCATTTGTTAAAATATCATATACAAGCATCCATCCTTGTAAGCATGCTATTGATAGCCCAGAGCTCGGTTCTTGACTAAGGGTACCCAGTAGGCAATTTAAAATGAGCAGACATTGTACAGATAGGAAGGTGTGCTTGTTGTAACTGAAGAGATGTAGGAATATGAGGAAATAAGGAGTTGCAGCAGTATTTCTACTGTCAGCTCCAGCTAACTTCCTACCGTCCCAATGTGTGGGTATATAACAACAGTGTAATTGAATACTATGATAGATGCATCCAAAAAGGCAACTGATATATGAAATGCCCAACGTCAAGAGCTGCCTTGGATTTGCATCTGCCAGATTGCTATGATGGACCTCTGATGGCCTTTGTCCAGCATAAAATGGCTTGGACAGTTTTCTGAAAACAAAAACATGGGCAGTGTTAGGAACCTTTTGTTTGTATGAGCAGGAGACCTTACACACTTGTTTCCACAGTGAGGACCCGGTTTGAGACAGTGAAAACATGTCCACTTGTTGACACCCAGGGCCCAGAGTTTCTAGGCTTCCACTGGTTATTCTTAAGGAACATACCCCTTGTCTAAGCGGTGACTTTGGGTGGCTAGTCAGATGTGGTCTTACCCAAGCAAATATTAGCAAACGTAATGCATGACAGGATTTAATGTCAATCATTTCCAACATACCAAAGATGGTGCCCACTAGTTGTAAGATGTTTCCTATGACTTTAGATTTGTTTGACACATAAATGTTGTGGAATTCAAGAATTCAGACTGAGATGCTAAGTGACAAAATACTGTAAGCACAAACTCTCACCTCTCTTATGAGCTGATGTAGATTATGCTCCAAGACATACAGATGATCTTCTGTGCTTGACTTTTCTAAAGTTGGTTTTTGATATTTCTTGTCATTGGAGGAGTGACATAAGGAAATGGATAACTGTAAACCTGTAGGCAGGTGGATAAGAGGAAAAAACGTATGTTATACATAGCTATGGATCCAAGTTCAAGTCGCTAAGTTACAATCAAAACATTTTAAAAGCCACAGTCCCTTTTAACTGCTAGGGTAAATACTTTAATAAAGCTATGCTTTAAACTCATAGTTTGATCTAAAACAAACAAGTGCAAAAATCATTTGAGTTGTGTCAGAATCAGCACACATCTTTAAAATTCAAGCAACTGCGTGTGTCATATATCAATTTGATCCTGCCCAAAAGGTATGGTGCACCCTCACACAAAAGCAAAATTCCTGCAAAATGCTGTGTTCATGTGATCTCTTGGCATACATTTCTATGAAATGTCAACTCCTGAAGAAGGATGCAGTGATCTCCAACTAAATAAGCAAGAGGGACAGGAAAGAGATATACCCCCACACTATGGGGACTAAAAAGTAAACAGAGATGCCTAGAGAAAATCAATAATAGTGAAAACATTTTGATACGTGTGCACTTACTATCACTGCTGCAGACCGACCTTGAAACTTTTTCGAAGCATCAAAGGGATAAGTAAATGAGATTGCTAACCTTTGTAAGGAACACAAGGACGCTATTGCATTTACAGTGCAGGTAGTGAATGTGTTTAGTGCCAAGTAAGACTCACAGAAGGTCAATGTCTGGCAAAAGCTGGCAACGCACAAGTGTTATGATTTCATATGGACCAGGTTTTATCAAGCCGGTTCTCTTCCTCTGACCCGGCCTCTCTGGCAGGTTTCATTAATGTGTACAAAATATTACAGGAGTGTTATAATACCTTACTGAACATTCTATCAATTTCCTTTCAATACTTTTAGATCTTATTAATCCAAGTTTCAAATTCTTTCTTGTCCTTTTGACGTTGTTTCATACGTTTCCTGCTCAATGGCAGTGTGACCATCGACCTCCACTTGACTCATACTTTGAATAGTTGGACACAAAGTCTCTGCATTCTGCAAGAGGTGAGGTGACAGGTCTATCTGCCAGAACGTTGCTGTTGACACTCATGACCTTCTGAGGCCGATCAGATTAACAAGTCTGCTTTTCAATGTTTCACATCTGCGAGACACACTGCCATGATCAGAAGGGCTTGGGCCAAAAGTGTATGTCACAATGTTTGAGCAGGTCCTGGACCGTTTCCCTCTATGCTTGTGACATACTACCTGGCTGCTGAGATGGCCGTCTACACCAAGATGGTCTCTGATGGGGGGCTTGAGTGCTTGGCTAACAAGAATGCGTGCAGCAAGGCACAACAACACTTTACAGCAGGGTTTCCCCAACCTTTTCTGTAGTGAGCTACTCCTGATCACTCAAAATCATTGTGAGCTACTAAAGGCTGTGCAACTTGCACATTGTTTCTATAGACCACCCACATCCAGCTTTACTTACTTTAAGCATAAACTCTACAGAGCCAATACTGTGCTTGGAACAAAAGACAATGAGTGCCCTAGAAACACTTTGGATTTGTGCTCTCACCATGCTTTATAGTATGGAGAGGGAGGAGTGAGTTTGCAATAAAGTACTGCTCTTTGCAACCCAATTGAAACTGATGAGATAGAAACTTTTTTTGTATTTATTGAAAGGCCCACATGAAACGTATTCCTTCTCTGCTGTGCATGTTTAAGAGCAACTCCCTGATCAACTTCAGAGCATCTTTAGGAATAAATATTTCACAGTTACATCAACATTGCTTTGAACTGGCTGGCTTTTCTTTCTTGGTTCACCTCACACTTTCAGCGTGGAAAAAAGCTGAATCAAGAAAGAAAAGTCAACTGGTTCAAAGCAACGTTCAATACAACTGTGAATTATTTAACAACAAGCTCCGAAGTTGAACAGTAAACCCGGGCCTTATAATAAGTTCTAGTGTCAAGGCTGCCGGTTCGCCCCACAAGTTGTGCAGCGGGGAAGCGCGGTGCCCAGCTGCAGAAGGCAGGCCGCGAACACCACTGGGCAGTCTAATACTGCTCATGCCGGAGTCAGGCTTTCAGCAATGATGTCACCGGCTTTCCTCAGCCCCGCTCCAGCTAAGCTCAATTGAGCCAATCAGAACTGCTGGTTTATTTCAGGACGGGCAAAGGCTGCAAAGAGCCCTGATATTAAACAAAATAACAAAGACTGGCTATACAAGGGTAAAAGGAGATACTGGGTCACGAGCTACTCACAGGGTGTCGGCAAGCTACTGATAACTTGCGTTCGACCGGTTGGAGACCCCCTGCTTTACAATCTGTTATGATGAACATAAAATGCATATCATCTACTGCATAAAGACGATATGTAAACAAAACAAATCTATCCAAATGTAACATATGCCACCGAAAACCGCTAGAAATGTCTGTGCATACACAGAAAACAGTTATGGCCTCTGGTTGTCACTCCTAAGTACAGCCTAATAGTAACTGTGGCTGATAGATTTATTTGCTTGCTTAGATACAATTCATATACTTTGTTGGTTACAAACTGTGTCAAAGTATTTCACCCTACGTGCTGAAAAGCACTGAAGGGCATCATCCCTCCCTTCAGGACACCACATGCACAGCTCCACTTCAGCCATAAAAGCTCTCGTTTGCACATGGACCAAGGAGACTAAAAAATATGCTATGTGCCAATCAAAACTCTGTAGCACAATGTTCGTACGTAGAAACCAGCTGCAGTCCATGATGGGCACATCACCAGCCCATGTTGCCTGCTCTGCCAAGGAGATGGATCTAGAGAAGTGTCAAGCTAGAATTGTGTACTATGTTCTAGAAACACGTACCATATGAACATTGCATAGCAATTATGCTACATTTTTAGGGGTGTTCATAATGTAAATAAAGTGTTTACATACTTATTTATCTTGCTACACATTGTGAGCATTGTTCTGGCCACTGAAAGATGTCTGCAAGTTTGCCAACTGACCTCGAAAGCCTATCTTAAGAAAATGACCACCAGGCCCAGTCAGTCCTGATCTGATCTGTCTGCCTTCTCCTGAAAGACCAACCAAACATAGTGTCCAGGATTACTTTTGCCAAAATAGTACTACTGCTTACAGTTTCTGTTACTTTTGAACTATGGTGTATTTAAATCCATTACTTTGGGAGGGTGGCCCATGCATTTGCCACTTTTTGGGTGAAACCAAGTTGACTCATTTTATACGAAGCCTACCCTTTCCTTCCCTCCCAAACTGTAACCTCTCATGTGAGTACCCTCCAGATGAGAAAGGCAGGCTTCTTAGAGTGTGCTAACTTGAGGGTACAGAATGTCTTCATTGTATTCTCCATCCATGCTGCCTGTGCTGAACATCTGGGTCACTTTCATTCCACGACCACTTCTCAATCTAATCTCTTTTACCTCATTTAATGTCACGTTAATAACCAACAAATACAGTGCCCCTTCACTTAAAAGGGTATGCCCGGTGCCCAGTTTGCCCGCACCACTCATGAACATGCGCCTACTGTCACTCCCTGAACTCTTAAGGAACTCTAATTGTCTATTAATGCCCTCACTCTCCGCTCTCGGGCATAAAGATAATGTATTCACCAATATATCTGCTGTATGGCGTTTCTGTTTAAAATATTAAGAAAATACACATAACCACGCATTACACATGTTTATTCACTTCAGTGACTGCAGACCCCAAGCAACGCACTCACGTTCAAAGCGTCCATTGGGATACTGAGTGAAACTGGCTTCCGGAATAACTGAAATAGGAAGCTGAATGTAAAGAAAGCGCGCCATCTTCTGGCAAGGATGATGGGAGTTAAGTTGGGTGAATGGAAACCCTGGGGGACTCTTCCTCAATCACTCATCTGTTAGTTGTGATTGATAAGGGAACGCGGCGCAGTTGTACAGAACTACTTGTAGGAACAGGTCAGGTCACGAGTACAATACCAAAAAAACAAAGCCATCTTTTTATGGGCCTGCTACAGAAGCATTCCTTGAGGTCACTGAGGCGAGGTGCAAGTTGGGTTGTAGCTAAATATGCCAAACTACCTGCTATATAAAGTAAAACGTGGAAAAGCTTAGAAGAGATTTTTTTTAGTACACTGCCAAGACAGATCAAATACTAGTGAAAATTTACTGAACACAGAGTGATTATGGCCTTACCGGCCTTAGGCCTAAAGGCAAAGTGATCATGAAAAGAGATCCGGAAACAGCTGCAACGCAAGAAGAGGATCTGTAGCTGACGCGTGAAAGATCTTCGTGGGGGTTTATGAGGCCAGCGCAGCACCGCCTCCGAGCCAGGATATTTAAAAGGGCAGCTCAGACCCAGACAGCATATAAAGAGTTCTCTGTTCTACCACTGGATGGCAGCAGAGAACATTATTTGCAATCGTGGCTCGAGCTGAGGCCAATCATTTGCTGACTGTTAAAGCTGCATTTCAACACACACTAAGACCCTAACAAAGCGACACTTTGAACACAACATCAGTTCACAAGGATAATTGGATTGCAGATATAAATAAATAAATAAATGCATTAAAATAAATGCAGACAGCTGGAAAGATGTAGGATGAAAACATGGTAGTGTTGTTGCGCCCAAGCTCACAATAGAAGCACTGCCTCGGTAGCCTCATACACATACCACAGGCCGGGTAATGAACCTATCCATCCATCTATCCATCCATCCATCCATCTATCCATCCATCAGATGAGGTGAGCCAGAAATGGTAAACAGGAACACAAAACACACTGACGAAATAACAACTGCACCCACACTACTGGCGATCTTGCTCAACAGAGACGTGTGATCTGAGGCGGAATCCTCAATAACTGGGGGTGAAGGCTCTTGAGTCAGGCAGCGCTGCACGGCCACACTAATGCCAGCACAGCGCTTACAAACATAGCGTACAAGAATTAATGTGTGGCTGTTGGTGCAAATGATGCTGGCTGGGTGGATGAATGGGGGCATTAATGCGAGTGTGTGGACAACTGGACGACTGACTGGGTGTGGGAGGGTGGATATGGTTGAGAGTGGAAAACTGACACATGGAGACAGGTGTGTGGACGCAGGCTGGAGTGAGAGCTAGCAGGAGTAAAACCAGGAGCAAGTAAAAGACTGAGTAACCAGAAGAGGGTAGTAAGTAGGAGTAAGTAGAAGAGTACTAAGAGTAAACGTAAGGGTAAGCAGAGACAGGAAGAAGAGCAACTAGTAATGCGGGGTAAGAAGTACTAAACATTAATTAGCTGCGCTGTGTAAGGAATAGGGATCAGGGAGTAGTAGTGAGGGTCGACGGTGTAGGAGTAAGCTAGAAAACGAACAGCAGTACATTGGAGTAAGTAGAAGTAAGTGAAGGAGGGAGAATGCATTGGAGCTTAACTAGGGGGAGTAAGAGATCAGCTTGGATTAAAAGAAGGCGTAAGTAGAATTGAGTGTAGGAAAAACAAAATACCAAAACGCCCCAGTAAAAACAGGAATAAAAAAAATGTATCAGCAAAAAGCTGTTCCTTGTTCGTGCGGTGGACAGTCTGCATAGGCTTTAGGTACAACTGTAAGTAAAGCCATCTTCGCTCCTGCCCTCTGGACCGTCTCTGGTCCGTGGTTGGTCATTTCCTGCTGCGAGACGGACCCGCCATGATCAGTGGCCCAGCGAGTGCTTAGCGATGCCTTAAGCATGGGTGACCCCCGCCCGCTGTTTCAATGCCCCAAGGGGCGCCCCAGCAATCATTCCGCCCTCCGCGCAGCCTGTTCCGCAAACTACATTGCAAGCTTACAAGGAAACAACACGTTTTACTAACTCTATGCAAAGGGACGAGCAGAGCGAATGGAGCCTTGTGCAAGACAAGCAACAGGGCTAACAAAGCAAGGCGAGAGCAGCCCAGGCAGGGCAGGAGTAAGAAATAAACAGATAAACATATAGAACGCCCACATATAACCATAAGGGTCCGGGAAAAGCGAGTACCAGACATCCTTTGGGAATTCAAGGTCGCTGGCCAGGGCGTCAACACAAATACAACCTCGGTACTGCAACATTACCACAGACCCCAACCTGGGGACCCCTAGATGGACCCGATACCACAGCATCACCCCCAGATGCTTGACCCTTTATCAGTGCCCACAGTTCGGGGGGATACCCACTACCTAGTGAGGGACCTCCCCCCAGCTTTAACTATCCGTCCTGTTTTTGTTGTTTTCTATACTGATGCTGTTTGCACCACAAAACCGGTCCCTCTCTTCGCACCTTATGCACAAAAACCTGGAACCAAAGACCTACCAGTTATCCTTTGTTGGGGGACATCCCCAAACGGATATGCTTTCTTTATTAATGACTGTTTATACTTAAAATTCAATAATAAAACATACAGAACATCCAAATAAACATGAATTCAAGAAATGCAGGGTGGGGCTAAGGGCACAAGGAATACTTTCAGGTACCAGCGGCATGGGAAGCTTTCCAATTTAAGCTCTTTATTCATATCCTGCATTAAGATACTGTTTAGATCTGACACGTCAAGACTATATATCTGTGTGTGTTGAGTGTGTGTGTGTGTATATATAAGTTTGTGCATCTCAAGTGTTAAAGTGACGCTATAGTTAGGTGTTGTACTACCTTTGACAAACCCAAAAAACAAACCAAACACTGAAATACACCAGTTATAGTTTAGTCACTTAACTTATGCAAGCATTATAAGGTTCCATAACTTTTATTGAAGGCTTTCACACATCTAAAACGGTCTCTAGGCCGGACCTAGACCACATGTATATAGTTGCTCTGGTCAAAGACAGGCCCCATAGACTGGCGAGCTCCTGGGATTTGTTGCAATGCAGATGAAAATGGCCCTGTAACACCATACAAGATTTTTTTCAGATTTCACTTTGAAGAAACTTACAGCAAATTTACTAACAAAATGCACCTTTGTACATAAAAAAAAAAAAATAACACACGTCATGTGCCCACGTGTCTTTTGTAGGGGAGGGGATGGTCCTCAAACACGTTCACATTTACACACAAGGGATTTTCCTACAAATAGAGATTTTAATGCCTATTGTTACTTGTTATAACACACATATGCAATGTCAATGAAACAAACTCGATAATGGTAACTAAAAAGGATTTTACGCTATGTGCATCTGCATGCAGTGCTCTACACACACACACACACACACACACACACACACACCAATACACGTGACACATCATTCCTACCTGGAAAAGGCTGAGAGATGATCTGATTCTTCACAACAATATGAGGGATTTGGGATTTAATCTGGACAGCTTCCCGAGAGAGCTGTGCAAAGATCTCCTTACAGAGGAGCACATTCTGTGCTGCTTCCAGCTTTGTCTGCCAATGAGGCGCTCCTACAAACACAAGGACTGAGTATTATCATGGACAGAAATACATTTTTCACCACAATAACTTAATTGTTGGAGTTTGGTGCCATCTGTATAAGCAGTAATCAAGCCAACAAAGTAAAATGTAATTCAGAAAATACACCACCATGAGAACAGAAGACAATAGATTCTGTAAGGTTAATGAACCAGGTACAGGATTGTCTAGCTACAAAAGAGACTGTGAACAGAACAGCCCTGGTTAAACATAATGGTTTTGCTTCTTTTTTTAATTGTATTTATTTATTTTAAATAAACTGAATAAAAACTGGAATTATGAAGACTGTTTCTATTTAGTAGTAGTAAACGAGGTTCCATGTTAAGTCAAGTGAAATATTACCCTGATTATTTTTATGGTCTGGCTTGACAGCGCGGCTGTCGCCAGACATTTATGCGCGGATCACTAGGGAGGTAGAGAGGGGTTTTGGCTTCACCCACATGCTGGGATACTTGTTTTGATTGGGCAGAAGTTGTGTTCTTGCCACACAAAAAAGTGCTCCATGCAGCTGTGATCATTTTGTTTATTTATCCAGTTGCCTGTTTGAACTTTCAGGGGCACAAACAATATTGGAATGTCATTAAAGGCAATGTCTTAGATAACTAGATCATTTGTGTTGCTTTTTTGTGGCAGCAGCACAAATGGGAGGAGGGCAGTCATTAACCTACCTGGATGTTTAGATCTGGCTTGACAGTGCAACTGTCCCCTGACCTTTTAACCTACACCAATATTATTCTACAGTTCTTTTCTTCCACGCAAGTACATATCTATTTCCTTGCTGTTTACTTGTAGTGCTTCACATTACCATACAACATTTGATTAAATCCATACCTATGTGCATTGCCAATGCTTGTTCAAACTCCAACCTTACTAAAGATGTAGATACGCCCAAAGAAAAGTACATGCTAAATATATGTAGGTCTAAAAACTGGAAGCATCAACCTGGAGTCAATAGTGATATGCTGATGTCTAGCAACTGATACTGGAATACTAATTGTGTGCATTTGCTTATGTTTTAAGCTTTATTACTCTCCCTTGTCCAACCTCCCATCACGCTCCTCCCCAGGTACCATACTCTGAGAGCCAGGATGTGTGACTCCTCTCATACTAGAACCAATTTGGAGAGCACACGCCATTTGCCACACGACTTGCCATTCAGAATGAACTGTAAGAGTTGCCCAGAATACCACAGGATAGGACACCCAGCAAGGAGATCAGCAGCAAGGGTTCAAATCTGGATCCAGACAGAGAACCCAGAATTCTCAGACTAGACAGAAGAGTTTCAGTTTGACAACAACCCAAGAGGATAACTCTGGCAGTAAAGGATGCTCATGCAAGTGCCAGTGTACACAAGATTCTTAGCAAAACGTAAAATGAATTAAGAAGTTTAAATGAAGCATTATTTCATTAAAAAACAAAAGCAGACAGTACATCAAAATAATTTTTTTTCCAAACCATCCCAGTGGCAATCCCTGTTAAGGACACGTAAACATGCAGAGTGTGATCAACAGATTTATATACAAAACCTCAACTATCAAAGATGGTACCGAGGGTGAGCCGAGCATTCGTGGGGTCTGGCCCTACCAGGCTTGGACAAGTACTCTCCGGCAGCTCAGCTCGGGATGCTTTAGGAACGGTCTCCAACTGAGGTGGAAAATTACTGGATACACACGGAAGCTGCAATACTACGAAGGGCACCGTGCAGGACTTCTTGAAATGAGAAGTCCAGCAGTGTGCTACGGTTCAGATACTCTGCGCTCCATGATGAAAGCCTGGAGTAGAGTAGAGTGCTAACTCAAACATCACATCCTTTTTATGAGCGAGCGAAAGCGCTCCGTCCCCTGCAGTAATCTCTCTTTGGGCTTCCAACCACACCCATGTCACGTCAGTCACTTTCATTGGTTCGTGGGCTTGCCTTTTAAAATCCGCTTGCTCTCATTTGTGAAAGGCATGCATGCGTCATGCCTTTTCCTGTGTTTAGCCCACGTACACAGCATCGGTAAACAACTAAAAACATAGGAGGTTTGATGTTTTCAGCGTGGGGTCCAGACTACTTTATCTGTTAATTTTCCACGCAGCGCGATCGCGCTGCATTTTACATAGGGCGATTGCGCTGTGTTTTTTTTCTTTACAACGCTAATAGCACTAATTGGAGCAAATGCGAGACCCGTTGCATTGAAAATGCTTGTCTTAGTTGTTGCTTTGTCATTTATGCCCGGACTCCTGCATTGCTGATTATGCCTTGGGTACCGAGAGAGATCAGTACAAGTCGTGGGAAGACAGTGGGGCCTATGCCTGTCTGCCGGCTCTTGATCATTTCACATCACTGTGTAGCTGAAATGATGGAGAAGGGTTGAGGGTGCCTTGTAAATTGACAGTTTTTAATGTAGCTTTTGTGTATGTGAGCCAGTGAATATTGTTATTCATTTTTAAAACCAAATAAAATACAACTGAAAAAATACATCTTCCTCTTCTGACTTGACATAAGATGCAGGAAATAATGTACAGGAGACTCCTGTTGGGAATCTTATGGAAATAACATATTGTTTTGGTCCCATCTTTTCGTTAATTTATTTAAGGTGACAATTAGATGTTATCTCAAGTTGAGCAATGTTTTAAAATATCCTTTTTAGTAAACCAGAGGAAAAAAAACACACTGAATTCCCAGGTCAAATTGTAGAGGCATATTCAAACTCAAATCCAGAGCCTTCAAGCTACACACGTGTGTCCGCTATCTAAAGACAATACTAATCTAATTTGCCACATGGAACTACAACACGCCTCTATTAAAGTCCTAGAATTGTCACTCTGTGCCTTTAGCCAAAACATATACCCTTTAGTCAAACAAAGGAATATGCTAGGTACAATTTGATTGTCCAATTATTTTTACAAAGCTTGATTTTATAAGCTATAAACAAAAAACAAGCATTTGTCTGCCATATAGAGACAGTTGTCTGCACAAACAAGTGGGAGAGGCAGTGGAATACTGCAGTGGGCATAGCACGGGATCAAATGCTGATGGACAGAAGTGAATCTGGCAGCATTAAATCACAAAGCGTCTCAACTCCGTTAAGACCTCAGTGGTCACTGAAGTAGATTATGATGGGTTAATGGGTGCTGGCAGAGGACGGTTCACAGAGGTGCACTCCCAGGCCATGCATCTCCGACTGGCAGCTGCAACCAGGCGGTGCGGGCTGGCACAGGAGGGAGCAGGGCAGCAGAAGAGTGGCTGACCATCAAAGGCAGAAGTATGTACCTTTTCTTATGTCCAACTTAGCCTTAGCCAGCACAGCACTGCTTCGCCCACAGAATGCCCATATTTCAGTTAAGAGGAGAAGATTCCTCAGCTTGGCTGCATGTCAATGAAGAGTTGGTGGGCTGCAGAAGGGAGGTGAATTGAGACAGAAATTGTCAGTTTTGCTGGTGGCATGCCTACTCCCAGGTAGCATTTCACCCAGGAAGACACTAAACTATGATTTCGGCCATGCTCAATGAAGTAGGGTACTCTGGGCAGATGTAGCGGAAAGAAAAGTTCGAGAAACTACAGAGACCACAAGGGAGCCAAAAAGGACCATTCAGACCATGCGCGTCAAAGCACCACCCGCGACACAGGCCGCATTTAAATGCAAAGAACTGCACAATGTACACCTTCTCATGGGAATAAAAGCATGAACATGATATAAGAAAAGCATAATCGAACCTGGTTTGGATTTTGGAAGTGGGCGTTTGAAGAGGTTTATCGTTCCAAGGTCACCAATGTCGGGAGATTGCTTCTGGATTGAAACCTGCAGATCGATACAATGACAACGTTACATTTGCACTGATAAGAGGTGTAAAGGCATGTGCAGGCAATACTCAGACAAACCTTTAAGTAAGCTGACCCCTCCAAGTCACTGGGTATTTGGACATCCAAGGGACAGTAATCATCTGGAATCTTTTTATCCCAATCGAGGTCTGTATTTTTGATTACTTCAAAAGTGCCATGGTGAGGAAAGAGTGATCCTGGACATAAAAGACAGATCATCGATTTGTTCATTACAGACTCACTTATACTGTACTCGAACACAAGGCCAGCACAGTGGCTCACATTAACATTGCACAGTGGAGGAACACAAGAGGAAATAAAAGGCATGCATGATCTTTTTTTTGAACCACAGGTTTCTTCCTGCAAAGCATAGGGCTCAGACCTGCGTTGAAAAAAAATGCTTACGTTTTGGAAGAATTGCTAAATATTAAAGAAAATAACACTATTTATTTAGGTCAAGAATAAATGAAGATGTGCAGAGCTTAACATGCTGTTCGTTACCACTGCTGATGTTGGGGGAGGGTCCATGGCTCACAACAGGTGAAGCCCTGAGTGGGTCATAATGTCCCTCTCCTCCCTCAACAATGGTAATAAATAGCATTCAAGTTGCTTCAAATAACGTATTATTGGGCTATTTATTTGTATAATTGCTTTAAAACACATGTTATTGGGCTACATTAATTGAAATATACAACACACATATATATATTTGTATGTGGTTATAACACCTCAAAGTAGGTTTAACAAAAAAGAAATTAAACTAAAACACAGAGTTAAAAAAGCAGTTATGGTAAGGAACTAAAACTGAAAAACTACTCAGATTTGAAAGTTATGATATGAAGCATCATCCATAACTTGCACACTAATTTCAATGCTCAGCACCTTACCCTTAATAAAACAGGTGCAATTACAAATGCGGTAAATCATCTTACAGATGAGATTACATATTACATTACCATAACCACTTTGACAAAGACAACTATAAAAGTTGCATCATTGATTTGTTTGATTACGATTTGCTGTTTAGTAACGTTTTGCTTTTATGTGCTATTTATTGATATATTCTGCAGTCATAAGTACTGCATGTGAAGTGCAAGTTATGGTTTTATGGTTGTGGTGAGAGTCATGGATTGGATGCCTAACATTAACTTATGAATTTCAGTGTTTTTTCGGTTTCAATTTAAAACCATAAATCATAACCATAACGGCACAATAACTGTGGCTTTTAGGTGAATTCCTGAGGTTATGTTTCATAGATGTTTTGGTGTTATAATCAAAGTTTAACCATAGCTTCACTTTAACCTTTGCTTTTTCAACAAATTTGTTTTTTCTTTTAATCATATATCACATTCAAGACTTCAATGTGCCCAAGCTTCTGCGGGCGCCAATTCCACTCTGCATGGCAAAGCTGTATGCAGCAGGGGTGGCCCAAAGATCCTGGCCAGAACCCAACACTCCATGGACTGCCAGCCCCACAGCAGTCTACGGCCAACATGCTGTGGTTGGGCAACCCTATTTCGCAAGTCCTTTGCCACACGCAGCAGGTGTTGGTTGTGGACAGCAATGGTCTATGAAACGTATTCTGGGTTTCCTTCTCCTGAATTTGCAGTACTTGACAGAGAAGCTTGCAAATGGATCCTCAGTGCCCCAGAATGATTTGTGGACAAGGGCGAAACCGGCCCCTGGCTCCACAAACCCTGCAGCAAATTTGGTATTTTTTAAAACATTTAAGCACAGGGGGCCAATGGCCTTGAGTCAGGGTTCGCTCACCCTGTCTCCTTATTTGCCCTTTACTTTTGTTTTTAGGCCACAGAGACAGAGTACTTGTGCCTGTAATTGCAGCCAATTAACGGGCTTTGTGTACAAAACGTTTTTTTGTTGCAGTTGTACCCCACTTTTTGCCCCCTTTCTAGCTACTTAATGGTAGTCGTCGACTGACAGTGCACTGAGGCCTGCCAACCAGACTTCAGTGCCAATGCTCTTTCCTTAAAAGAAGGTAATGTGTTATTGTAACAAAACTGCAAAGGACTTTAGAACTCCTGTAAGTCCCTGGCAAATTATACCCCCAGTATCTAGGGCATGGACGCTAAAGAGGGTCCTTAAGGGTTGCGACATATCTTATGCCACCCTAAGGGACCCACACACAAACACGACACAGACTGCCATTGCAGGCTGCATGACATGGTGCAAACCATTAAGTGAAATCATGACACGGCACACTCCTGTGTGCCATGCCAAAGTCACTGCATTTAATATAAGTAGGTAGGTCACCTCTACAACAGGCCTTTCAACACTAAGGCAAGATGCGTTATATTTTAAATGAGGACATATCCGCATGAGCAGATATGTCCCTGTGACACCTAGTTCTATTACTAGATATTACCAGTGAACAGGAGAGTCATCTTAAGGTATGTACTAGCCACTGGTCAAAACGAAATACGCAGCTACCTCATATTAATAAACCCACACTTTTTTTTACAGGGATGGATTTATTAATACATGCACCCAGAGGGTACCTTAAAGGGCCATCCTGAACTCTACTGGTCCTTTAGTGTGCTAGCTGACTGGTCCTGTCCAGCCTGCCATTACAGATGAGTTTCTGACCCACAGGATGAGAGAGCCCCACTCTCAGAGGTCAGAAACAATGCCTGTTTATACCTCCTCCAGCATGAAGGCTAACAAATTAGCAGGGAGCCTTCAAAGAGCAGACTGCCTTTGATATGCAAGCCTGGTTTCCCCCAGACTTGGAGGATGCCACCCGTGTCGTGAGGCCCATGTGGTACCAGGACAGGCAGGAAATTAGCTCTGCTAGGAGGCGTGTTACACCTCTAGGCTAGTCACCACCTTAAGGTGGGCTACCTAAAGTGAACACTAAAATTAGTATTTTACCATCTTGGTTGCGGTGAAATTAGGAACTCTGGGACAGGGTGATGCCCACTCCCCACAGGAAGTGGTAATCTAGGGTAACCCCAGGGGTAAGCATCCCATTGGCTACTACCCTTTACTCCCCTTAAAATTCCCAAATTGAGTGTTTAGGAAGATCCTGACACCAGGAACTCAGATGTGTCTGCATGGAGAAGAAAGAAGGACAAGGAAGAGCCCACAACACAAGAACTGAGGAGCAGCAACTGACTTGGCACCAACCCTGCATGCTTTCCCTGACATCTGCACGACCAGGCTCATCCGGAAGGCGGTGTCACCTCCAAAAGCTGTGGAGGAGTGACCCACAACTTCAACTGGCCAGCAACATCTCTCATGGAGCAGAGGAGCTACTTCCCTACATCTTTGCAGGCACCAAAAGTACAGAAACAAGACCCCCTGCCAGCACAACACACCAGAGAAAGCCACCCTGCACAGAAGCCTCCCAGCCTGAGTACTTTCTGTATTGTGTGCCCCTGCATTGTACACTGCATAGATAGCCTCCACTTTGGTTGAGAGGATCAGACTCTGGATTCGGGAACACAAAATGGCTGAAAGGAGACAAATCTCCCTCGGTCGCGGAGTGTGTTCTTTTTCTTTTTTTTCTTTTTTATTTGTGGAGGTCATCGAATACGTGCCTGCCGATCTCTGCAAATGAACAGGCCAGATAGTAGTAAAATGTAGCCAAGACCCTCCCAAGTCCTTTTAAAAAGCGAATTTATCGACAAATACTGAACGAATTTACACCAAACGAGCAAGGGAATTTGCTTGAGTAAACATCTACATTCACAACATATTTGGTTTAATAGCATTCAGACATTTTTTCTGTATAGAAATGCAAAGAGTCTTTTCGGAAGCACTGTTATTTGGCCCGTGCTTGAAAGATCTGTGCAAGGCTTTCTGTGAAGAATGTACAGTGGATGTGCTTTTTTTTATTTTTTCGAAAGTTTTATGCAGATTCAAACAGCACCAAAATTATTAAGAATCTTGGATCTGAAATTCCTCTCACAGTCAGACCAACCATTTCTCCTTTGTTTATATATCAGCTGCACCTCTGTAGGTGGGAGATGACAGGGCAAGGGGAGTGTTAACTTCCAATTGAACAATATATACAGGGCATACACTAGATACGTTTTCACACCCATTTCTGGACTAGACACAGCACAACCTGAAAAATATTTAAACATTTCTGAAAGAGCAAACATTTAATCATATTACACATAAAGCAACGGAGCTGAAATGTATATATCTGGACAAACTTCTATTGCAGAGGTGTGCAACACGTTTATCTGGCGTGCAGGCACTTTGCACGGTGATAGTTGTGTACCTCTGCCCGAGTGCCCCAGCTACATGGACATCCAGATCCCTGGTACTGATTTCTGGTAATGGGTAAACATGGATCATGCATGTGCACCCATGACCCAGGCCTGTCTCATGGTAATGCAGTCTGATTGGCCTGGCAGAAGCACACCAAGCACTACTCTCAGAGTGTTAATGGGCTATTACTCTTACTGGGATTTGAGAGACAAGATCTCAATGTTGTCAGCATATCACTTTAGCAGTGATCAATATTGTGAACCAGCCTTTTTATATCTGTGTCACTGGAGTGGTGCCTACTGCCCCACTAATACAAACTTACACTGCTGCGTACCTACCTCACCCTTGTCCTACATAGTTAATGTATGTAGTGTAAGCCATGGACCTGGAAACACTAATGGAGGTGAAGACTGCAACCCCCGTCAGACAGAAGGTGTACTTTGCTGACATTCCTGACTGTTGAGATGGGAACACACACACAGGACGAAGGGGATCATAGCATCCTCTGTGCATATCAAAGGTCTCTTTTATGAAGAGCTTCTGGTCATCGGGGAGTTGGCCCATGATTTTTAGCTGCTAGAACCAGAACTAGGGACCAAGGTCTGCTAGTCTTCCTGCTGGGTGAGGGGGCCATCACCCAGGACGTCAGGACCACTAGTCCGGAGCCTGGAGCACCAGCTTTCTGTCTGCCTGCCAACACCAGATGACCCTGGTGTCTCCAGGAGGAAAGTGCCTGGATGGAGCGAAGCCCAGCTGAGATCCTGCAAAGTGGAGCCTAGCAAGCGAAGTGTTAGATGCCCAGTTCAGTCAGGACTGCTGCACAGGAGGAGTGAGCGATACGTGTCACAATTGGGCCACTTTGAAGTAAAGACTATCACTCCGGTGCATGCGAAGTCAGCAACCCTCCATGCTCCAGGAGGGGGCCCCCCTTGAAGTAAGGCCCATTAACCCTGTACAGGAGAAGTCATGATCGCAGTATGGCAGGAGGGGGCGCTGTGAAGTAAGGGCGATCACCTTGTTGCAGAACAAGTTGGCAATCCCCATTTGCCAGGGCAGGGCGACTGTGGAAGCAGGGCTACTGCCTTGGAACGTTGTGCCCAGGCTGCTGTGAAGAACACTTGCTGATTGCCAAGAAGCTGTGGAAAAGAACATTCAACACTGATACGGGCCATTCTAAGACTGAGAAGGTCTGACACGTAATCGGGGAATAGACTGAGAGTTTGCAAACCCTCCGCATCGAGAGACTGGACCCTTCCCCAGTTCTCCTGCACTTGCTGACTGCCATTGGACTGAGAAAGCCTTTTCGAGAAAGCCTGTTCGAGGCCAGCAGGCCTGTTGGGGACTTGCACGAGTTTGGGTAGTAAAAGAAGTTGAGACCCCAGTGGTGTAGATATTATAGTAATCTCTAAAGTAAAGCATTAGAATGAGAAGGATTTTACTGAGATAATCAAATATAATCAAAGTGCATTTGAGAAACTTAATGTGCTAATGGCAACCCCTGTTTTGGTTTTATCAAGATGGAGGATGTTGTGCTTTAGTGCAGCGGTTCCCAATCTGTGGTCCGTGGACCCCCAGGGGGTCCGCAGGACTGTGATGAAAGAAAGGTACTTCTCCAGCTGGGGCCTGACAAAAACACATGCTTGTTTTTATTTGTGCAGCAGTTGTAAAAGCATGTAAACGTTCCTTGTACAACCAGCAACTTTCAGGTAAAAATAAAAGCGTAAATAAAACTCTCGTGATTAATGTACCTGCTGGAGAGAGAGAGGGGAGTTTTGTCTACTGGCAGTTGTGACTCATCTAAGGTAGCGCAGATGGTTAATATGACTGATGCAGAGAACATGTATCATGCAAAGAAAATTATGTTATGTGCCTAGCCCAGTGAGTTACTGCTTTTGTCACTTAGATTCTTTTGTTACTGTGCAGTTCCATAAGTTACAATCATAATCTAGCACAGTGAGCTATGAACTGCCATGAAAGAGCTGCATGCAAACTGCATGGCACAAAATAGATATTTTGTTATTTTTCCCAGCCTTTCATTATCCTTATGCTGCTAAAAAAAGATTTGCTTGCGTAGAAATACAGTCTTATTATTAAAGTCAATGATAACCACTGTGTTATGTTCTGAATCCTGCGTTTGTGCTTCTCCAGACCAAACACTCTTATAAAAAGCCTACCACTGTGGATGACATGTGAATCCTACACCTTGCAGTCACCTGTAAAGTGCTCTAACACCCTACACTGGTATGCATGGTGCTATAAAACAAATGAACTACATGTGACAGAGAGGTGTGTATTTGTTTGCATATTGTTTGTGAATTACTGTTTAAATGCTTGACATTTAAAAAGTACAAATTGCTTAGGGGTCCCCGGCTTCCAGTAGTGATTCAGTGGAGGTCCTCAGGAGTTAAAAGGTTGGGAACCACTGCTTTAGTGGTTAAGATAGTGATACGACGGATTAGCAGAACTAGGTTCCATCAGTATAGCAGAATCATGGTCAGTCTTTGATGAGGGCACTTATACAAGTTGACTTAAGGAATTCAGGAGCACAGCTTTGAAGTGACAGGTAGGATATGGGAAGTGACCCGAGAGGTGGTGATTTTTATGATCTTGGTGTTTACAACATTTAGCTCTGGAGACTGTGGCAACAGGATGCGTTGTTAGATCTTTGGATGCATGGGGTGTGTATTTGAGGTAATCTGCATTAATGCATGCTTCAAAGCACTGGGGTTGGTGCGTGTGTTGGGCTTCTCAGGAGTAAGGGTGTTACAACAGAGTTAGTGTGCATGTTAGGCTGTTTAGGGGAAGGTGTGTCAGGTGAAGTGTAATGGAGGCGATAGGGAAGTAGTCTGTATAATGAGAGAGCTTGTGGGAGAGAGTAGAAGTAAGTTTTCAGTACTTTTTGTCATCTCATTCAATTTCACGTCAAGCAGTTCATTTTGAGGAGTGGATATGAGGTTTTTGTTAGTCAGTAGTGAGTGATAGTGAAAAGGCAGGTTGTGTGCTTCTGTCTGGGTATACCTGGATTGATTCTGTGGCTGGTTGAAAAAGGGAGGCTGTATTGAGGGGTTGAGGTGAATACTAGAACACTATGGGGTTGCTCCTTATCTGTATTTCCGTTTCGGATTACGGTGCCAGCTGTAGTGTCCTAGTTACTAGCACCATAGTAACTAGATACCACAGATTCCAGAATGCAGAACGTAGGAGAGGGATGACAGTTGGCGGAGAATTTAGGTGAGGATGAGCGGTCTATAGTTTGCTCTCCTTAAATAAATAGAAGTTGAACTTACCAGCACCAGAGTCATTCTTTACAAAGTGGTGACGGAGATTGGTATTCCGCTGCCTCGTACCGGACACGCAGGCACAGTTGTAGTCCTTTAAAGTGGAGGGCGAAGAAGGGAGAGCAAACTATCGGATCTGGAGTGAACGAGGAAGTGCTGGCACATCACCATGAGTGTGGCCAGCAAAGTGGAGAGATCCCGTCCTGCTCATTTGTGGTGCCAGATGCGCAGGGTGACGTGAATACAAATTGGGGTTCCTTGTCTCTTGCTAATTGACTTGCTCGAGCCTCCACACAATGGATTACTCTCTCGCTGATCCCCCAACTGGCTTACCTTGCATTGCGCACTCACATACCATGTCTACCACGTCACAGTACGTGCGTAACATGCGCATGTGGCAGCCATTTTAATGTGGGCAATTGGTTCAGCAACAACCTAACCGGCGATGCGCACACCAACGATATTCTAATACGTTACCCAAATTTGTAGTATGCAGTGATGCGCACACCCTTGAGGAGATACAAATATTTTACACCAGGGCAAGATACTAATATTTTATAAAGTAAACAACTATTTTGCCAGCTAATCAGCGCACACGGTGACGTGCTCACCATACATTATATTCTTCAGACAATCAGCATTACCTGGATGCGCATAAAAAAAAAAAAAATTATAGTACTACAATTAGCACTTGTTTAACACAATGATGTGAACACCGTAACAAAAGAAAAACAATATTGAACCCTGTGAAGTTATTTATTACAAAAAACAAGATTTTGAAGTACAAAGAACATGAGTGCGCAAAGTTGCGAACTTACTCCTTCTGTGTCATTTCTTCCTAGCCAGGGGATCCCTTCCTAAATGGTCAGCTTTATTTAATAAATTACATATCAGCCTTGGAAAAGGAAAATGATGAAGAGTTCACACCATCTAAAAGGAAGAACATTTTATTACATAGTCTTGGTCCAGAGGGGTTGCGTGTATATAACCAAATTAAAAAGAAAGTCAGAAAAGCTGATACAACAGATGCGTTCAAAGATACTTTAAAGATGTGGATGCCTATTATCACCAACTGTATGTGTGGCAATAGAAAGATATGCATTCTTCCAGAGGAAACAAATGACGAATATAAACAGTAGAAGACTATGTAACCGCATTAAAGAAACTAGCAATCAACTGCAAATTTGCCGTATTACACGATGATCTCATTAGCGATCAATTAGTAAGGCATTCAAACAATGCTACTATACAAGAGGAACTGTGGGTTTGCAGTGACTCATCCTTAAATAATGTTGTGGCAAAACTAAAGAAAGCAGAAATGTCAAAAAGATGTTCTAAGATGGTTCTAAAACACAAGGTTGGAGAAGAATCGGTGAGCAAAATAAGTAATTCCAAAGACAAGTTAAAAAAGATTGAACAAGAAATAAAATACAAATTCTGTTTAGAAAAGAACAACAAAAAGTAAACAATCTAGAAGACAAAGGGCTAGTGAGTTTTAGGTGCTGTAATAAGGGACATTTCGCCAGAGATAAAAATTGTCCACATCTAGAGCAAAATGGGTTGCGGGTCATTATGAAAGAATGTGCAAGAAAAAAAGGGAGGCAAATATATGATAAAAGGCATGCTAAATAAGGAGGAAAAAGAAAGTGATGAACATGATTCGACTTGTGGTGAAAATGTTTTAAGCATAGACGACGCTGATGCCATATTAGATAGACAATAAGGCTAAGAAAAAACCTAAGTGTGATATATACATAGGTGGAGTATACATACAAGTAGTTGCAGAATCAGGATCCTCATACATCATCATACAACATTCTAAATGAGAAGGGAAATTTGCAGCTCGATTAGGAGAACAATTGCACCCCACAGATATACATTCAGTCACGTTCATGGGGGGAAAAATTCCCATGGTTGGTCTCTAAGAAGGAGAATTTTAATTTAAAGATAGAATTGCCAAAGGGAAATTATACGTGGCTGAGAAAGGCCCCTCAGTCCTTGGATGGATTGACAAGGGAGCATTATGTATTATATTAGAGCCAAATAGTGGAGACGAAGTAATGTTATTTAGAGATCCCAAAAAAAACTAGAAGTAGAGGTCAAGGAACTATTTCCTAATGTGTTCTCCGGGGAGGTTGTTGAATTAAAAGGATTCACACACAGAATTATATTAAAGAAAGGGACAAAACCAGTTTGTCACAAAGTCAGGAACAAACCTATCAGCATAAGAGAACATGTTATGAAAGCACTGGAGCTGTTGGAGAAAAATGAAATTATTGAACCATTAGAGAGTATGGAATGGTTGGCTCCCCTGGTGGAGGTTCGCAAATCTGATGAGCGATTGCATTTATGCATAGATCTTAGAGAGCCGAACAAAAATATTGTTATAGACAAGTTTCCCCTACCTAAAATTGATAAATTGCTTTCCCAATCTAAAGGTGCAAAATGGTCCTCAACAATAGATTTAACGTCTGCTTACCACCAGGTCTAGTTGCACACATCAAGTAGAAACCTCACAGCTTTCATCACTCCATTAGGATGCTATAGGTTTGTTTGCATGCCGTATGAGCTAGTGTCAGCAGCTGCTGTTTTTCAGAGCCTGATGTTTAAACTGTTCAAGGGGACAAATGGAGTGATTTACTTTCAAGATGACATACTAGTCATAGGGAGGAACATGATCACAAATTTAAATTAGTGTTGAAGAAGCTAGCTGACAAGGGATTAACAACTGAACTAAAGAAATGTAAATGTACTGTGAATTCAGTAACCTACCTAGGCCATGAAGTAGGAAGTGAGGGCATTACACCCAATAAGGATATTATGAAAGCAATCAGCAACTCACCTGCACAGACTTCCAAGGACTAAGTGAGATCCTTTTTGGGACTCAATGAATTTTATGCAAAATTTGTGGAGAATTTCGCCACGAAAACACATAGATTGAGACAACTATTCAAAATAAGGCAAGAATTTATGTGGGATGAGCAACTACCGACACATTTTGAAAATATAAAAAAGGACATTTGCAAAGCCAGTCCTTTGAGAGGATCTGAAATTGGAGCACACAGCATTGTTACCACTGATGCTAGTGAGAAAGGCCTTGGGAAGTGCTTCGACAAATGTCTGGGTATGGAAGCGAATGTACTGTGGCATATGCTTCACGTTCATTGTCACCTGCGGAAGAGACATTTTCTGTAATTTAAAGAGAGATGTTGGGGGCTGTGTGGGCCATGGAAAGGTTTAGGCAGTACATATGGGGGTCAAAATTTACATTAAGAACAGACCACAAGCCACTGGTGAAGATAATTACTCCGGATGGGAATGTTAAGGCACCACCTCGTATAACAAAAATGACTTTAAAATTGTTAGATTATGTGTATGATGTGGGATAGTTACCAGGGAAAATAAACAAGGTTTCATATTACTTAAGTCATTCACCTTTACCTATAGTGGAACAAGTTGAAACTGAATGGGATGATTACAGTGTGGCAATGGTTAATGATAAGTATGGTGCTATGTTGGAAGAAGAATGGAAATCGAAATACCAAGAAGACGGCAACTTGAGTTTAGTCAAAACAGCTCATAATCAATGGTTGGGCTAGGAAAGATGTATTACAAAACGAATGCAGGAAGTATTGGGAGATTAAAGATGAGTTGTCCGTGAGGGAAGCAGGATACATTTTCAGAGGCGCAGGTTAGTACCTCCAGAAGGGTTGAGATCAAGAATTTTTGAAATAAATGATGAGGGGCACCTAGGAATCGTAAAATTAAACAAAAAGAAGAGTGAAATCCATATATTGGTGGCAGGGAGTTGATGCTGAAATATAAAAATTTGTGAAGAATTGTGCAGTTTGCGTCAATGCTGACAAGTCTCACTCTGTGTTTAGACCACCTTTAAGAGAAAGGAAACATCCAGAACGTCCATGGGAAGAAGTGAGCATAGACATATTGGGCCCTATTTTGAATGAATGGGGAATACATAAACAAGTAATTGTGGTTATGGACAACTACTCTAAGTGGTCTGAGAAAATGGTAACGGAGAAGAAAATTAAAGCAAAAGAGATCATTGCATTTTTAGAAAGTCTATTTATAAGAGAAGGTATTCCAAAGTATGTGTTGAGTGACAATGGCCCACAACTTATATCAGAGAGATTTGGAAAATTCCTGAAAAGGAATGGGATAACAAGTAAAAGACCCCCGGTTTACAATCCAGCTGGCAATGGAATATTAGAACAGTTTAACTAAGTAATAATTGGTAGTATACAAGCTGCTATCAGCATAGGTAAGTATTGGGAGAAACAGCTGAATAACACAATATGGGCATCTAGAATAACTCCCAAAGGAATTGGATATAGCCAGTTTAGAATTTTAAGGGGGAGAGAGCAGTTCACTAAAGACAATCTAGTTTGGATGAATAAAAAGGTTTGTAGCAAATGGTCACCGTCTGTGGTTAAAAGAAACATGGTAAAAATGCACAAATTGTATAAGACATTATGATAATAAACATGGAGTAAAAGAGGTACACTTGCTTCAAAGTGACTGGGTAAGAGTGAAGCTAGGCTACAGAATGAGGAAAGGATGCAGCAAATTTACTGAACCACTATAAGTAAAAAAGTTTATAATGTGTCAGCCTCACTAAGTGCCCAAAAAAATATGGAATTTTAACAGAACGTCTAAATGTAATAAAATTCTGGATTGGAAATTCGATCATAAAAAGGGTGACAATACACACTATACAAAATGGATGTAGACGACATAAAGGACGCTTACAAAGAATTTAACACTGAACATTATAAATTAACATATCAGAGTAAAGGGTTGAGATGTCAAGTAATGAAGAAAATACCTCAAACAATACAGAACAGATTGCAAATGAGTTAGAAGCAAACTCGAAAACAACAACACAAAGGGGAAGGAAAGTAATGTTACCAAAGAAATTCAATGATTCTGTGATGTGAAATTAAAACAAGATTGCATATGTATATAAAATGTTTTGTACATTAAGGGAAAAAGGAAGTGGGGCTTATTGTAATAATAGTGTGGTAATAGTAGTGATAGAGTTGTATTGGATACCATTGCATTTTCATGTAGTCAAGTTAAGTTTTGTACTGTTATGTCTTTTATTGGAATTGTATTAAGGAAGGGAGATGTGGTGTCCTAGTTACTAGCACCATAGTAACTAGATATTACAGATTCTAGAATGTAAAATGTAAGAGAGGGATGACAGTTGGCGGGCAACTTAGGTGAGGAGGAGCTGCTTATGGTTTGCGCTCCTTAAATACATAGAAATTGAACTTACCAGCACCAGAGTCATTCTTTACACCGGCTACCTTGAACTAAGAAGGCATTAAGCATTCTCACTTCATTTCCTGAGCAGTGTGTGGATGATATTGTGGAGATGCGGGAGTGAAAGAGCGAGAACTAGTAGTGCCATAAAACAGATAGTAGACAAGGCACCTATGTTAACATTCCTAACAATGGAATAAGCTTTTAAGCCTTCCAGGGTATCAACAATGTGTTGAAGATTTGAAGGTGACAGATGAATATTGGCTCATGACCACCTTCTGAGTTTCACACAGGCTGATGAGTAGTTCACATTTTTAGTTATGGTAACCAAACATACTACATTTCTTTCCCCTTAGAGATTTTCGTGTCAAGATAAATAAATGAAAGGTTAATGTACAGATAATCATTATCAGGAAAAATTACACCAGTCTTTAATGGAGCTGAGTCTAAGAGAATGTTATTTGTCACAGATTAAGAATTCCTAGTTGGCCATCAGGCTCAATGTTTGCGGTATTAGAGGGTTATTTTGGATAGAATGGAGAGACTAGGCACTCTACATTTTTATTGTGTGCATCCTGGAGTCTGATCTGATACCGAAGCTCTCTTTGTTTTAGGCTTGGTGGCCATAATACAATCATGCAAAATATATGCTGGCTGTTGATCTTGAGACACAAATTATAAACAGCCCTGACTATGCTGCCAGCAGGTATAGCTTAGTACAGACAGAAAGTGCACTATTAAAGTATCACATTAGGTGTAAAAGGAGTTCATCAGTATTACCTCACCTTTGCTAAATAAAAACAATTACTTTTAGCTGCACAACTAGTAGGGTTATGGAAACACTAAAGTACAAAATAACAAATTTAGCTACAAAGTCACATTTACAATTAAAAACCACATAGGGTGCACACAAACAGGTACAAAACAACCCTTTGTGCAATGAACAGGAGTGATCTACGTTCAAAATCACTCACTACAGGAAAAAAAAAAATCACTAATAAAGTGTCACAGTTGGTGTCAGACGAGGTATCCGTATGTCATCACACTTTGATGACAACATATTGAGGTGAAAAATTACCCTGTATTGAATACCAGTAGGAGAGATAACAATTTTATGCCCACATATCACACTTAGGAGGAAACAGATTTTGGTGCATAATGACACTACAAAACAAAAGGAGTAATAATTACATTTGGATCCAAAAACAGATTTAGACGAAGAAATAAAAAACAAATGAACAAAAAAACACATTTAGGTGCCAAAACACAAGCGGTGCAAACTCTCCTTTGGTACATCAATAGGGGTGTATACTATTTGCAAGAGCAAAAAAACAAATCACATTTAGGTGCAAAATACACCTTGGAAAAAAAAAAAATATTTCACTGCACCCACAAGTGAATATTAGACTCTAAAAGCCTCAACAATCTCTGGTGGATGACCATGTACAGGTGTTACCTAATCTTTGGATGCAGCTAGATCCTATCCAACAAACCCTTGTTCTCTCGTTGTAAATGGTGTCAGTGGTTACTAAAGCAGTGCATTTGCCCATGTGTTACTTAAGGGTCTTATAATCATATTCCAAATTTGATGGAGTACAGACCTAGTATGGGCATAAGCTGTGCAGTGAAGCGGAGTTTACTGCAAAAAAACGAACCACTTACCAGCACTCCTGTAGCTTAGATCCCCGAGGATTTTATCACCCACTTTTCTCAGCTTCCAGTGCTGTCTTAGCCTCAATAACTCAGAGTTGAAATCTCTTTGTCGCTTATTTTCTTGGGTCTCAGCAACAGATTTGGTCAGGCGCTCTGCCCCTTTCAAAAGGATATGTGATGCTCCAGTAAGGGATTTCTTCTTTGAAACGAACTGCAAAATTGGGGGATTCTTTAAAAAAAAAAAAAAAAAAAAATCTAAATATTAAAAATTCTTCAATACCCATGGATGTATGATTAGGAAGAAAATATATTTTCCTCTCTTTAAAAAAAAAAAAATACTAATCTCAAAACAATGCTTTCTAGTACAATTTAGACAAAAAATTAACACCTTGAATTCTATTACTTTGTAACCAAATCTATTTTAATGAGGAATTCCTTAGATAATTTCCCTTATGCTTTTGATCATCTCATTTCCATGAACACCTTCCCTACTTAGTATGCCTTGTGTTTATTTTTGTGCAAGAACTTGTAGTGGATGTCAGAACATTCCCACTGACAAATGGAAAAAGGTGGAGAATGAAGTCATGCAAAGTCATTAAATATAAAAAGTCTTCTGAGGTTAAGTTAATTAAAGCACAGGGGCGTACCAAATGCATCTTCATGGCGCATGGCCACTGGAGTTGGCCTTCTATTGAAGATCTGTAAACAAGGAACTACTAATCAGAATCAGATATGTAAACGTTTGTGACAAGCATCATATCAAAGGCTGCCATATCCTATGGGTGAGATGCCTAACCCACGGGAGGCCGTATCAGCTACTGACTGTGCCTTGGGGGAGGGAAGAGTCTGATATTTCTAAATGATGTACAGCACTTCTGAGCGGTCACATCGTAAATTAAGAAGAAAAAAATGTATTTAAGTGGAAAGTATGAGTGACAAGCATAAATAGTTTTGACACTTAATTGCCTTTCTTCTCAGAAAATGCACATTCAACCTATGTATCAATCAGACTCCTGCAATCATTCTAAATCAGGTGAAGACCGCCTGTATCACGACCTACACCCAGAAGTCGTTCTTTGCACACACAACTACCAGGTCAGATCTGTTGTCAGCAAATCGAAACGCAATCTCCACCGTCCCAAACCTATTTTCCAGGGTTCTCTGCAGGAGATCGCTCATTATCAGAGTGAACATCAGCTCCCAATTGGACTTTGCCAAACTGCTCATCCTTCACTTGTCACAGAATCATATTTGTCACCAGGTAGTCCAAAACGTTGGAGATCATTGAAGCAGACCTTGCCAGACAGAACTCCCGAGATACCATATCTCGGATTCTGAATTGCAATAATGGCCTCTCATCAAAAGCCAGTTACATTCTACTCCAGGTTCCCCGAGCTTGCTGACACCGTAGCACCCCTGCAACTGAATGTGCTCCGTGTGACTGGCCACCTCACGACTTACCACCTAGCCTTCAGAAAGAACTAACCCTCATGTGTGGTGAACTTTCCACACTTCCACTTCTCTGCACCCGGAGTACCTGAAAGCATCTCAATTAGCAAACGTATCAGTTTAGTCATTCATTCACGTAGCGACCAAACTATGGAAACTGCCCAGACATAAATAATACATGAGTGAGTCACTTTAATTGCAGTAGCTCAATTAGTTATACGGACTCCACGGAGCATGTTAGATTTCATTTTTGGTCGCGACACAAGTGCGGTTCTACCTTCATTCCTTGCACTCATCTGTTTGTCAGCCGAGGACATACTTTTGAAAGCCCAGAACATGACATCGCCTACTTTTTCCTATCGTGCTCAAGCCACACAAATTAATCTGCAATTAAAACCTGGAAACCTCGTTTAGAGGTTAGAGATTAGAGTTTAGTTTAGAGCTCTTCTGCAGGTCAACTGGCACACAATGTCTGGCTAGAGGCAGGAATTTGCCACGATATGTGTTAGTTGACTTTGTGTTTAGCACTTACCTGTTTTGGTGGCAGGCCGTCCTGTGACACTGGGTCGAGGGTCATGTACCGTTTATCCTTGACAATGTTAAGGACGTCATAGAGCACGCACATTTCAGTCAAGGCACTTCTCACGTTGTTCCTCACTGAATCCCAGGGCCAAAGAGAGGGTTGAAACTTAACCAAACCTTGGAAATTAAAATTAGAGGTTAGTGAGAAATGAGGGCAGCAGGGGCACACAAATCGCACTGTTGAGCTATTCCTACACCCAAAGACTGCCTGCCAACCAATTACTGCACCCCTCAAATCTGCAAAACGATTAAGCTATTTCAAATTAGGCATAATAGTTAAACAATAAACATTTATTTGTTAAACAAACAGTACTTTTTTCTTAGCAGCTAAACAACAATGACAACAACAGCTCATTTAAAAAAATGTAATTGCAGCTTAACTGCAGGTGTCTATGTGTCCGGTGTATGGTGACGGTAGCGCTGTGAACAAATGGACAAGAATAAATCACTATAATGATTGTCAGTTGATAGGCCCTTAACCTGGTATGAAGCAAAACAGCAACAGAACCACAACAAGCACTGGCAAAGCCAACTGATCTCAGCGATCTGAGGTGTATTGGCGTTGTCAATGGTATTGTCATTCAGCCATGTGTTATGGAGTGGCTGACGGGTGGCATGATGACTGAACGGGTAACGCCGTGGATGCTTCCATGCATCTGATCGATCAACATATTAAAAGCAGTGGCTCACGCTGCCTTAAAGACACCTCGAGGGAGGACCGCAAGGTAAACCCTTTAAAAAAGAAAATTAACTGCGGGCATACCCCGAAGAGAGGGCGCAAGCGCTGTCTAGCCGAGACCTAAAGAGTGCGCACCAGCAGGCGCCTACATAAATTGAAAAGGCCTATGCAAGATCTTTTGGCTTTGTCAATATGTTTTTTTTAAAGTTATGTTGTACAGTCATGGCTGAAAGAAAGAAAAAAGGCGCTATGATGTGGTGAATGCTGACCATTTCATAGCGTTTTTTTTTTTTCATTTTACTTTGAACCATGCTGCACAGCACCCGCACTGCTGGACAACTTGGCAAACAAGCATTTGCAATGTAATGGGTCTCTCATTTATTCGAGTTAGAGCTATTAGCATTGTAAATTCCCAACTGGACTTTTCTTGCAACATAATTTGAAAATGAAAAGTAAAACAGTTGGGATAAGCAAGCCAATTCAAAGCGCCATAGCCGCCGTGAGCATGAACGTGAAGGAGAAACACAAAAGAAAAAAGAAGTTCGCTCGAGGTCAAACGCATCGGCAAACGTGCAATTATCCATGTAACAAGGTCAATGGCAGTAACAAAACCGCGGCAAGGAGGAACAAACGTAAAGCATTTACCAATGATGATAAAGAATTTTTGAAAGGCAAACCCGTGAATGAGTGATAGTGATGGGCGTGCGGTGGGTGTGGTTAAAAGTCCACAACACTTCAGAGCGCTTGCGCTCCACCTTGAAAATGACAAAGGCAAATAAACAGCTGCATCTTATGTCTTTGTCAATGTTTTTAAGCCATGTTGTACAGCAGTGTGGCTGCTGTGCAGTGTGACTGAAAGTAAAGAAAAAGACCCCTCTGAGCCAGTACTGACCACATCATAGATTTATTTTATTTATTTGTTTACTCTTAGTAATGCTGTCCAGCAGCTGTGCTGTATGGCTAAACAAAGCCATTGACATATCCATTAGATCCCATATTGGCAAGACCTGTTATTTTTTTGTTTTGCTGATGATATTAACTATGTTTTCCCTTTTGCCACTGTGGAACAGCATTGGCAAAAAGCAGTGGTATACTTGAAAGCAAGACCTATTGGCCTTGCTAATGCTTGTTTATTTAGGGTTTGAATGAAAGATCACTGCCCAGAATCAGTTGTATTCAGAACAGTTGGGGTGCAACCCAACTGACCCTATTACAACTGGATACGTGGTACGATATTCGCAGAAAAAAAGGGGGGTTGTAAAAGGAAGATTACATATGTAGTGAATACATAAATTAGTCACTGGAAAATAATATATAATTTCTTTAGACAAACTCACATAAAAGCCTGTTACTTAAAGAACCTACATGGTGCCTGACGTATGAAACCATCATATCCACTCCAACAAAACATACAATATACATCAATACATCACTAAAACATAATTAAACAAAAAACTTCTGCCAGACTTCTAGCAGGGAGTCCAAATCCAATTCAATACAGTCATACTCCAATCTTCCAAGCTACTCAACTTTGTGTGGCTGTGATCCTAAGTTTATGGAATCAGCCCACATTGGAGGGAGTTGAAACAGGGAATACATCTAAGAGATGCTCCATCTACTCCTTTTCAGAAGATGTGATTCCCACACATATTTTAGTGCCTTATTTATTTCAAACAACTCCTACAAAACATGGTGTTGACACGTTTTTGGCCCCTGGAAACCAGGGGCCTCCTCAGGACCATGGAGGAAAGAAGTGTCTAGTGGACAAACAATGTATACAGAAATAAAAATGGTAATAAACAGCGTATGTTTTCAAATAATGCCATCCCAACACAAGAGGGATTACCAGGTGCTGGAAAAACCCATACAAGCAGGGATGTGGAATTTGTTCGGGGTCAAGGGCAACAAGTTTTCATGTTTATTTTGTCCTTGGGTAAAGTAGGCCCAAGCCCCTGCAGCACAAACCCTTTGGCTGCCAGTTTACAGAGAAGGGAACTGTCTGCAGCTGAGGTAATGTGTGTCCATGTGTTAATTCTGTTCAAACTTGTATTTATGGTTAGTTAATGAAAAGTGTTCATTATTAGGGTGAGCGCTGTAAATAAACGTTTTAAGGTCACACTACACTACTGATTGTGGTTCCAGTTTAAAAAAAATAAAAAACAGTGTTCACCCGTTTGAAAACTAAAAATATGAGGCTAAGTGTAATGCTCCCAGAATGCTCTCTGATTAGATGCAAATGTTTGCAGAATATTGTAAGCAAGAGTGATGATTCCTTGCTTTCAAATTAAAATGTTCAGAAAAAAATGCAAGTAGGAAAAAAACGTTTCACTACTATGAAATTGTAGGTGCTGTTTCTTTGAAATGCCATTTAGTAAAATGTGTTGATGCATGCCAGTATTTCCATAAATATTCCTAATTGAAAATCAGTGTAACCATTTTGAACAAGATTATGGGAAAGATGAAAATAAACAAGCACTGAGAAAGCCAACAGATCCAACCTTTTTTGTGAGTCTTTTGGTTTTGTCAATGTGTGTCTTGTTTTGAATTTTTATTTTTTTTTAAACACTTTATTGTTGTGGGAGATGCTAAGCCCTCACCGTTGTAATAAACACTAGCAAAAAAAAAAAAAAAACAGTTTTTAGTCTAAAAAAAAAAAGCACACATTGCCAACAGTGGTGTAACAAAGGCCCCAAAGCCCCCCTCCGAGGGTGAATCTTCAGCACAGCACCTGCCCTGAGTGAGTCTGTGGAGGGGAGGGCCTCCATGTTCTTTGCAGGGGGTCCCCCTCCAGTTAAGCCACTGATTGCTTCCTGTTGCAGTTACCCCCCACTTTTTGCCTGGTATTGATGCTGACTTGACTGAGAAGTGTGCTGGGACCCTGCTAACCAAGCCCCAGCACCAGAGTTCTTTCACTTAAAAATGTACCATTGTTCCACAATTGGCACATCCCTGGCACACAGATCAGTCCCTTGTAAACGGTACCAGCAGTACCAAGGGACCTGTGACCAGTGAATTAAGGGCTGCAGCATGTGTTGTGCCACCCTAAGGGACCCCTCACCTAACACATGCACACTGCCATTGCAGATTGTGTGTGATGGTGGGGAGGAAAAGACAAAGTCGACATGACACTCCCCCTCAGGATGCCATGCCCACAAAATACTGCCTGTAGCATGGGTAAGTCACCCCTCTAGCAGGCCTTACAGCCCTAAGGCAGGGTGCACTATACCACAGATGAGGGCATGAGGGCATAGCTGCATGAGCAATATGCCCCTACAGTGTCTAAGTCCATTCTTAGACATTGTAAGTACAGTGTGGCCATATTAAGTATATGGTCTGGGAGTTTGTCAAAACGAACTCCACAGCTCCATAATGGCTACATTGAATACTGGGAAGTTTGATACCAAACTTCTCAGAATAATAAACCCACACTAATGCAAGTGTTAGATTTATTACAAAATGCACCCAGAGGGCATCTTAGAAGATGCCCCCTGTAATTTACCCACTCCTTCAGTGCAAGACTGACTGGTCAGTGCCAGTCTGCCACTGAGACGAGTTTCTGCCCCCATGGGGTGAGAGCCTTTGTGCTCTCTGAGGACAGAAACAAAGCCTGCAGTGGGTGGGAGGTGCTTCTTACTTCCTACTGCAGGAACCGTAACACCTGGCGGTGAGCCTTAAAAGCTCTTGCCTTTTGTTACAGCACCCCACGGCATCCCAGCTAGTGGAGATGCCCGCCCCTCTGGACACAGCCCCCACTTTTGGCGGCAAGGCTGGAGGAGATAATGAGAAAAACAAGGAGGAGTCACCCACCAGTCAGGGCAGCCCCTAAGGTGCCCTGAGCTGAGGTGACCCCTGCCTTTAGTAATCCTCCATCTTGGTTTTGGAGGATTCCCCCCAATAGGATTAGGGATGTGCCCCACTCCCCTTAGGGAGGAAGCAATAAAGAGGGTGTAGCCACCCTCCAGGACAGTAGCCATTGGCTACTGCCCTCCTGACCTAAACACACCCTGTCTCCAGACTCAAAGAAAACTGCACAGCAACACATCCAACAGGGACCAGCAACCTCTGAAGCCTCAGAGGACTGCCCTGAAACCCGAAGGACCAAGAAAATCCCGAGAACAGCGGCACTGTTCACCCACAGCAACATTTTTGCATCAAAGAAGCAACTTTTAAAAACGCGCTCTTTCCGCCTGAAGCGTGAGACTTCACCCTCTGCACCTGACGCCCCCGGCTCGAGCTCCAGAGAACCAACACCTCAGGGAGGACTCCAAGGCGACTGCGACCTCGTGAGTAGCCCGAGACGACCCCCCTGGAAGCCCACAGCAACGCATGCAGAGAGAATCCAGAGGCTCCCCCTGACCGTGACTGCCTGTAACAAGGAACCCGACGCCTGGACCAAGCACTGCACCCACAGCCCCCCAGGACCAGAAGGAACCGAACCTCAGTGCAGGAGTGACCCTCTGCCTAGCCCAGTCAGTGGCTGGCTCGAGAAAGCCCCCCCTGTGCCCTGCCTGCACCGCTAGAGTGACCCCCAGGTCCCTCCATTGATTTCAATTACAAACCCGACGCCTGCTTTGCACACTGCACCCGGCTGCCCCTGTGTCGCTGAGGGTGTGTTTTGTGTGCCTACTTGTCCCCCCCCCAGTGCGCTACAAACCCTCCCTGGTCTGCCCTCCGAAGACGCAGGTACTTACCCGTAAGCAGACTGGTTCCAGAGCACCCCTGTTCTTCATAGGCGCCTATGTGTTTTGGGCACCTCTTTGACCTCTGCACCTGACCGGGCCTGAGCTGCTGGTGTGGTAAA
Organism: Pleurodeles waltl; assembly: GCF_031143425.1. Classification (NCBI taxonomy): domain Eukaryota; kingdom Metazoa; phylum Chordata; class Amphibia; order Caudata; family Salamandridae; genus Pleurodeles; species Pleurodeles waltl. Next base: position 1,389,852,357 of record NC_090447.1, read on the forward strand.
TTTGAGTTTTCCTTGAACCCCCAAAGGTGGGCCGCCTATGCTCAGGAACTTAGACTTGTAAGTGTCTTACTTACCTGACAAACTAACCATTACTTACCTCCCCCCAGGAACTGTTGATTTTTGCATTGTGTCCACTTTTAAAATTGCTTATTGCCATTTTCACTAAAACTGTGTATGTTACTGCTCTAATTCAAAGTTCCTAACTTACCTATGTGGAGTACCTTGCATTTTATGTATTTACTTCAAATCTTGAACTTGTGGTTCTAAAATAAATTAAGAAAATATATTTTTCTATATAAAAACTATTGGCCTGGAGTTAAGTCTTTGAGTGTGTGTTCCTCATTTATTGCCTATGTGTGTACAGCAAATGCTTAACACTACCCTCTGATAAGCCTACTGCTCGACCACACTACCACAAAATAGAGCATTGGAATTATCTAATTTTGCCACTATCTTACCTCTAAAGGGAACCCTTGGACTCTGTGCACACTATCTCTCACTTTGAGATAGTATATACAGAGCCAACTTCCTACACACGGTAGTTCCTGGCATGGGACAAAACTACTTTGTGCACTAATATGCTCCTTGTAGAAGAGCAGAATGCGGTCACTCAGAGTAAAGCCAGGCGAAAGAGAATAGAAGTTTAATAAAAACAAAATGTCTTTCTCAACGCCAGACCTAATTAGGGACCCAATTCTTCAAGAAAGTCACAAAAGTGCACCCATGGTACATGTCTTTGAATTAGTGGCTTTTATGAATTCACATGAACTTACAGAAGAAGACCAGGAAATTGTATTCTTAGAAAAATATTTGTGAACTGTATTCTTAGCACGAGCAAATATGCATGTGTATATTTGTTCATGTGAAAATCTATTGAGCATTTACAAGTTCACTTTCCCTTCAACCGCTTTTTCCCTCCAACCTGGAAAAACTTCTACTTCTGCCACTGTAGGAGTAAATTTCCAATCTTTCCCATTATGGGAAAAAATTAGAGAAGAGCTGGTGAAAATCCTTAAAACATGCATTCCTGCCCTGTAACTATTGCTTACTGCTTCCTCTAGCCCCAGTATGAAGAACTGCGGAAAGGTGGCAAAATAAGAAAATTGCTATAGTAGTTGAAATTGCAAGTATTCAAACGCTACTATAGAAGTAGTCATGGCATAATCAGAGAGGCTATTATCAGAGCGTTTACATAATGCGATTGTGCCACAATTTGTTGCTGCACTACATGGCACCAAAGAGACAAGCAGCTTTTTTTACAGGGCAAGTAGATTTAAGAAGCTACCTGTCCCATGGACAAGTAGATATTTTATTAAATTCCAAACCCCTGACAAGGCATAATCAAAAAATGAAAAGTGCTGATAGAAGACATGAGAGCCAACTAAGAAAACAAAGAGAGGCTAAATTCTTGTGCCATTTTGCACCCTGGTCGCCATGCCCCTCACTGAACTGGTATGCATCAAAAGCAGGAGCAGGGTCACAAGTGTTGGACACTTGTGCCTTAATAGCTGATATTTGTGTACATAGAGAAAGCCAATAATGCCAGAGACAGAGGGGGTACACGTTACCTGTGACAGGGCAGGGAAAAAGCACGCACTACGTCCACTCGAGGCTATACTGCTCAGAGCATACAGGGAGTGCAGAATTATTAGGCAAGTTGTATTTTTGAGGATTAATTTTATTATTGAACAACAACCATGTTCTCAATGAACCCAAAAAACTCATTAATATCAAAGCTGAATATTTTTGGAAGTAGTTTTTAGTTTGTTTTTAGTTTTAGCTATGTTAGGGGGATATCTGTGTGTGCAGGTGACTATTACTGTGCATAATTATTAGGCAACTTAACAAAAAACAAATATATACCCATTTCAATTATTTATTATTACCAGTGAAACCAATATAACATCTCAACATTCACAAATATACATTTCTGACATTCAAAAACAAAACAAAAACAAATCAGTGACCAATATACCCACCTTTCTTTGCAAGGACACTCAAAAGCCTGCCATCCATGGATTCTGTCAGTGTTTTGATCTGTTCACCATCAACATTGCGTGCAGCAGCAACCACAGCCTCCCAGACACTGTTCAGAGAGGTGTACTGTTTTCCCTCCTTGTAAATCTCACATTTGATGATGGACCACAGGTTCTCAATGGGGTTCAGATCAGGTGAACAAGGAGGCTATGTCATTAGATTTCCTTCTTTTATACCCTTTCTTGCCAGCCACGCTGTGGAGTACTTGGACGCGTGTGATGGAGCATTGTCCTGCATGAAAATCATGTTTTTCTTGAAGGATGCAGACTTCTTCCTGTACCACTGCTTGAAGAAGGTGTCTACCAGGAACTGGCAGTAGGACTGGGAGTTGAGCTTGACTCCATCCTCAACCCGAAAAGGCCCCACAAGCTCATCTTTGATGATACCAGCCCAAACCAGTACTCCACCTCCACCTTGCTGGCGTCTGAGTCGGACTGGAGCTCTCTGCCCTTTACCAATCCAGCCACGGGCCCATCCATCTGGCCCATCAAGACTCACTCTCATTTCATCAGTCCATAAAACCTTAGAAAATCAGTCTTGAGATATTTCTTGGCCCAGTCTTGACGTTTCAGCTTGTGTGTCTTGTTCAGTGGTGGTCGTCTTTCAGCCTTTCTTACCTTGGCCATGTCTCTGAGTATTGCACACCTTGTGCTTTTGGGCACTCCAGTGATGTTGCAGCTCTGAAATATGGCCAAACTGGTGGCAAGTGGCATCGTGGCAGCTGCACGCTTGACTTTTCTCAGTTCATGGGCAGTTATTTTGCGCCTTGGTTTTTCCACACGCTTCTTGCGACCCGGTTGACTATTTTGAATGAAACGCTTGATTGTTCGATGATCACGCTTCAGAAGCTTTGCAATTTTAAGAGTGCTGCATCCCTCTGCAAGATATCTCACTATTTTTGACTTTTCTGAGCCTGTCAAGTCCTTCTTTTGACCCATTTTGCCAAAGGAAAGGAAGTTGCCTAATAATTATGCACACCTGATATAGGGTGTTGATGTCATTAGACCACACCCCTTCTCATTACAGAGATGCACATCACCTAATATGCTTAATTGGTAGTAGGCTTTCGAGCCTATACAGCTTGGAGTAAGACAACATGCATAAAGAGGATGATGTGGTCAAAATACTCATTTGCCTAATAATTCTGCACTCCCTGTAGTAGTATTCAAAGGGCGGCACAACACTGTATCCGCTCCTGGACTAGTCAACCCGCATTCGGCAAGTAAGTGTTCGACATATCGGGTCAGGGAATGGCCGGAGTTTGGAATGGGACTGAAATACAAAAAAGGAACTAAGACGGCAATATGTTTAATGCAACCACTGCACCAAGGCCAGCCAATGGTGTGATAATCATGCAGGGTGGCTCACTTAATGGCGATGGGAGAGATGTGCATGTCACACAGACGAAAGAGGACTGCTCCTGTGTCGGGGTAAAGTCAACTCCTGTGTCTCGCCAGGAAGTGGGGCTCTAAGCGTGCATCTCATCACGTGACATTTGCAGGGAGGACTGGGAGCTGGAAAACCTAGCCGTCATGTTGGGAAGAGCAATATGCAATGAGTTGGGAAGTGCAAATTCAGTAGAACGATGTAGAGGAGTGCCAGATGTAAAACATGCGTCCCCTATAAATGGGTGCATTTGGGATTTACAGGCGGGGTGGGAGGGTTGGGGCGTAATGCAAAAGATGCCCAGGTTACAAAAAAGCGAGCGACTGCCGACGTCTCAGGCATCCTGGGGATGGGGATGGAAACCAGCAACCTATTATGTGACCGAGACAAAGGGAGCTGGAAATTAGAAAGAACAGAGCAGCCATTGCAAATCACGTAATGTGTGCAGGACCATGCACTTTAAAAATCAGTGCTGATGGAAACAGTGTGTGACTGAGGGTACACCGTCCGCAATAGCTACCAGGATGTGAGGCGTAACAAGCCTAAGTGCTTGAAGAGGTAAATGGTGCAAAACGGCCAAGAAAAAGCAAAGGGTGAACAGGTTACTTGGGATGAAATCAGATTTAAATTCCATAAAACAATTCTCGATGATCATCGTTATCCATTAGAAACAGACCCAACAGTACATCAAAGGTCAGTAACCACATATCAGATGTTAAATCTCAGGTACATACAACCTCCCTACAGGACAATTAGTGTAACACACGGAGCAAGAACCGCTTATGTAAAAGTAATATGTACATGTGAATAGACACAAATGCAACTGTGCCTAGCTCAGAGAAAGGCAAAGTTACTTTAAATCAAGGACCACATTTAATCCAAATAATTTAGCTCGTGGAGTGCTGTCCCAAATCTTTCTATCGGCAAAGCTTCCGTTTTATTCAGAACAATAGGGGTAGGGGGCCCTCTGGTGGTTAGATGTGCTACATAAAACATGGACCCCCATATATCATCTGCTGAGTGAGTAAGCTCTGTGAAATGTTCTACAAGGGGAGCACCTCACACTCCACATCTGATGCTTGAACTACGTTTGAGTATGCGTGACTTCACTGGCTGAGACATTTGTCCACTATATGATAGGGTGCATGGGTATTTGACACTATACACATTTTTAGTATTACAGCTTGAAAATGTAAATTGTTGATGGTTTTTGCCAGTGCTTGTTTCTAAAGAGGGTGAATAAAAGATCACTGCCCTGAATCAATTGTATAGCCTCTATCGAAAGGTATATGTACAATCTGTTTGGCCCAGGAAACAGGAGAGCACTTCAAAATGTCCATATGCATGTTTGTAAATTATGATCTGGTGCTGGCAGTTGTTCAAGGTGCAAGATTTGGCGCTGATAGACAAGGCAGCAGAGGAAGTGATCAATGACAGGATGCAGTTGCTATAGGAAGCACAGAGGGGCATTTTGAAAAGTGTGGGGCTTAGAGGATTCGCTTGAAGCACCTGTTGTCTGTAGCTGGGCACAATATCCAAATCATTGAGTGTTTCAAAGTGTGCGTTTAAGGCAGACAGAGTTTAGCAAACTCGGAAGCTGCAGCTAACAGTGGCTGTCTGCAGTCTAATGATTCTCTTTTCGTGCATGCTTAAAAGGTAACACACTACCAAGCGGCAAACTTTAAGCAAAATCTCCCTCAAGACCAAACCTGGCCTTTACAGCGGCGCATAACTGCACACAGAGTCTTAATGATACTGCTGGAAAAAAAGAAAAATAAGAATCTACCTCCAATCGCAGGAAGTGGATGCAACCATTACCAAACCACAGCACAAATAGTGCTACGTCCCTACAACTGAAGTGGTCATTTGGACGCTGTGGTGTTTTTTCCAAGCCATGAAGTTGTCTGGGGGTGGTGAAAATAAACAGCACCTTTTGGAAGTGTTGGTGTGAAAACAGTAAATGCTGCAGCACTGTGCAAATATATATATATTTTTATAGCGCAAACAGGGCCCAAAGGAATTGTAGTGCTTTATATGAGCACCAGTTACGTTACAAAAGGACACAATAATTTTCTTTGTTTTTATAGAACCGGGGAGATTGAGTGAATTGCAGAATGTTGAATCGACACCAAGACTCGAACCTGTTTTCCCAATTCCAAAGCCAGCAGTTCAGTTGTGGCGGTTGTCGTGTAATTTTTAATACGTCCCTATATTGGGCTATTGACTGTCACACACATCTCCCCTCGTAAACCCCACAACAGGCCAGTCTCCTAACTTATGTCATATTGTCCCATCCCGTGGACTACAAGGTTGCTGGTTTAAGTGAGGACAAGAAAGCTGCAGCTGTCTTGCCACCAAAACACTCATCTTCCTAGGACAGTGAGCTGATCCAGCCGAGTGTGCCATTCTGATAACCACACATGGATGCTGTCACAGGCATGGATGGAAAATGGAAGGGACACGAGCAACAGACTTGCACTCAGTTTGAGTCTTTTGTTTCCCTCTATGTACCCATGTGCACATGTGCGGCATGTTACAGTGTGCACACCTGCATTACACACTGCAGCTGTATTTTATGTATACACACCAAATTTCACTACATAGTCACTGAGCGGATGATGGAGATGTAACAAGCTTGAACTCACAACTATAGCCCCAGATGAATATACAGGCCTTGTGAAAAACTTAAAAACTTTAAAAAAAAAAAAAAAAACAGCGCTGTACAAGAGGAATCTTTTCACAGAAATCCAGCCCAATCAAGATGGCTCTTAGTTTCAGGGAAGCCAGCACTCAACTGTGTGAGAGACAGCCATGTACCTTGGAATGTAAATGCAGCTGAGTAGGGCTACCAAGGGGGGAGGGGGGCTTTAAAGATTATGAAGACAAATGCGGGAGCTGCGGCAATAACTGGTAGTTAGGGGAACAACAGAGGAGCTGGGATGGATGTGGGCTGTAAAGATAAAAAAAAAGACAAAACCAGGAACAGCGGTAGCGAAAGGCCAACCCAACTGATACGAAAACAAGAAAAGAAAAGAAAAGAACATGTGTCAGGCCCAGAAAACTCCAAATAGGATTTAAACATTTGGAAATTGTATCCTTTGCCACGATGCAATACAACAGAAGGGTGTGTGAGATGAAGGCTTTTAATTATGCAGTTTTCATAACCATCCCGCTCTTATGCTCCACAGTGGTGCCCATGTGCCGATGACTTGGTAATAAATTCAGTGGGCCTTGTACAAATGATGCAAGCATTATGTTTAACATGTTTGATTCATTAAAGCATGCTTGCTTTATCAGCCTGCCAGAAACATCTGTTGCCTGGGTAATGGTGCCATCGAGGACACAAAGTTGTTTTCATGCATGTCCACGGACAAAAATATAACAAGGAGTATGTAAAAACCCAACAATGCCAGCAGAAATGCATGTGCAGTATATTTCATTGCATTGCAACAAAACCTATTTTCGCACTTTAGTTTTCCTTAGGGATAGTCCAAGTAGCACAACACGTGTCACAAGTAACATATAAACATTGGCCATGCAAGTCACCATGAGCACAAGACAATACCTGATGATGTGCCAGTTGTGAAGCCTCATGCGAGACTCTGCACTCGGTAAACAAAAAAAAAACATTTGCACACTGACACAATTCAGCAATTACACTCCAACCACGGAAGCAGTGAAAAAAACTAGTCGAAGGAACTGTGAAAGCGAAAGAGAGATAAAAAGGAGACAGACACGACACACAGATTCAATCATGTGCACAGAAAACAAGACTTACCCTACACATCTGTGAGTCTGGAGAAAGCTGAAAACGCACAGAAGACAGGCAAACAGTGTCTGACATTTGACCTCGGTCTCTGAATGCATAGCAAATGTGACGATAAGAAGATTTACCGGCCTGTTTACTGAGGAGCTTGAAGTGAGTGAAACAGGACCAATCATGTCAATTGCTTTTCAACAAAGAAAAAGGTAGTTCCTAAAACAGATGCTAAAATGGTGATCAGTGGACTGATATAGTACTTGGTCCCTGCTCTCAGGAAGGGTTAAAGACAGCAAGAGGAATTACAAATGCATGCCATGGACAAATGGGGAAAATCAACAGGAAAGTGATGACAGAGCCAGCAAACAGGGAGCCTATGGGCGGGCTGAAGCCCACAAAGTATATACAACATTTCTCGAAGAGACAGCGCAAGCTCTGTCTAGCCGAGACCTAACAATCGGAGACTATCAGTGACAGGAGAAAGTCAGACTTTTGTCCTGCCCGGTGTGAAGTTCACTCAGACTCAGAGGACTCTGCTCTCTCACCGGCTTTGCCCTCATGTTGAGAACATATTCGAAAGCAGGTAACTTCAGATACTGTCCACTGTAGTTGGATGATCAACATGTACTCCACCACTAGTTTAGGCAAATGAAATTCATCTCTCCCTCTTATATGTACCCATACTCTAAATTAATTCTTGCCATGGGGCTAGGAAATATTTCCTATAAACAAGGTTCATGTCTGCTTTCAAATTTTATAAGCCTTCTGTGATCCAATCACAGGCTACAGCAAAGCTCCTAGAATAGACAATAACAACAGAAGGTAGCAGAGGGATATGGAAAAAATTCTATTATCAGGGTGCAAAGAGTAACCAATTTGCTCACAATATCTAGATAGGCTGAGGGGCATGACATTTGTGGGAACATGATTGCTGCCTGATGGCCCATTGCTACAGCAATAAAAGACTCTGGAAGGTGAAGACTAAGATGCAGACTTGTTTCGAAATAACGTATGTTGCCTCTGCAGATTTAAGGGGGTGGAGATGTACACTGATTAAAACTAAACAAGTGAGCAGAGAAAAAATAAAAATGAAGGCTGGCCAGCAAGAAACAATATGCACAGAAAGTTAGTAAAGGGCCCCATTTGTATGATAGGACTTTTTTTTCTATTTTGGAAGGACCATCACAGGAATTGTGTCTGCTGTCCCTTGCAGGCCACCATCCCTATGATTATAGCCAATCACAAAAGATCGCAAATTGCAACCTGTCCAGTGACTAATAATTAAGGAGGTCGTTCTGCGACTTCCGGCGATTCCCCATTTAGTAAACTAACATATTATTAAATAGGTCACTTCACAAAATCAGATTGGGTTCACAAAAAGTCAGTGCACAATTTAGGACTGCTTTTTGCAACTTCAACCTTTGTACAGCTGGTCACAAGTACTCAGTAATCAGGAAGGGTAGCCCAGACGCTGAACAGCCTTGAAGTAGTAAGGGGTAGTATGATTTTTCCTAGTTGGCTGGCCTCAACATACTTCTACTTCTAATGTCGACAAATGCAGGTGGATATCTTTGGGATGGTGTTGGTCAGGATAATGGGACCACGTGTCCAGGAAACAGGCAGGATACCACAACACATTGCACCAGCTCTAAATTATTAGAGAGTAGTTTGTTTTTTTCTAGTTTGCAAGATTCCATGTCGTCCCACTACTAATGTTGATTTAAGTAGGCTGCAGGGTGCTATCTTTGTAATGGTAATCAGCACGATAGGACTAAATGCCTGGGAATTAAAAAGACAAGCATCAAGCATCGCCACCAGCCATAAAGTAATAATGAGTAGTGTGATTGTTTTAATAAATGTTCCTATAGGGCACAGGGTCGGAGTTCTTGGAAAAACAAGGCAGGCAAAGGCCTCACTCTCCAAAGGCAGATAAGAGCTGAAGTACCCAGAAGACTCAATAAACACACTTTAATAGTAAGAGAGGACATTCGTGGAAGATGGATTAAGAGCCTTCTCAAATAGAAAATTACACCTATTGGTTACTATTGTTTAGGAGTAAAGTCTTTCTGCTACTAGTGAGAGCAGAGTTAATTGTAGACAAGTTGGATAACAAAAAGGGACCATGCAAAGGAGATCAGATTGAAAATTAACTTGTGGAGACATTCCTAAAAAACTGTCTTTCCCCAACACTTAGAGGACAAAGAAGAGCTTGCCTATGATTAAACAAAATTAAGACTACCAAATCTATGTCATGCAGCTATCCTAGCCAAAATACTGGTAGCTGTGTTGGACTTTTTTCACCATACTGTCTCGTTTTAAACATAAGGTAAGTTGTCATATACTACTAGTACTGAAAATGAACATGAGAAAGTTCTCCTCATGTAAACTAGAAAGAATAAGAGTCTCTGGGATCTACAAAAAGTGTTGGGTTTGCATAAAGGAGCGAGGAAAGAAGGAGAACACTGAGTGGGCAGATTCGTTCTTGTGCTGTCAGGGAAGCAACCTACTAAGCTCATTGTTTCTCACCCTTGCAGGTTCAGGCTTGTCTGACTTGTGTTGATTCACCTTTGGAAGAACGTGATGTGCTTGAAGAGTGAATCCTTTCTTCAAATTGTGTCTTGCTTCTGCCTAGCAGGAAGAGGAAATGGAAACTTAGGGGGTCATTCTGACCTCGGCAGTAAAAGGCGCTTACTGCCGGTCAGAAGACCGCCATAACACCGTCGCGGCAAACCGCCACGGTCATTCTGACCCGCAACTTGCAAACCGGCAAAAACCCGACATCCACAAAACTCCGCCATACCAAAGGTCAGCGAAAAAATGGCGATGACCAAACCTCCACCGTCACGCCAACAGAAATACGCCCACACTATCACGACACACGAATCCACGCGGCGGTTTTTCAAACGCAGTATTCCATTGGCGGTACACACCGCCGCGGTCAAAATACACACACACATAGAAAACTCAGCCACATTGGTCATTTTGAAACACACACACCTGATACACATACTAACACCACTCCCACACACCCAACACAATATAAAACACACACCCACATCACCCACAAACCCCTACGACCCGAAATTATTGACAAAGGCTAGAGAGAGAGCACAGAATAGACAATCCCACAACACAGAGGCACACAACACCATCACCCACACAGAATCCACGCACCAAACACCACACACCACCACACGCACCACACTCATCACCACAAACGCCAACCCACACCTCATCCACACCACCCCATGGCACCCCAAAGACACCCCAGGTTCAGTGACGCAGAACTCAGGGTCATGGTGGAGGAAATAGTCCGTGTAGAGCCCCAGCTCTTCGGGGCACAGGTGCAGCATACCACAATTGCCAGGAAGATGGAGCTATGGCAAAGGATAGTGGACAGGGTCAACGCGGTGGGACAGCATCCACGCAATCGGGATGACATAAGGAAGCGCTGGAACGACCTACGGGGGAAGGTGCGTTCCATGGTATCAAGGCACAACATTGCGGTGCAGAAGACTGGCGGCGGACCCCCACCTACTCCCCCAGAATTCACAGCATGGGAGGAGGAAGTCTTGCACATCCTGCATCCTGAGGGCCTCGCAGGAGTAGGCGGAGGAATGGACTCTGGTAAGTCAAATCTTCACTACTTCATTCCCCCCACCCCACCTGCATGCCAAATCATACCCCCACCCTCACCCCCACCCCCATCACACCAACTCCTTGCAAATGGCTCACCATCACAACCCACCCATCCCAACACCAAGCCTTGCATGCGACCACAAAGCATGGACACCCATCACTAAAGCATGCCCACTGCACACACACATCACCCCCACAAGCCACCCTCACAAAAGCCCCCACAAGGGAATGCCTGCACTTGGGTACACGGACACCCACCCATCACACGAAATGCCACACACAGAAGCAATAACCATACCTTTATACCCCTGCAGGACCCGAACGCCACCACACCGCCACGGAGAGTACAGAGATGTCCATCCCACCCCCAGAAGAGGCCCCCAGCGATGACAGCAGCTCTGTCTCCCTGGACCCAGATGACCAGCCCGGCCCATCGGGGACCTCTGGACAGTCGGTTCCCCACAGACAGCCACAGGCTACACCAGACCCAACCCCCTCTGGGAACACCACCACAGCTCCCACCCAGCGGGCCCATGCCTCTGTCTCCAGGACACGTCAATCAGCGGTGTGTCCACCACTACAGGGCACCCAGGTTGACGCACCACCCCAACAACAACAGGGACCTGGGGGCAGTGGTAGTGGGCACACCGTCCAGGGGACAGAGGCCCAGGAACACAGGGGAACTGGGAGGGCTGCTGTGCGACAGGGGGGGGGGGGGGACAGGCCCAGGGAACTCACTCTCCAAGAGGCCCTCTCTTCCATCATGGGAGCTTACCACCACTCCCAGGAGACGATGGCGACGGTACTGGCCAGGTTCCAGGAGATCCAGGCACTGCAGGAGGAACGGTACATGGGGTTCAGAGAGGAACTGAGGAACATCGGTTCCGCAATGGGGACCATCGTCGTGGCCCTTAACCAGATAGTCACCACATTGCGGGACCATGTGGCACCCCAAAGGGCCCCTGTCACTAGCCCAGGCCAGGAACAGCCTACCACCTCCGCCGGCGCTAGTGGACAGGAGGCCCCCACACAACAACAGGCCACCAGAACCCCACCTCCTGCAGAAGAAGAACCACCCCGCAAGCGGAACCTGAGATCTCACAAGAAGACAGAGTAGGATTGCAAGACCCCCGCCAGCATAAGATACCCCCTGATGTCATCCCACTGTCCCACATTGTCACCCTGTCCAACCTTTAACTGCCCCTGCTCCATCCTTCCACAGGCATATGGACAATGCGCCTGTGCGTCTGAGAACTGGACTCTGCCATGGACATTACTCCACCCCCACCCATCACCGTTTTACAATCATGTACCTATATGTAGCACTTAAAATAAATCACTTATTGCACTTAAAATAACAGGAGTCTGCTTGTATTCTTAACAAATGTATTACACATAACGGTGCAATAATGTCCAGTTACTTCGTGATGACAACATACCAATTTCAATAAGCTTTAGTCCATGGGCAAACAAAGCAGAAGTCACACAGTGGGTCATACAGCTCTGAAAAGGGAAGGGAAAGTCACAAATCAGTTAACAAGAACTGGGGGGAAACACAGACAGTAGAGACGCATGAGGCCTTAAGTAAATGTAATATGGCGTGGGTGATTCTTACCTGTGTGCTATTGAAAATATTGCTGTATGACTGTATCCCTGTTGTCCGTGTCGTCCCCGTCGTCTTCCTCCTCTTCACTCTCCACAGGCTCCACAGCTGCTACAACACCACCATCTGGACCATCCTCCTGCAGAAAAGGCACCTGGCGTCGCAAAGCAAGACTGTGAAGCATACAGCAGGCCACGATGATATGGCACACCTTCTTTGGTGAGTACATTAGGGATCCCTCTGTCATATGCAGGCACCTAAACCTGGCCTTCAGGACCCCGAAGGTCCATTCTATGATCCTCCTAGTTCGCCCATGGGCCTCATTGTACCGTTCCTCTGCCCTGGTCCGGGGATTCCTAACTGGGGTCAGTAGCCACGACAGGATGGGGTAACCAGAGTCACCAATTAGCCACACACGGTGTCTCTGTAGCTGTTCCATCACATAAGGGATGCTGCTATTTCGCATGACATACGCGTCATGCACTGACCCAGGGAACTTGGCATTTACATGGGAGATGTACTGGTCAGCCAAACAGACCACCTGGACATTCATCGAATGATAACTTTTTCTGTTTCTGTACACCTGCTCACTTTCTTTGGGGGGGAACCAAAGCCACATGGGTCCCATCAATGGCACCAATGATGTTGGGGATATGTCCAAGGGCATAGAAATCACCCTTCACTGTAGCCAAATCGCCCACCTCAAGGAAAATAATGTAGCTCCGCATGTATTTCATCAGGGCAGACAACACTCTGGACAAAACCTTTGAAAACATAGGCTGAGACATCCCAGATGACATGGCCACTGTTGTCTGAAAAGACCCACTTGCCAAAAAATGGAGTACTGACAGAACCTGCACCAGAGGGGGAATCCCTGTGGGTTGGCGGATGGGGGACATCAGGTCTGGCTCCAGCTGGGCACATAGTTCATGTATAGTTGCTCTGTCAAGCCAGTATGTAAGTATGATATGTCGTTCTTTCATTGTCGACAGGTCCACCAGCGGTCGGTACACAGGAGGATTCATCCTTCTCCTCGCAAGTCCCAGCGGACGGTGCCTAGGAAGGACAACATGGAGCACAGAGTCAAGCAACCCACAGGTTCGTTCACACAGCTTGCACAGTACACGAATCGCTATGCATTGAAAGGCTTGTATGAGTGGCAATGCAAGGCCTAGGCCTGTGTGACGCAGTAGAAATTATGCCATGTGGGCCCTTGAAATGGCAGCTGCCTGACCTGTGAAGTGTGACAGTGGGATGTGAGGTCAATGCGCTGGCGTGGCACACCGTGGCGGTAGGCGGTCGAAGACCGTGGTGCTAAGCCGCATTGGTTAACATTGAACCCTATGGGTTTCAGTAGCCAATGACGATGTGCGCCGGCGGTCGCGGTACGCACCGCCGCGGGCGTGACCGCCATTTTCTATCTGATTAATCACTCGAGACCTGATCATCCACAGGAGAGGACCTATACTGCAAGTGCTGCTGTGACCTCGGTCTGGGAGATACAATGGCTGCTGCGACTGGAGAAAGGGCCCCTGCCTTCACTACTGAAGAATTGGAGAAACTTGTTGATGGGGTCCTCCCCCAGTATGCGCTACTCTACGGTCCTCCAGACCAACAGGTTAGTACACAGGGTGCACGTTAAATGGGCTATGCCTGTGTTGAGTGGGGTGTATGTAAGATGGTGGGGAGGGGAGCGAATGAGGAGTGCAACGCACGAAAGATGAGAGCATGTGCCACATGGCAAGGTTGGGGAGGGGGGGGGGCACTCACATTGACCAGGCAGAAAAGTAATGAGATTTCCTTTACCACCCTGTACATGTCACATAGGTCAGCGCCCATCAGAAGATCGACATTTGGCGTGCCATCGCCAAGAACGTCCGGGCCCTGGGGGTCCACAACAGACGGGGCACCCACTGCCGAAAGAGGTGGGAGGACATCCGCTGCGGGACCAGAAAGACCGCCGAGTCTCTGCTGGGGATGGCCTCCCAACGTAGGAGGGGTGCCAGCCGCCAATTGACCCCCCTGATGTCCCGGATCCTGGCGGTGGCCTACCCCGATTTGGATGGGCGCGTGAGGACATCACAGCAGACACAAGGGGGTGAGTATCAGCACATTCTGCTATCTTTGCGCGCAGTGAAGGTGTCTGGGTGGGGGAGGAGGGCTGTGGCTATCTCTAGGCCAGGGCGCATTCTGTAGGCTAGGCCCCTCCGTTAGGCATGGCCCTGTGCCCCCGCCCCCCACCTCTGTAGGGTGCCAAGTACAGCTATCCATGGTCCGTCCTCACCCATGTGTGCATTTGTCGTCCATAGACCTGTAGGCCTAGTCACAATAACTGAGTAGTGTACCCCGATTGCGCGGCCTAGTGCAGGGGGCTTCTGTGTCTGTCCTCTCCGACAACGGTGTTGCCAATACATGCACTCAACCTGTCTTCATTTCTCCCCCCCCCCATTTTCTTTGTCTTCCTGTTCATGTGTGCATTAGCATCATCAGGCGGAGGAGAAGTGGCATCGGCGCACGAGGGAGCTGCATCTCACATGGCCCCGGAGGGCCATGCAACAGACTCCGAGTACACCAGTGAGACGGAGGGCGAGTGGAGCTCCACAACGGGGACCCGTGGAGACGTCAGCGACACCGACACGTCCTCGGAAGGGAGCTCCCTTGCGGTGGCGGCAACATCCGTGCCCATCGCCACAACAGGTACAGCCGCCACCCAGCGCACCAGCGCCGCCCTCCCAGCAGCCCCTCAGCCTTCGCTCCGTGCCCGCTCGCCCAGGAAGGCGGGCATCTCCTTCGCCCCAGGCACCTCAGGCCCTGCCCCAGTAACCCCTGCTGCCCTCAGTGAGGAGGTCATTGACCTCCTGAGGACGCTCATTGTTGGGCAGTCTACCCTTTTGAATGCCATCCAGGGTGTAGAAAGGGAGGTGCATCGGAGCAATGCATACCTGGAGGGCATTCATTCGGGTCAGGCTGCCCATCAGCGATCGTTCAACGCTCTGGCCTCAGCACTGACGGCAGCCATTGTCCCTTTCTCCAGCCTCCCTCTTCTGACTCCCTCCACCCAGTCCCAGTCTCCTGTTCCTCTGCCTATCCCATCCACACCATCAGACCAGTCTGCACACACCTCTACACCCAAGGGCAGCTCATCCAGACATAAGCACCACAGATCCCACAAGCATTCACCCAAGCAACATCCAGATGCAGACATGCCAACAGTCACTACCACCTCTGTGTCCCCCACCTCCTCATCTCCCTCCTCCCTCCCTGTGACGTCTCCACTCACACCTGCATGCACACCACCATCAGCCAGTACTTCCATCACCAGCACACCCTCCATTACAGTCCGCACATGTGCAGTCACCACCCCCACTGCCATTTACACGTCCCCTGTGTCCTCTCCCAGTGTGTCTGTCACCCCCTCTTCCAAACCACACAAACGCAGGCAGCCACCCACCCAACAGCCATCCACCTCACGACAGCCTCCGTCACAAGCACCTGCACCCAAAGACAGCACACTTGACTCTCCTACAACCACATCCTCTTCCTCCACTCCCATACCCACTACACCTACCCGTCCCTGTCCTTCCAAAGTGCTTTTCCTTTCCAACCTTGACCTCGTTCCAACCACTGACCCACCCCCTCCATCTGGTAAGAGTAAAAAAAGCACCTCAGCCACCACCAGCCCTGCATCTACTATGACCATTGTGCAGGGCTATTGGAGTCCACCAGCTCCTAGGCCAGGAACATCGGCCAGCAGCAAGGGGACAGCCAGCCCACCCCCTGGGAAGAGGACAAAAAAAAATAAGGGCCGGCGCGACAAGCCTGAGACGACTGCCACCAAGGACAGTAGCCTTGCCCCATCACCTGCCACATCATCAAAGGGAGGCAAGGGCCACAGAGCTTCAGCGAAGGAGGGCAAAGGCAGCAGGGCGGAGAAGTCAGGCAGCAGGCGAGCTGCCCAGGAGGGCCCCACCAGCCCCATTCCGGTGGTGACGGACGACACCCACGGGCCCAGGACTCCATCACAGGAGGGCCCCGCGACCGCAACGTCGGATGGCGAGTGAGCGGGAAGTCTTGGCCAGGTCTGGCTCCCTAGAAACACAGGACAAGCACCGCTGAACAGGGCCCCGCCGTGAGAATCACCGCTGAACAGGGCCCCGCCGTGACAAGAACCGCTGAACAGGGGCCCGCCGTGACAAAAACCGCTGAACAGGGGCCCGCCGTGACAAGAACCGCTCCGCTGGGCCCTTCCTTTCAAGCACCGCTCCGCTGGGCCATTCCTGTCAAGCACCGCTCCGCTGGGCCCTTCCTGTCAAGCACCGCTCCGCTGGGCCCTTCCTGTCAAGCACCGCTCCGCTGGGCCCTTCCTGTCAAGCACCGCTCCGCTGGGCCCTTCCTGTCAAGCACCGCTCCGCTGGGCCCTTCCTGTCAAGCACCGCTCCGCTGGGCCCTTCCTGTCAAGCACCGCTCCGCTGGGCCCTTCCTGTCAAGCACCGCTCCGCTGGGCCCTTCCTGTCAAGCACCGCTCCGCTGGCCACCGCCGTCTCAAGCACCGCTCCGCTGGGCCCTTCATCTCAAGCACCGCTCCGCTGGGCCCTTCATCTCAAGCACCGCTCCGCTGGGCCCTTCCTCTCAAGCACCGCTCCGCTGGCCACCGCCGTCTCAAGCACGGCTCCGCTGGGCCCTTCCTGTCAAGCACCGCTCCGCTGGGCCCTTCCTGTCAAGCACCGCTCCGCTGGCCACCGCCGTCTCAAGCACCGCTCCGCTGGGCCCTTCATCTCAAGCACCGCTCCGCTGGGCCCTTCATCTCAAGCACCGCTCCGCTGGGCCCTTCCTCTCAAGCACCGCTCCGCTGGCCACCGCCGTCTCAAGCACCGCTGGCCCATTGACAGTGCCGGTTCTGTGTCGAGCAGGGCTTCACGAAGCACTCTGGGCACCATGCCTCCTCCATTAACAGTGGAGTCGGTAATCCATCTGATGGACTGTGGCTTTGCACTTCCCAGGATGGTACAGTGGGCAAGCCACCCACTGTAGAGACTTGTGAGACTGTGGCTTTGCACTTCCCAGGATGGTACAGTGGGCAAGCCACCCACTGTAGAGACTTGTGAGACTTTGGCTTTGCACTCCCCAGGATGGCACAGTGGGCAAGCCACCCACTGTAGAGACTTGTGAGACTGTGGCTTTGCACTCCCCAGGATGGCACAGTGGGCAAGCCACCCACTGTAGAGACTTGTGAGACTGTGGCTTTGCCCTCCCCAGGATGGCACAGTGGGCATGGAGGCCCCTCGTGGATCTGGCGTTGTGGACTCATGTGGCTGAGGTGCCCCCCCTTCCCTTCCCCCTGAGGTGCCTGTAGTTTTATCATCTGATGCCCCAGCAGTGTTCTCTCCAATGGTATCTGGTCTCCTGTGTGGGCTTTGCCCCTGTGTTTGCGCACATTGGCCCACGGACTATGGAACTTTGACAGAATGCATTGGTGTGTAGGTATTTGGGGTGGGGGGGTGGGTGTATGGCATATGTGTGTGCCCGTAAGCTTTCCTCCTCCCCCCTCCCCTGTGTCGTAGGTGCAGTACTCACCGTTGTCGTCTGCGCCGGCGTTTGTACTCCTGGTAGATGAGCAGGTAGACAATAGCTGGTAGGATGTTTAATTCGGGTTCCATGCTGTCCTCCGTCCTCGTGGAGTGTGTAGAGGTGAGCGTTTTCCCGTTCGTAGTCTGTTTCCGCCGTGTTTTTATCGGCGGGGCTCCCGCCCCGGAAAAGGTGGCGGATTGGTGAGTTGTGATAGGGTGGGCGGTACATTGTCTGCCGCCTGCCTGCTGGCAGTGACCGCCGCGCTGTTTGTCTGTCCCGCCGTGGCGGTCGGAGTGTTAAAGTGGCGGCCTGTGTTGGCGGTTCCCACCAGGGTCAGAATCCCATTTTTTTGACCGCCGCTTTATCACCGACCGCCAGGGTTGGAATTACCCCCTTAGTCTTTTGTACATTGTGTAGTTCTTTTCAGGTTGCCAAACTTAATAGATCTTCCTCTTCTTTCCATTAGGAGTATTTGTACAGCAGAGGGCAGTATCCCTGCCTTTGAAGAGATATATGGCCAGTGGTTGAAGCGTATTAAAAAAGTATGGGAACTGTGTTCCTCAGTTCTCTAGCGGCGGGGGTCAGTGAGGTGTGGAGGTGAAGTCAAAAACACAGCTAAAAAGAGCAGAATATCCTGGGAAATAGAGGCATGTGTGTCTATAGTGCTATGAAGCCCCAGCCTGTGACAAAGCACAGTGAATATGTAAGTAATTATTTTTAAAAATGTATTACATGCAGTACAAGTTAAACTGCTGTAAAATGTGCACAAAGACTCGGTGATTAAGTGATCAAAGTGCTTTCAAAAGTTAGAAATGTGCAAGCAGACTGTACCTATTGCAAACCTCTTTTTATAGGTTATCCATTAAAAGGAGGCATTCCAGGATTGGTGACATCCTCCAGTGCTTCTCAAAGTGAATACCTGTCACCAGGAGGCATCAGGTGATTGTATGAATTAAAGCATTGACTGGCTCCGAAGGAGCCTTTAGATCTGCCAATTAATCAATTGCACACATTTACATTTATTTCAGGTAACAGTCTATGCCTTCTTTCTCTTCACAGCGCAGAGGACCCGTCTTACGCTTTCGACCAGAGGTGAGTTAAGCTTAGCACTGACCATACAAGAAATATATATATATTTTTTTAAACAAAAATTATAGGAACTGTTTTGGTAGTAATGTAAACGTCTGGGAATGTTGTCCCCAAAAGATCCTTTCCACTTCAACCTCTGCGAGTGGCTACAGCTCAAGACACCAACTTCCATTCTCACCCATTTGCCATTAATTTATACATATAACCGCATCACTACCTTGCACTCGTTGTCATGTAGATTTCTGGGCATTCTCTGTTTACTCCACCCCCTTAATTATGCACAGGCACACAGCATTACTGCCCTTCTGGCTACCTGCCTACATATTTTAGTCCCCACACCAACGGGCGTGCCTGTGACTTAAAGCACCCAGGTAAAATCCTTGCCTCTAGTATAGCAAAAACCTTGAAACACAAAACTCAACCACAGTCTAAAGTAAATTATAATCATCAGCTAATTACAATTACATTTCCACGCCTATGAAATACACATCCTAGTACATCACACTGCTAGGGAAGGCAAAATAAGAAAACATATCTCAACACTATTGTGTGGCAACAAAACGCTTTCAACAGAGGCGTAAAAGAAATCACTCTGGCAACCATGCACTCTCTCGCAATGTAGCGTGTTACCTGGCTGAGAATACACACCGGCGCTCCACAACTGGGTATGAAGCACTCTTTAAATGCTACAATGCAATCAATGCTTGTAATGTAAAATAGAAGCACCGGTACTCACTATCCCAGAGTGCCTGTACTGCTGCTCTCCAATAGAAAGTACAGCAGCCTTGCTATAAAGTGCACGAGCTTAGCATCTGTTCAATTACAGCCCTGCCTACAGTACATCTACCCTACCGTAAACTACTGCACACCCCAATACCCTTCTCTGGGCCACGGTCCTTACCCTCTTCGTCCTCCGGTTCAGAAGCCCCCCAGTCCCGACCTGAGGGAGAGCCGCCCGCTTCGTCCTCGCCTCCGGACCCGGTGCTGAAGTCGATGCGCTGTGCCAAGCGAGCTAGGTTCTGGGACATGTCCAGGGGCTGCACGTAGGTCTCGGATCCATCCAGACCCACCTCCTGCACCTGCTTTTCGCAGGCCGACTCAATGCTGATCCGCACAGCGGGCGCTGACCCTGGGCCCGACATGATCCTAAAAGCGATGTTTGCTAATAGGGTCAGAAAGGAGAAGACTGCACCGAGGACCGCGGAACACAGAGTTCTGCAGACGATGCCAACTACGGGTGCCCCGCCAGGACAAAACTGTCACGCTGCCTTAACTTCCGAGTCGTTCACTTTTAACTAGCAGATGGCAAAAGGAGCGGCCATGTTGAACTGGAGTTACTTACTCCAATGAAATCAGAAAGCAACCATTGTCAGCAAAATTAGAAGGTCGTTAAATATTTTATGAACTGCGTCTGCTTTGTAATGTGAACTATGCATACTGTATAACAAGAATTTGCATTGAAATGGGTCTCGCATTCGCTTGAATTAGAGCTATTGGTGTCGTAAATTCATAACTGGACTTTTCTTGCCACATTAACTCGTCAACTCTGCCGCATAATTTGTAATCAGTAAATGCACACGCAGCCAGTGAGAATAAAATTAAGTATGCTGTGGTAGGCCTCCCACAAAGCGAATGGAGAGATAGCGTTGAAGCTCATTCAGGTACTGCCATTTCTTCCCACGCTGTCCAAATGGACTGTCAATTGTATACTTTAATTATTTTATCCGTGTGTAACATGCTTCCGATTAGATACAGCAAATCATATCATTGCAAACATGCCTACTTCTAACAAAAAACAAGTATTTATATCGCCATCTTCCAGCCTAATTGATCCTTCCATGGGCTGTTATATATTGTACACATAATGGCACAGTCAAATGTAAATGAACAGGCAGGAAACATTAAATTAAATTACAAAAAGCAGGTTAACCTGCATATCGCTGGTAAAATGCATACACTCTACCAATGGGTTATGAAATGTTGCCCACACTCTTTGTATACAGTTACACGTCCGTACAACGCTACACTGAGACGGTGGAGGACGAACGAGCCAGTTTCGTGGACTCAACCCGCAAAAGAATTTCACGGTATTGGTATTTCGCAAGTATCGTTTTGCAGCGTAATGGTGGCTGCAGCTGCCTTATTGCCTCCGGGTTGATTCTTATCCAAAAATAAATCATGTGACAGGATGGGGAAAAAAAACATCCACAGGGAGTATGCAGCCTTAAAATCAAGTACAAAATTACACAGATATCAGACACCGGTGATGTAGGGGAGAAAAATCTAGTTAAAGGACAAAGCATTTTAGCCTGAATGTTGTCTTGTGCATGTTCTGTTTTTGAGAGGGTGGGTAGATGAGTTGACCACCGATCGAGTTTGCCCTGAATGAAACATCAAAGCGCTATGGCTGCTATGAGCATGAGCACGACAGAAACAAAAGAGAAAAGAAGTTCGCTCACAGTCGAGTATATCGCCAATGGTATAATTATCCACTTAATAGGATCGGTCCCCAAGGCGGTAACAAAGCAGCTTCAAGGCGGGACAAACGTAAAGTATTTACCAATGACATCATGGATTTTTGAAAGGCAAGCCCATGAATGAGTGAAAGTGATGAGCGTGAGGTGGATATGGTTAAAAGCCCACAATACTAACAACAGGTCAAAGCGCTTGCACACAACCTAAAAAAGGATCATAACAAACATTTTGATGAAACAAGGTGGCGTGCTGAAATATTTGAAAACCTTTTGACATTTTTATTTTTTGCAAGGTCTTTTACTCGATCTCCCAGAACGCTAATAAAAGTAGTTTCCTGATTTGAAAACATATGTATTACTTTTTGTTTAAACTGGGTATTCAATACTATAATTTTAATTAGTGCATCCTTATAAGATGGTTGGTTGTCTTCTCTGCATTTTGTGTTTTTTGCTTTGGTATTTGTATCATCGTTGCCTCTTGTCTGTGCTGTTGTAAGTTATGTACTGGTTGAAAATTCCCATTAAAAACTGCAGATTTAGAATTCAACCCAACATTTGCAGAACTCTCCCATTTCCTAAATCCATGCACAAGTTGTTTACCCAATTCTTTAGGTCGAGCGTAAACATGCAAACTCAAGTAATCTTTTAGTATACTTACTTCTGCTTACTTCTTGGGGCTTAAAGCCATTTCATTTGTTTGTTTCAGTGTCATTTAATAATCCTAGCTTGCTAGTGGTCAGTCATGCATCGATGTCCCTCCTTTTTATGGTCTAGCGCATGCGTCTCACATGTGAGACACTGTTGTGTTCAGTAAAGGTCTTTGAGCCGGTCTGTCACTCACCATTTGTTGGTTTGCATGGCACTCTTCTTTGCAGCCTCGTAATTCCTCAAGGCATGTGTGGCATGATTTCTGTTCCTCTGTGTGGAGCAGGGGGGATCAAGCACTAATTAATTTCAACTTAATTAATGCCAATCCGTTGCTCCCGATGTGGTTGAGGTACTTTTTTGTTCATTTTAACTTCCCGTGCCCCGCAAACAGAAGGCTTGTGACTGGCAAAAACATGCCCAGCAGGACAAATACAATTGCAAAGTTTTATTTTTTAAAGCTAACTTTCTTTTATTTTAAGTCGTCTTTTCTCAGTTTCCACTCATGTTTTCTTTTGTTGTTGCTCGTGGGCGCTGTTGTCAAAAGATGACAATTAACTTGTTCGAAGTATGCAAGACCTAATGCATTGCAAATGTTTGTTCTCTTTGGGAGCAGGGACTGACTACTGTATAATTATGCTTTGTCATATTTATCAGTTCTTTGGGGGACTTTTCTTCTTGGTTTCCTGCTCGTGTTTGGCAAAGCTTGCCTTTTCATTCGCAGAGCATTCTTGCTTTCAGCTTAGCTTTGCTGCAACACTGTATCTGTAAACGGGTGTAAATCAGCATCAAGTACCCATGTTGTTTCTGCTTACATTTCACATGCTTTACTTAATCTTGTTTTTTTTCTCTTTGTCGGCTCTCTGCACCCTGTCTCACTACTCTGTCTCAGCAGCCTGGCTCCCGCCTTTCCTTGGCTTGGATTCTTTTTACCGAGTGTGCCTACGGGTGGTCCCCGGTGGTGAAAGCGAGGGCTGAGGCTCGCTTGTTGTTTTATGTTGTATTTGTTGCTTTAAATTTCTATTTAAAGAGGAAAATTAAATACAGTTTTTTCATGATTTGCCCATTTTTTTGTTCCTGACCCTGCTGGTAAAATACTGGTGAGGCAGCATCTCAAAATTGGCTACTTAATTGGGTAAAGGTTATCTGCAAAACATATGGATTCATTAAACTGTGCAAAATCCTTTAGGGCCTGCATCACAACACCTCCCTGGTGTGCCCACCTCTGCTGACCTTCCCGTTGGGCACATGACTTTCCGCTCGCCCTTCAGAGTGTTGCAATGTACTGAGCCTTAATGAGTCAGGAGACTGGCCAAAATACTTTATCTTGGCTTGTGAGTCACCAGCGGCTTGTGAGTCACCAGCAGCTTGCACAGCCCAAGCAGTCCAGCCCCTTTCACCCTCCAGTAGCACAGTGAGAGAAAAAAATACAAAACTGAGCCAGCATTATTTCCTCCAGTCAGACAATCTGTTTTCTGGTGTGCCACTGCCATCTGGGAATTTTTTTTGGAGAGGAATCAAACGTCTGTCGTAGCAGAGCTGTTTATTACCACTATGTGTAAAGCACAACCACTCAAATATCAGCCTTACATGCCAGAGGACAATACATAACGCTAACCGGTAAAGAATGTACTACAACGGTTGCCCTGAAGTAATTGCTGATGTCATTGGTCTTCAGTAGAGGACCTTAAAGGGGCCAAACAGAGCTTTAAGTAGGCAGTTCCACCGGTAGACATGACTTTCACTGAAAGATCACGTGCTGCTTGTAGGTCGATCAGATGGCTCCATGTAAGAGGGACACCACTTTTCCTTTCTTGGATTTTGCTTTTCCATATCATTCAATCAATCAATCATGGTCTTGTATAGCGCACTACTCACCCATACGGCCTCAAGGTACGGAGGGCTGACATCACAGATCAGTCGAAGAGCCATATCTTAAGGTCCTTCCTGAACTGAGGCAGCGATGGCGACTGTCTGAGGTGCGGTGGGAAGGTGTTCCAGCTTTTTGCTGGCAGGCATGAAAATGATCTTCCTCCAGCCGAGGACTTCTTTATTTGGTGTACGTTGGCAAGTGACTGTTGGAACGAGCAGAGGGGTCTAGGAAGGGAGTACCAGTTGATGCGTTTTTTGAGGTAGTTGGGTCCGTCGTCATTGAGGGCTTTGTAGGAGTGTATTAGGAGTTTGAAGTTGATTCTCTTCTCGACAGCGAGCCAGTGGAAGTTCTTCAGGTGTTCTCGGTGGTGGAGGTCTAGCATGAGTCTGGCGGCGGCGTTCTGGACCTGTTGTAGCTTGTTCAGGTTTTTCTTTGAGGTTCCAGCACCAAGGTTGTTGCCGTGGTCAAGTCTGCTTGTGATAAGAGCATGTGTCATGGTTTTCCTGCAGTTGCTTGGTATCCATCTGATGAACTTTCATAGGAGTCGGAGGGTGCGGAAACAGGTGGAGGTGACGAAGTTGACCTGCCTGGTCATGGTGAGTGTTGAGTCGAGGATGACGCCAAGGTTCTGTGTGCGGTCCGTAGGGGTGGGGGGTTTGCGGGCCACCAGGAGTCATCCCAGCCTGACAGTGAGGATCCCAGGACAAGGATCTTGTTTTTTTCCGAGTTCAGCTTGAGGCAGCTTGATTCGCTGATGGTGACGTTGCTGCTGGCGGAGAAAATAGGGTCAAGCGTGTGCCGGAGGTGTGCACTGGTGAGGTAACCAGTTGCTTGAGCCCGATTGTGTCCAGGTTCTCAAGCAGTGTTGCGGTGTTGTGGTCACTGTGATTGTCGAAATGGAAATTGCGGTCGCCTAGGAGAAGGTAGTTGCTGGAGGGGAGAGCAAGGGGGGCTATGAGGTCGATGATAGCGTCGCTGAACACTGGTCGTGGTCCGGATGGTCTGTAAATGAGAGTGCCGCAGGGGGTGGACTTAGGGGTGGTGTGCACTTCAAAGTTTAGCTTGAGGCAGCTTTCCCTCATCCAGGTGGCTACTGCTTCTATCCCGTCTCTGAAATTCGTCTTGGCTGTTGATGGGTTCTCGGTCAGGGAGAGGATCAGTTGGGTGTCATCAGGCTATGAGATGATATTCATCCCGTATTTTCTGAAGTTGGGGGTCAGTGGGATCATGTAGATATTGAACAGCGTGGGGGCTCAGCGACAATCCTTGGGGTACTGTGCAGCTGATGTCGGTGGGTTGTGACTGGTGGGGTGGGAGACTGACTTTCTGTGTTCTGCCTGTCAGGAAGGCGTGAATCCACTGAAGGGCTTTGCCTCGTATGCCTGCTGTGTGGAGTCTGGCGCATAGTGTACGGTGGGATACTGTATCAAAGGTGGCTGAGAGCTCGAGTAGGATGAGGTCTGCTGTCTGTCCTTGGTCGAGGAGGGAGCGAATGTCATCTGTGGCTGCAAGCAGGGAGGTTTCGGTGCCGTGGTTGGTTCTGAATCCTGATTTGGAGCCGTTCATGATGTTGTTGGCATCAATATGTTGTCGAAGCTGGGTGTCGATTGCCTTCTTGGCTCCTTTAGCTGGGAAGAGTAGCAGTGAGATGGGGGTCGATCGGGTCAGCTATGGGTTTCTTTAGAAGAGGGAGAATCTCAGCGTGCTTCCAGTCTTCGGGGTAGGTTGCTGTTTCTAGGAAGCAGTTGATGGTCTTGGAGAGTCCTGGCACAATTGCAGCACTGGCCTTGTTGAAAATGTAGTGTGGGCAGGGGTCATTCGGGGCTCCGGAGTGTATGCTGCACATGGTAGAGAGGGTGTCGTCTGTTGTGGGAGGGGTCCAGGTGTGCAGGAGTCGAGGGGGTTCGGCTGATCCTGGCGGTGGTGTAGTAGGTGGGTTCAACAAGTGTTGGGGTCCGAAGCTGTTGTAAATGTCCTTGATCTTCCTGTGGAAGAAGGTGGCCAGTCTGTCGCAGAGCTCCCGAGATGGAGGGATGTCGGTGGTCTCTGCTTGTGGTTTAGTAAATTCTTTGATGATGTTAAAAAGTTCTTTAGTGTTGTGAGGGGTGAAGTTGATGCGGTCTTGCAGGGCATCCTTCCTGGTAAACCTGATCAGGCTGTGGTGGCATCTTGTGGCGGCTTTGAAGGTTGCCAGATCTTGAGGGGATTTGCTGTTTCTCCACTTCTTCTCCAGCCACCTACATAAGCGCTTTGATTCCTGATGTGCAGGGGTGAACCAGCTGGCTTTTAGGAGCAGTGTTTCCCTGTACTTGTTCGGAGAGGGGTTAGGGTGTTGGGGCAGTTGATGAATCATTAGCAGAGGTTTTGAGCTGAGGTGTTGGCGTCTTGTGTCATGGGGAGGAGAGTTGCTGAGGTTGCTGGTGAGTTGCTCCTCTGGGATCTGGTTCTGTTTTCTGTAGGCAGGGCATGTTTTGTGGGCGTGCGCTGTGGGCGTGGAGATGGAAAAATAGATGCAGAGGTGGTTAGTCCAATGTAGCGAGGGTCGAGTCGCTGATGGTGACGTTGCTGCTGGCGGAGAAAATGGGGTCCAGAGTGTGCCGGCGGTGTGCATTGGTGAGGTAACCAGTTGCTTGAGCCCGATTGTGCCCAGGTTCTCAAGCAGTCTTGCAGTGTTGTAGTCACTGTGATTGTTGAAATGGAAATTGAGGTCGCCTAGGAGGAGGTAGTTGCTGGAGGGGAGAGAAAGGGGGGCTATGAGGTCGATGATAGCGTCACAAAACACTGGTCGTGGTCTGGGTGGTCTGTAGATGAGAGTGCCGCGGGTGGCGGACTTACGGGTGGTGTGCACTTGAAAGTGCAGGTGCTCCATGATGGGGGTGAATTCCTGTGTGTTTATCATCAGTCGGAAGGTATCAGGTATGCTACTCCAATAGGTGTAATGAAACTGAAACAAGACCGCAACTCCTAGAATGCATTGATAATAATAATACTCGGATTTGTATAGCACGAATAGCACGACTAATCACATGTGAGGGTATTCAGATGCTGTTTTTAGGCACGGGGAGATTAAGGGCCAGATGTATCAAGATTCCAGTTAGCGATTTCCAAATTGCGAATTTTAAGAAATCGCAATTTTAGAAATGCAAAACACGATATATCAAATTTGAAAATCGCTAATGACGATTTCTTAAAATTCTCAAAAGCTATTTGCGAGATGCAAATACCGAATCGCAAAAATTTTTGCGATTCAGTAACCTAAAATCGCAAATAGCGAAAACAGCAAACCGGAACAGCCTGATGACATCACAAGCAGGAAGTGAGTCAGCCCATGCTGTTTCCAGAAGCCACACCCATAGGAGCAGTGAGAGAGACACAGCCCAGCACCAGGGAGTCAGCATGAGGAAGCCAGGATCAAACTGCAACATGGCCAATGCTGGCAATGGGAAGGAGAACGGAGACAGGAAGAGGAAGCTAAAATTCAGTGAGAAAGAATTGGAGTTGTTTGTTGAGGAGGTTGTTGGGAACCATGATAGACTCTTTGGCAAGACCTCACTCCAAGGACCGGAGAGTGAGAAGCGGAAACTCTGGTCTGACATCCAGACAAAAATATGCGCAGTGGGTTTCGCGCAGCGCTCTGTGGAGGAGATACGCAAGCGATGGTACGACTTGCGGTCACGTGGCCAGCAGGCTTATGGAGGCAAGGAGCACCGGAGGCGGACCATCCACCCACACACCATCCACACCTATGGAAGACCTGGTGGAGTCCACATTGCTGCCAGAAGCTGTCAGTGGTGTAACTGACATTGACACCTCAGGGACACCCAGCACCAGCAAAGGTAAGGCCAGTGATTCTGTGTATCCCCACATGTGCATGTACACATGCCCCTTAGGAAATAGAACATAGCTTGATGCACAATGAAAAGTAGTACATGTCACATCTTACATACACCACAACAGTGCCTTGTGGGAGTGGTGGTACACAAACCTAAGGTGAATACACAACATAAATAGCAAGATAGTGGTCAGCCACATAGAGAAACACCACACACGACTCAGGGTGACAATTTAATTGTACATTTAACCTCTTCTGTGCCTTGGACGAGATGATCTCGTCCAAGGCTACAGTTCCCCTGTGCCTTGGACGAGATCATCTCGTCCTAGGCACAGGGGAACTTGGGGGCGCGCTAGCGCGCCCCCCCGTGCACCCCCCTCCCCCCCCCCAGGCGGGGATGGAAGGGGAAGACCTTCCCCTTCCACCCCCGCCCCCCCCCACGGCAATCCGATGACGTCAGCGCGCGCACAGCGCGCTGACGTCATCTAGTGTTGCCGGGCGCGCTGGAAGCCATTTGCTTCCAGCGCGTCTACCGAGGAGGACACGAAAGGTGAGTCCTCTTCGTTTTTGGGGGTCGGGGGTGGTGGGAAACAGACACGGGGGGAAAGGAAAGGGTTTTTCCTTTCCCCCGGTGCCTGTTTTCATTAGATTCCTGCTCCACTAGCCACCAGGGATTTATTTTTTTCAATATTTTGGGGGCGACCCCTTGGGCAAGGGTCGCCCCCCCCGGGGGCAATTATTTTTAGTATTTCGCCCCCCCCTGGGGGCAGATCCGCCGTTTTTTCGGCGGATCTGCCCCCAGGGGGGGGCGAAAACCACTAGACACCAGGGATAGTGTTATTTTGCCATAATTTTGGGGGCGACCCCTTGGGCAAGTGTCGCCCCCCCCCGGGGGCAATTTTTTTTTGTATTTCGCCCCCCCCGGGGGCAGATCTGCCGATTTTTCGGCGGATCTGCCCCCAGGGGGGGGCGAAAACCACTAGACACCAGGGAAAATGTATTATATTTATTATTTTGGGGGCGACCCCTTGGGCAAGGGTCGCCCTCCCCCGGGGGCATTTTTTTATTGTATTTCGCCCCCCCCTGGGGGCAGATCTGCCGATTTTTCGGCGGATCTGCCCCCAGGGGGGGGCGAAAACCACTAGACACCAGGGATATAGTATTTTATGTTTATTTTGGGGACGACCCCCTTGGGCAAGGGTCGCCCCACCCCGGGGGCAATTTTTTTTTGTATTTCGCCCCCCCCCCCTGGGGCAGATCCGCCGAATTTTCGGCGGATCTGCCCCCGGGGGGGGGGCGAAAACCACTAGACACCAGGGATTTTATATTTTGTGTATGTTTTGGGGGCGACCCCTTGGGCCAGGGTGGCCCCCCGGGGAATTTTTATTTGTATTTAGCCCCCCCCCCCGGGGGGCAGATCCGCTGATTTTTTGGCAGATCTGCCCCCGAGGGGGGTTGAAAACCACTAGACACCAGGGATTTATTTTTATTGTAAAGTTTTTTTTGGGGGGGCGACCCTTTGGGCAAGGGGCGTCCCACTGGGGGACACATTTTTTAGTATTTGCCCTCCCCCCACGGGGGCAGATTGCCAATTTTTGGGCTGATCTGCCGCCGGGGGGGGGGGCGGGGGGGCAAAATCCACTAGACACCAGGGATTTTGTTTTTGTTGTTTATTTTGAGGGCAACCCCTTGGGCAAGGGTCTCTCCCCTGGGGAGTTTTTTTTTTCTGTTTCGGCCCCCCGATGGCAGACCAGTCATTTTTTGGACGATCTGGCCCCGGGGGGGGTGGAAGCACACTAGGCGCCAAGGATTGTGTGGTGTGTGTGTAATTTTGTAGGCCCATCTGCCCCCAAGGAGGGCAGAAACCACCAATACGGCAGGGATTTTTTTGTTTTGTGCTGGGGGTGCCCCCTTTGGGAAGGGTTGCCCCCTAAAAGGGGGCACAGAGGTGTTGCCCATTTCGGCTAATTTTTTTACGCCCATCTACCCCCGAGGGGGGGCAGGATCCACTTAGGTACCAGGGACAACTTCTAAGTTCTTGGTGGTGGGGTGTTTGTCAACAGGCAAAGTATTTGTATTTGTGATTATAACAATTTATTTCTTCTTTTTCTTCTAGTTCAACGCTTTTGCTTCCTTTGCTGTGGATCTTAGCGGTTTTGGCAGTAGTTGTCCAGTGGTTTGCATAGCTGCATGTTTTAGGTAAGTGAAAGCAATTTACTCCAAAGGAGTATTGTTGACATGCATGAATGACATGTTTGTAGGTGGTGTACTAAATGCAGTATTGTGTGTTTGACATTGTCCTTAGATTTGAGCACAGTGATGTTTGTGTTGTCATATGTCTAATTTGCTTTTTTCTTTTTTCTTTTTAGTGGGATATCATTGGTGATTGCTGTGTCTGTGCAGAGTAGTTGCTTGGTGAGTAGCTATTTCAGGCAACTGAGTGGTATAGTTTTTTGTAGTACATAACTCTTTGTGATAAAGCTACACTTTGTTTATTACTTATTTTAGTGCTAGTTGTTGTTGGCAATCCATTTGTTGTTAGGATCATGGCTAGCCGCAAAGTGACCGCTCAGCAGGTTGTTCGCATGCTCTTTGAGTCGTCTTCAGACCATGATTACGACACTGACTCTGCATCTGAGGCAGAGGAGGAAGCAGGAGATTCTGGAAGTGAGTTTTCTGTCCAAGAGTATTCTTCTGATGAGGAAGCTACTCTCAGTGCAGATGAAGGGCCTGAGTTAGAGGAGGACATTGATGTGCCAAGAGTGCAGCAGCCTGGGGCTGAAGGGTTTCCCATTAGAAGACCTGACACCTGGATTGCCCCAAACATGGAGCAGCCACAGTTACCTGCATTTACTAGTCTCCCAGGGTGTAGAGTTAATACGGAAAACTTTCTGCCTGTCCATTTCTTTCACTTGTTTATGGACGATGTATTTTTGGAAGAGATTGTGGAGCAGACAAATGTGTATGCAGAGCAATATTTGCGGGACAACGCTGCCAGACTTAAGCCTCAGTCTAGAGCTACTCATTGGGTTCCCACATATCTGGAAGAGATGAAAAGGTTTTTAGGTTTGTCTTTTTTGATGGGGTTGATCAGGAAGCCGTCACTGGCTTCTTATTGGTCTACTAGTCCCTTGATGGCAACTGCTATATTTCCTGCAACTATGACACGTAATCGGTATTTGCTTCTTCTTCGTATGCTGCATTTTGTAGACAATGCTTTAGCCTTGCCACGAGATCACCCTGATTGTGACCGCCTTTTTAAGATTAGGCCTGTCCTTGATCATTTTGTGGATCGGTTTTCAGAGGTCTATGTTCCAGGCAAAGAGATAAGTGTGGACGAGTCTTTGGTCCTTTTCAAGGGGCGTTTAGTTTTTAAGCAGTACATCCCTAGTAAGAGGGCACGGTATGGGATTAAATTGTATCTGCTGTCAGAAAGCAGTACAGGATATGTTTATAATTTCCGGGTCTACACTGGTAGGGATTCCAGTATTGACCCTCCTGGTTGTCCGGCCACTTTTGGAGTTAGCGAAAAAATTGTGTGGGAACTTGCTAGACGGCTGTTTAACAAAGGTCACCATTT
Source organism: Pleurodeles waltl (assembly GCF_031143425.1). Lineage (NCBI taxonomy): Eukaryota > Metazoa > Chordata > Amphibia > Caudata > Salamandridae > Pleurodeles > Pleurodeles waltl. The sequence continues at coordinate 1,389,883,843 of NC_090447.1, forward strand.
GTACGTAGATAATTTCTACACTGGAGTGCAGTTGTTCAAGGAGTTGTTTAGGGTGGACACTGTTGCTTGTGGCACAATCCGTTCTAACCGCAAAGGCTATCCAAGGGAGCTTGTCTGTAAAAAACTTGAGAGGGGACAGTGCAGTGCCTTGCGGAATAATGAGCTGTTAGCTATGACATTTTCAGACAGGAGGGATGTGTACATGCTATCGACCATCCATGATGAGAGTACTTCCCCTGTGGCTGTTTGGGGTCAGGTTGCGGAAGTGCGCAAACCTGCGTGCATTTTGGACTACAATAGGCACATGGGTGGTGTTGATAGAGTAGATCAGAGGTTGGAACCTTACACTGCTCTTCGTAAGTCCTATGTGTGGTATAAAAAGTTGGCCCTACATTTATTTCATTTGGCAACTTTTAATGCCTTTATTGTATACAAGGATTGTTCACCTGAGTCAAGGATGACTTTTGTTAAATTTCAGGAGTCGGTGATAGAAAGCCTTATTGTGGTGGAACCGGCAAGAGTTCCTAGAGTAGAAGTGGTGGAGGATGTGGCTAGATTGAAAGATCGGCACTTTCCAGATCACATTCCTCCCACTCCCAAAAAAGACATGCCCACAAAGAAATGTAGAGTATGTGCCCGGAGATCAATCCGGAGGGAGAGCCGGATGTACTGCCCCGAATGCCCTTCAAAGCCTGGGCTGTGTGTGCCTAGCTGTTTTAGAAGTTACCACACAAGGAAAAACTTTTGGGAAATACCGTGAGCGTAAGCTGTCTGTTTTATATTTTCCACGGTTGGCATCTGTCGTGTATTTAGTTTGAGGTTTTGTGTTTGTAGTTTTGTGCCTATTTTATAATTAGTAGTTTATTTGTTGTTTATAAATAAAAAAAAGTGATTGCGGTGTGCGTGGGGTGGCGCTTGGCTGGCGGTGTGCGTGGGGTGGCGGTGTGCGTGGGGTGGCGCTTGGCTGGCGGTGTGCGTGGGGTGGCGCTTGGCTGGCGGTGTGCGTGGGGTGGCGCTTGGCTGGCGGTGCCAGCCAAACGGCAGTCCACACTCCCATCAGCTGGTGTGATTCTTGTATCAGGCATGTGGCGTATGTAAGTGATGGGCCCTTGAGTGGCGCGGTCTGTCGATGTGAGTGTTGTAATGTGCTGGGCCCGTGGCTGGCGGTGTGAATGGTCTTGTGCGTGTCATGTATGAAAGGTGTGTGAATGGACTGTAAAGCGGTTGGTGCCTTGTCGCAGCTTTACAGCTCACGAGCTGTGAGTCATTGGTTCACTTTTTTGCCTTTCAGTTATTAGCAGTGCATTTCATTTTTGTGAAATCTCTTGTTAATAAAATTTGATCCACTGAACCATCACTCACCCTCGTGCCAAATCCAACCAGTATGTGTTGTAAAAAATGACAAAACCTGCTCCGCTGTAATCAGGCGTCGCAGCACACCTGTGACACGCTAGGTGCCTCGGGTGGGACCCCGATGATGAAGCATGCCACCAACTTGGTTGGTGGGTGAGGGGTCTTCTTCACATAACCTAAGTGTTTCTTTTCACTATTTTAGTGTTTGGCACATCACGGACGTATGTGCACACATCAAAATGATATATTGCAAAAATACCTATCCCTTCTATCTCTTCAGGTTTTGGGCCTTATTCTGTTGCAGGCACCTGGCCCACCCACACAAGTGAGGTATCATTTTTATCGGGAGACTTGGGGGAATGCTGGGTGGAAGGAAATTTGTGGCTCCTCTCAGATTCCAGAACTTTCTGCCACAGAAAAGAGAGGAAAAAGTGTTTTTTTGGCCAAATTTTGAGGTTTGCAAAGGATTCTGGGTAACAGAACCTGGTCCGAGCCCCGCAAGTCACCCCTCCTTGGATTCCCCTAGGTCTCTAGTTTTCAGAAATGCACAGGTTTGGTAGGTTTCCCTTGGTGCCCGCTGAGCTACAGGCCAAAATTCACAGGTAGGCACTGTTTTCTTCCAAAATTTTGGTTGTGTCCACGTTGCGCTTTGGGGCGTTTCCTGTCGCGGCCGCTAGGCCTACCCACGCAAGTGAGGTATCATTTTTATCAGGAGACATGGGGGAACGCTGGGTGGAAGGAAATTTGTGGCTCCTCTCAGATTCCAGAACTTTCTGCCACAGAAATGTGAGGAACATGTGTTTTTTTTAGCCAAATTTTGAGGTTTGCAAAGGATTCTGGGTAACAGAACCTGGTCCGAGCCCCGCAAGTCACCCCTCCTTGGATTCCCCTAGGTCTCTAGTTTTCAGAAATGCATAGGTTTGGTAGGTTTCCCTAGGTGGCGGCTGAGCTAGAGGCCAAAATCTACAGGTAGTCACTTTGCTAAAAACAGCTCTGTTTTCTGTGATATGTCCACGTTGTGTTTTGGGGCATATCCTGTCGCGGGCGCTAGGCCTACCCACACAAGTGAGGTATCATTTGTATCGGGAGACTTAGGGGAACGCTGGGTGGAAGGAAATTTGTGACTCCTCTCAGATTCCAGAACTTTCTGCCACAGAAATGTGAGGAACATGTGTTTTTTTAGCCAAATTTTGAGGTTTGCAAAGGATTCTGGGTAACAGAACCTGGTCCGAGCCACACAAGTCACCCCTCCTTGGATTCCCCTAGGTCTCTAGTTTTCAGAAATGCACAGGTTTGGTAGGTTTCCCTAGGTGGCGGCAGAGCTAGAGGCCAAAATCTACAGGTAGTCACTTTGCTAAAAACAGCTCTGTTTTCTGTGATATGTCCACGTTGTGTTTTGGGGCATATCCTGTCGCGGGCGCTAGGCCTACCCACACAAGTGAGGTATCATTTTTATCGGGAGACGTGGGGGAATGCTGGGTGGAAGGAAATTTGTGGCTCCTCTCAGATTCCAGAACTTTCTGCCACAGAAATGTGAGGAACATGTGTTTTTTTAGCCAAATTTTGAGGTTTGCAAAGGATTCTGGGTAACAGAACCTGGTCCGAGCCACACAAGTCACCCCTCCTTGGATTCCCCTAGGTCTCTAGTTTTCAGAAATGCACAGGTTTGGTAGGTTTCCCTAGGTGGCGGCAGAGCTAGAGGCCAAAATCTACAGGTAGTCACTTTGCTAAAAACAGCTCTGTTTTCTGTGATATGTCCACGTTGTGTTTTGGGGCATATCCTGTCGCGGGCGCTAGGCCTACCCACACAAGTGAGGTATCATTTTTATCGGGAGACGTGGGGGAATGCTGGGTGGAAGGAAATTTGTGGCTCCTCTCAGATTCCAGAACTTTCTGCCACAGAAATGTGAGGAACATGTGTTTTTTTAGCCAAATTTTGAGGTTTGCAAAGGATTCTGGGTAACAGAACCTGGTCCGAGCCACACAAGTCACCCCTCCTTGGATTCCCCTAGGTCTCTAGTTTTCAGAAATGCATAGGTTTGGTAGGTTTCCCTAGGTGGCGGCTGAGCTAGAGGCCAAAATCTACAGGTAGTCACTTTGCTAAAAACAGCTCTGTTTTCTGTGATATGTCCACGTTGTGTTTTGGGGCATATCCTGTCGCGGGCGCTAGGCCTACCCACACAAGTGAGGTATCATTTTTATCGGGAGACGTGGGGGAACGCTGGGTGGAAGGAAATTTGTGGCTCCTCTCAGATTCCAGAACTTTCTGCCACAGAAATGTGAGGAACATGTGTTTTTTTAGCCAAATTTTGAGGTTTGCAAAGGATTCTGGGTAACAGAACCTGGTCCGAGCCACACAAGTCACCCCTCCTTGGATTCCCCTAGGTCTCTAGTTTTCAGAAATGCATAGGTTTGGTAGGTTTCCCTAGGTGGCGGCTGAGCTAGAGGCCAAAATCTACAGGTAGTCACTTTGCTAAAAACAGCTCTGTTTTCTGTGATATGTCCACGTTGTGTTTTGGGGCATATCCTGTCGCGGGCGCTAGGCCTACCCACACAAGTGAGGTATCATTTTTATCGGGAGACGTGGGGGAACGCTGGGTGGAAGGAAATTTGTGGCTCCTCTCAGATTCCAGAACTTTCTGCCACAGAAATGTGAGGAACATGTGTTTTTTTAGCCAAATTTTGAGGTTTGCAAAGGATTCTGGGTAACAGAACCTGGTCCGAGCCCCGCAAGTCACCCCTCCTTGGATCCCCCTAGGTCTCTAGTTTTCAGAAATGCACAGGTTTGGTAGGTTTCCCTAGGTGGCGGCTGAGCTAGAGGCCAAAATCTACAGGTAGTCACTTTGCTAAAAACAGCTCTGTTTTCTGTGATATGTCCACGTTGTGTTTTGGGGCATATCCTGTCGCGGGCGCTAGGCCTACCCACACAAGTGAGGTATCATTTTTATCGGGAGACATGGGGGAACGCTGGGTGGAAGGAAATTTGTGGCTCCTCTCAGATTACAGAACTTTCTGCCACAGAAATGTGAGGAACATGTGTTTTTTAGCCAAATTTTGAGGTTTGCAAAGGATTCTGGGTAACAGAACCTGGTCCGAGCCACACAAGTCACCCCTCCTTGGATTCCCCTAGGTGTCTAGTTTTCAGAAATGCATAGGTTTGGTAGGTTTCCCTAGGTGGCGGCTGAGCTAGAGGCCAAAATCTACAGGTAGTCACTTTGCTAAAAACAGCTCTGTTTTCTGTGATATGTCCACGTTGTGTTTTGGGGCATATCCTGTCGCGGGCGCTAGGCCTACCCACACAAGTGAGGTATCATTTTTATCGGGAGATGTGGGGGAACCCTGGGTGGAAGGAAATTTGTGGCTCCTCTCAGATTCCAGAACTTTCTGCCACAGAAATGTGGGGAACATGTGTTTTTTTAGCCAAATTTTGAGGTTTGCAAAGGATTCTGGGTAACAGAACCTGGTCCGAGCCCCGCAAGTCACCCCTCCTTGGATCCCCCTAGGTCTCTAGTTTTCAGAAATGCACAGGTTTGGTAGGTTTCCCTAGGTGGCGGCTGAGCTAGAGGCCAAAATCTACAGGTAGTCACTTTGCTAAAAACAGCTCTGTTTTCTGTGATATGTCCACGTTGTGTTTTGGGGCATATCCTGTCGCTGGCGCTAGGCCTACCCACACAAGTGAGGTATAATTTTTATCGGGAGACGTGGGGGAACGCTAGGTGGAAGGAAATTTGTGGCTCCTCTCAGATTCCAGAACTTTCTGCCACAGAAATGTGAGGAACATGTGTTTTTTTAGCCAAATTTTGAAGTTTGCAAAGGATTCTGGGTAACCGAACCTGGTCCGAGCCACACAAGTTACCCCTCCTTGGATTCCCCTAGGTCTCTAGTTTTCAGAAATGCACAGGTTTGGTAGGTTTCCCTAGGTGGCGGCTGAGCTACAGGCCAAAATCTACAGGTAGTCACTTTGCTAAAAACAGCTCTGTTTTCTGTGATGTGTCCAGGTTGTGTTTTGGGGCATATCCTGTCGCGGGCGCTAGGCCTACCCACACAAGTGAGGTATCATTTTTATCGGGAGACGTGGGGGAATGCTGGGTGGAAGGAAATTTGTCGCTCCTCTCAGATTCCAGAACTTTCTGCCACAGAAATGTGAGGAACATGTGTTTTTTTAGCCAAATTTTGAGGTTTGCAAAGGATTCTGGGTAACAGAACCTGGTCCGAGCCACACAAGTCACCCCTCCTTGGATTCCCCTAGGTCTCTAGTTTTCAGAAATGCACAGGTTTGGTAGGTTTCCCTAGGTGGCGGCTGAGCTAGAGGCCAAAATCTACAGGTAGTCACTTTGCTAAAAACAGCTCTGTTTTCTGTGATGTGTCCACGTTGTGTTTTGGGGCATATCCTGTCGCGGGCGCTAGGCCTAGCCACACAAGTGAGGTATCATTTTTATCGGGAGACTTGGGGGAACATAGAATAGCAAAACAAGTGTTATTGCCCCTTGTCTTTCTCTACATTTATTCCTTCCAAATATAGGGGTGTGTGTAAAAAAGACATCTATTTGAGAAATTCCATGTAATTCACGTGCTACTATGGTCACCCCGGAATTCAGAGATGTGCAAATAACCACTGCTCCTCAACACCTTATCTTGTGCCCTTTTTGGAAATGCAAAGGTTTTCTTGATAGCTATTTTTTACTCCTTATATTTCAGCAAATGAATTACTGTATACCCGGTATAGAATGAAAACGCACTGCAGGGTGCAGCTCATTTATTGGCTCTGGGTTCCTCGGGTTCTTGATGAACCTACAAACCCTATATATCCCCGCAACCAGAGGAGTCCAGCAGACGTACCGCTATATTGCTTTCGATAATTTGACATTGCAGGGAAAAGTTACAGAGTAAAAAGTAGAGAAAAATTGATGTTTTTTTCACCTCAATTTCAATATTTTTCTTTTTCAGCTGTTATTTTCTGTAGGAAACCCTTGTAGGATCTACACAAATGACCCCTTGCTGAATTCAGAATTTTGTCTACTTTTCAGAAATGTTTAGGTTTCTGGGATCCAGCATTGGTTTCCTGACCATTCCTGTCACTGACTGGAAGGAGGCTGAAAGCACAAAAAATTGCACAAATGGGGTATGCTCCAGTAAAATGCCGAAATTGTGTTGAAAAATTGGGTTTTCGGATTCAAGTCTGCCTGTTCCTGAAAGCTGGGAAGCTGCTGAGTTTAGCACCGTAGACCCTTTGTTGATGCCATTTTCAGGGGAAAAACCACAAGCCTTCTTCTCCAGCCCCTTTTTCCAATTTTTTTGAAAAAAACTAAATTTTCACTGTATTTTGGCCAATTTCTTGACCTCCTTCAGGGGAACCCACAAAGTCTGGGTACCTTTAGAATCCCTAGGATGTTGGAAAAAAAGGACGCAAATTTGGCTTGGTTAGCTTATGTGGACAAAAAGTTATGAGGGCCTAAGCGCGAACTGCCCCAAATAGGCAAAAAAAGGCCTGGCACAGGAGGGGGAAAAGGCCTGGCAGCGAAGGGGTTAAAGCAACACTGTGGAAATCTGTGACAAATGCTAGAACTGACATGATGCACATTGTCCTTGCAGATGCCCCGGTCCCTGCTGCTGCAGGATCTGAAAAAGTGGGAGAAGCAGAAACACAGCCACAGTCAGACTCAAATACCAGTGAGTCCTACAGTATTGTTCCGACTAGACGCAGAGCATGGGTGTTACCACTGCCAGAGTACAACCTGGACTCAGATGAGATGCCAGAGACCACCAGAGGCGAGTCCCACAGGAAGACAGCAGTCCCTGCACCATCGCCAGCGTCAGTCAACTCCCCTCAGGAGGCGCCACGATGCAGGCAGACAGGGCACAGAAGAAGGAGTGGGCCCATCAATCTTTGGCAGCCTGGAAGCTTCCATGCTGAAAGCGCAGCGCCTGCAATGCAAACATTTGAAGTCACTGCACAGATAGTTTGTGTCTCACAATAGCAATATGGGGTTACAAAACAAGCACTTGGAGACCCTGATTGAGGGACAGCAAAGAGTTGCTGAAAACACCAAGGAGTTGACACAGGCCATTGGGGAACTCTGCACTGAGATACGCAGGAGCACGTCAGCCAGCGCAGGTGCCATCACCAATATTTGGGAACGTTTGATAGCTTCTGTAGATCAGTCAATCGGCTTGCAAGTTCAACAGCCCAGATATCATGGCGTGCCGTTGCCACACAGGTGGAGATGGCACATCGCAGTCGGGACATTGCACAGGGACTGGTGCAAATTACCAACTTAGTGGATGCCATTCAAACAGCACGCAGTGCCACAACCAGTGAACTGGGTGTTGGTGACAGTGAGGAGTTCTCTAGCCTCAGCAGTCTGACAGTCCCTGTGACTGATCCGAGGCGTTGCAGTGCCAGACACAGTACTGCAGGTGAACCTTCTACTAGAGGGGCCAGCGAGGGCACTGAGCACTCAAGTGGAGTGCGTGGATGTAAGAAGTGATGTTGAGGGCTACAGGGCACCACCTAAACATGTAGAAATAAAGTCATGCTATGATGCTAATAGTGTGACACTGTTAATAGTTCATGTCTGCCCATTGTGAATAGCTATGTCCTAATGACACATTGTTTATCTGAAGTCAAGGTAATAAAGATGCTAACTACTAAAATACATATAATTGAAGAGGATTTGTCATTACTTACATCAAAAATGGTTGTGCGTGATGTTAGCATGTCTCTGCCTGCCCTCTGCTGCACTGGTCCTGTCTGCTGGGTGAAGGGGTGGTATGGGATCATCATCATCATCATCATCTGAGTCTGGCTCCGTGAGTTCCACTGGTGTTCCCCTGGTGGTTGCTATGTTGTGCAGGATAGCACATGTGGCCACAATTTTGCATGTTGTGTCAGGGCTGTACTGTAGTGCACCTCCACTCCTATGGATGCACCAGAAACGGCTCTTCAGCAGCCCAAAAGTGCGCTCTACCACATTGCGGGTAGCCCTATGTGCAGCATTGTGCCTCCTCTCTGTTGGAGTGACAGGGGTCAGGTAGGGCGTTAGCATATAGGTGCGCACTGCGTAGGCACTGTCTCCTGAATGCACAGAGAGTAAAATGAGTACATTTGCTGTCTGACGTCATGCTTACATCAATGCATTATTCTGAACTATCAAATTACCTAGTAGATATCCTTCCCCAAACTCACCAGCTAGCAGTCTACTGTGTATCCCGCTGTGGCAAAAGATGTAGGAGTCATGTGTGCTCCCTGGGTAGCTGGCCATGAGATCGGTAATGATGTAGGAGGCATTGCATATCACCTGTATGTTCATAGAATGATGGTTTTTACGGTTGCAATACACATACTCGTGACCGATGGTGGACAGATTGCTACATGTGTCCCATCAATGGCACCTAGGACATGTGGGAACTGTGCTATCTGGTAAAAAATAACTTTAGTTTGTTGTAATGCCTGTGGGGTGTTGGAGAATCTTATTTACAGTTGTATTCTGCTTAGCATGGCATTGAGAAATGCGTTGAAAAATCTAGAGAGGGCACTCTGTGATACCCCTCCAGCTGCTGCTATGACCCCTTGATAGCTCCCTGACGCTAGTAGGTGCAGGGAGCATAATACCTGCACATGGGTGGGTATGCTATTGGTCCTGTGTATTGCGCGCTGCAGCATGGGTTGTAGCTCAGCTATCAGGTCAAGTATCATGGCTGAGCTTAACCTGTACTTATCATAAATTTCCTCCTCAGTCTGGTCAAAAAGAGTTAGGCGCACTCTGAAAATGCACTCCTGTCTCCTCCTCTCTCTCCTCAAACCTGCCAAGATCCTCATTCTCCTCGCCATGATGTAGTGTGCAGCCATTGTGGAAGAGGGGCTGAGGCTTTCTGGGCCTCTTCATATAGGTTCCACCTGGTTACCACCTGGTTTCAGTTCATGGTAAATTGCATGTGCAAACGGCCATTCTGCGAATAATCGCAATTTGCGATTTTTTGCTACATCGGATTGCGAATCCGTTTTTGCGTGTTGCAATCTGCATCTCATAAATAGCAGCACGATTTAGATCACTATCTGCGATTCGCTATTCTGTATCTCAATTAGCATTTCGCAAAAAGCGATTTGGTAAATCATATCACTATTTGCGATACGCTGTTTGCGACATGCGAATTCGTGTCTCATTTGCAAAAAATCGCTATTTTTGCAATTTCTTTTTTTCCCACTGCGAATGCCTTTCATACATCGTAAAACGATTTTTGCATTCGCAAACGGACATTCGCACCGTTTGTGAATGCAAAAACACTTGATACATCTGGCCCTAAGTGCTTTTCCCAGAATCAGAGGATGTTGAGCTGACGCCGAGACTTGAACCCTGATCCTCAGCGTCAAAGACAGAAGCTCTGGACGTTACACCACATCCTGAAGTGGTGTCCTTGTGACATGGTGCCATCTGGTCACACAAGCTGTGTGCATCGCATCTTGATGGTAGGCTGAGAAAATTAGATGTAATGTATTGTAAATATGAATAAGTGATTTAATTTTCTACAAACACAGCACAAATTAAAATGTTTAATATAATAGCTGTCATTTAATGTTACTCTGTTTATCACTCTCAGAAGATGAACGGTTGAGTTAGCTCTGTGAATTGCATTCCTTTTACAAAACATTTTTGCCCATAACTTACAGTGTGGTGGTCCTAGGACAATGGGACCACAATCAAAATTGTCAGTGCAACGTCCTCTTTCTGTCTAGGTCATCTCTGGGTCCCCCAGACTAGGTTGGGGGGGTGGGTAATAATATAAAAACATAATATCAATATTTTCATTTTTTTTGTTGCAGATAGAGGAAGAGGGTAAATGGAAGTGCTTTAGTTATATTTAGGGCCATTGGAATTATGTGGCAGACAGGACCAAATTATGCGTCAGGGTTGACCTATTTATGTGGCAAGAAAAGTCCAGTTATTAATTTACAACGCCAGTAGCTCTAACTCCAGCAAATGCGAGACCTATTGCATTGCAAATGCTTGCTTTTATTTTTTGCTTTACTGTGTGGGGCTTGTAGCCCTGATTTTAGAAAGGTATAAACTAAAGTAGAAATCCCGAAACGCAAAGCAAAACCAGGTCTGGACGATTTACTCATGTACAGGCCTGGGAGATTTGCGAGAAATCCTGCACTCCTCTCTCTGAGCAAGGATTCCCACATACAGCAGGTGCCCAGGGATTCATCTTTTGTTTTTGCCGCTCCTCGTGGCGGGTCAAACCATATGTCTTACAATATAACATCCTTCGGTGTACTATTTTGATATATTGATACACATAAGATACAGTTCATACTTTTTATACACGTTACGTATTGACCTGAAGCTGTAAATTGCAGGCAGACAGCAAGACATCTAAATTCAGAGTTCTCGAGTGTGCTCAGCCCATTCTTTATTCTTATTTGCAGTTTTATATAGCGCCAACCTGAAACAAGGCTATTAGAGCGCTTTATACGAGTACCAGATTACATCGCACAAGGTCATATTCTATCTTTTTTCGTAGGAACAGACAGATAAAGTGATTTCTCTCAGAATCGTAATGTGTTGAGCTGACGTTCCTAATGAAACGTCTCATCTTTTTCAGTAGTACAGCCACAAAGTTCAGAGTTCAGCATTCTTTATCTTTATTGCAAATAACCTCTGTGCAGGACAGCAGTTATTTCACAAGTTTTTGTTCCCCACATCGTAAGAATGTAGAACTCTTTATTCCCAAAAGCTCTATAATAAACATGAACAATGTGCTACTTACCTAATTACAATAATCCATCATCACTACACCCCTTTTTCTGAGAAAAAACAAAAGAAAAATACAGTGAACTGAGAAGTATTAAAATAAATAAAAGGTAAAAGAAAAAAAACAATTATAGCCAAATATAAAATGTCTAAGAACAGATCAAGTACAATCATAAATTTCTAGATATATTGGTGTTTTAATCCTTCTACCACAAGTACGTACTTTATATCTCTCTTCCAAATTCTTAATTAGAATGTCATTTAACATACTTACAGAGGCATCACTACCTCTATAGCCCCTTCTGCCAGCCCAGTCGACACCCCAGCATTTACCTCAACATCATTACTAGAGAGAAGACAATCATGACCATCAGTTTTATCACTCATTTTCTCCAACCAGCAGTGTATTTGTTATGCATAAATTCTGTACAAACGTTCATGTTCCTACCTCTTGCATCAGTGTTGTGACGCGTGCCAGGTACCACCAATATTTAAACATGTTTTTTGTTACTTTAACAATTTATTTTGGTTCACTAAATCTGTTTTTCCCTTTGGCAAACCTCCTACTAAATTTCACATGCACCCATAGTCTAACTTTGACCTTAACCTCTTGCACACCATATGTGGTGTCATAATGCAGTTTGTTCTTATAGTGAAAACACAATATGTGGTCTTTAAAGCTTCCTGAACCCTACTTGTCTAATATGCATCTACCCATCCACTTTGGGTTATTTCTTAAAAGTGGTACCCCACCTCTCAAGGTTGAAAATGGGTTTTAATGGGGATGTTGCTGAAGTGTTAGGCAGCAGAATTAATAATTCACCCAGTATGGCAGAGGTCTTCAAAATGGGGGGCGGGCCCCCCTAGGGGGGCCCTCTAGTTATCCCAGGGGTGCGCCAAACTCTGACCAAAAGAAATATTATACAGATAATGTGCCTTTGTTTTAAGCAGAAGCATGTTATTGCATTTTAAAAAAGGTAACAGTACTTACCTGCAATGTTTAAATAGGTTTAGACATATTTAAACATTGCCATCTTTGTAAAATAATTGTGAAAAATTCTGAGGGGGGGCAAAGATTTTTCTTTTTTAACTGGGGGGGGGGCGCGGCATTAAAAAGTTTGAAGACCACTGCAGTATGGTAACTGTGCACCCCAAGGCCCTACCCACTTGTCTAAGGATCAATTGCTCACCCCTGCCTGACTGTTTGGTTGGTTGGTTTTTGAGTGAGGTGAGGGAAATACAAGTTCCCCCCAAAAACCAAGATATGTGCTCCAGCTCCCACCACCCCATTAATGTTATTTTTGGTCCTTTGTGCGAGTTCTGAGATTCTGAACGCCCAATAAAAAGTGAGTGAGAAAGCAGCTGAGAACAGTACAATCTACTTAATGCAAACAGCGTGAGAGCACCCAGAATCCTCCCGTCAGACAAGGTCAATGGGGCGTCTCTTATTCAGCCCTGCCCCCTTTAACTTTTGCCTACCCTT